>NC_068938.1:96662753-97024003 GCF_016801865.2 Culex pipiens pallens | reverse complement strand
CAAAAGTAATAAAATCAAACGACCTTACGAATGGTGGTGCACGTGAGGGAAGAAAAACTGCTGCTAAAACTGCAGCTGCACCTTAACTCTGACTCCAGCCAAGTAACGTTGATTGAACCCTACAGCCTGTATGGCTAGTGCAGTGTCGACTATTTACGCGTTAACGGCACCTAATTACCCCGTGTGACCCAACTCGCCAACGCCTCGCCAAGTCCACATTCGAAACCTCATGGTAGATCGATATATGTTAATGCAGTGGGCACATTTCTACTTACTTTGTGATCGGCGTTTATCTAATTTACTCGTAGCTTTGCCCATGTTGAAGTATGCCGGTGCCGGTCACCGGTCACGCAGTCCAGTTCAGGAATTCACACTTGGTCGAATTAACTGCAGTGACACCTATTTCACGCCATAATGTTTGAGACACTGGAATACACACAAACACACAGTTTGCTTCTACAGCAGGAAATTCGTCGGCTTTGAGGCTGGCGTTTTGCAACACACTTATTTAAGAAACTGGTGAATACCGTTCTTTGCATGGAGCACTGTAGTATGGAGTGAGTTAGTTTAAATGTATTGTATTGCTAAATCTACAACAACGAGATAAATTAAGTAACTTTTGTAATGTGAATTTTGTTAGGAAATCTATTTTTCATAATTGGTTTTGTATTCAGTATTTAAATTAAATTCTGCAATATTTGTATAAATTCCCCCCCTTGAACAATACTTTATCTACCTTGGCCATGTTTATTCCCCAGAACGAGACCACTTTACACGCAGCCCAGATAAAACACATCGTGAGACTAAACATTAGGAAAGGAATTAAGATAAGGTAGATTCCTTCACCTGCACGCCGCTCTGCTGTGACTTTAAGAGCAGAGGTTGATATCAAAGAAGGAAACCGCCAAGTCACAAACCAAAACTTGGCAGTGTCTCTTTTTCTCCTCCTCAAATGCAGCTCTAATCTTTCTGGTATGTGCGGTTCTGCCTGGAGAACCTGTACAACGAAACCTGCCCAGAACACTAAATCTCTGCCAAAAACCAGTAATGCGATTAATTTAATGCCACCCAGCATCATCCGCGTGCAAAATGGACCACGACAGCAGGGAGTGAGATAAAACACGAAGCTTGCATGTTTTTTGTTCAAAGGAGCTTACACAAAAGCTCGCTCGCAAAATTGTGGGATGACCGCGTCACGACAGAGGCCGAGTTCCATTCAAGAAACCAGGAAAAAAATAAAACAAAAAATATAATCACAACCCACGATGCTTGTGGTGGTAGTTTTGAGGATTTTAGATGTTTTGCATCTCTTTCTGGCGAAGCAAACAAGACTAAGCTCACAGCAGATGTGAATTTGGAATTTTTAATGAGGAACTCTTCTGTTTGCGGTTTGAGCAAGACGGTGATGAACTCGCGGATGCAAATGATGTCATTTGGGTCGTACCTGTGCGAATGAATGGTATACATTAGAGGGGGCCTGTCTCTGCCTCGGGACGGGAATGCCATTCTACCTGGGTGAGCTGACCTATTCAACTTGGAATTTTAAACGGTGCCAAAGTTGCAACACAATACGGGTTATGGAAGGTGCGGTCTGGAACTACGACTGCAATTGCAAAACTTTCAAACGATTGTGGTTGATGAACTCATCGAATGATGGCTTTGGATACCTCAAATCCAATTGCCTGACTTGCCATATTTTTGTGTTTAAAATTTCACAAGTCATTCCACTAAAATTGAAATCACTTTTGAACTCCAGAATCACTGATTTTGACGAAACTTTTACGAAAAGGTTTTCAGCATCGTGTTCTATTTTTGTTGTTTTCTCATTTTCATAATTCAATTAAGGGGTTACATATATGTAAATCGCTAAAAATGTCAGAGGTTGTTATGAGCACACACTTTAACTTTTAATAAATCTGTTTACAGGACATTAAAATATACATTTTCATCTATTAACAAACCAAATTTGAAGACATTTGGTTGCATCATTGCCGAGATATAGCTGTTTGAAGTTAGCAGTTTCAAAAAACGGGTGCCACGATATCTCAACATTGCTGCGACCAAATCGGCTCAAAATTTTGGTGAAGACTCATTAAACCGGTCCCGTGTGCATGATGAAGGCCGATTTTCAAAAACCTAATTTTGAAAAAAGATAAAAATATGTTTTTGTTTGTCATATAAAAATGCGTTAGTTTTTGATTATTGTATTTAAAAAAAGCAAAATTTGAAAATCGGGCTTCGTCATGCACACGGGATATGTCTTGCGAGTCTACACCCCAAATATCAGCTAATTTGGTCCATCCCATCTCAAGATATCATGACACCCGTAAATCAACTCGGTGTTCAGAAAAAAACGCTCACAAAGTTTGACAGTTCGCTTTGCGCATGGCAAAATTTGGAGCTTAAATTGTTTATAACTCACTTAAATCATGAAATATCTTTATGAAACTTTCAGGAGTGCTTAAAAATCATCTTTTAAGTGGATTTAATAAATTTCTGTAATATGAAATTTTGAGATTTTCTACATGTGGGTAATTCTCTACCAACTCACACGAAATCGGGAAAAGTTGCCCCGACCCCTCTTCGATTTGCGTGAAACTTTGTCCTAAGGGGTAACTTTTGTCCCTGATCACGAATCCGAGGTCCGTTTTTTGATATCTCGTGACGGAGGGGCGGTACGACCCCTTCCATTTTTGAACATGCGAAAAAAGAGGTGTTTTTCAATAATTTGCAGCCTGAAACGGTGATGAGAGAGAAATTTGGTGTCAAAGGGACTTTTATGTAAAATTAGACGCCCAATTTGATGGCGTACTCAGAATTCCGAAAAAACGTATTTTTCATCGAAAAAAACACTAAAAAAAATTAAAAAATTCTCCCATATTCCGTCACTCGACTGTAAAAATTTTTGGAACATGTCATTTTATAGGAAATTTAATGTACTTTTCGAATCTACATTGCCAGAAGGGTCATTTTTTCATTTAGAACAAAATTTTTCATTTTAAAATTTCGTGTTTTTTCTAACTTTGCAGGGTTATTTTTTAGAGTGTAACAATGTTCTACAAAGTTGTAGAGCAGACAATTACAAAAATTTTGATATATAGACATAAGGGGTTTGCTTATAAACATCACGAGTTATCGCGATTTTACGAAAAAAAGTTTTGAAAAAGTTACTTTTTGCGTTTCTCTTTGTTTCGTCGTCCGTGTCTGTCGCGGGTGACCATGAACGGCCATGATCAATGACGACCAACATTTTCAAAACTTTTTTTCGTAAAATCGCGATAACTCGTGATGTTTATAAGCAAACCCCTTATGTCTATATATCAAATTTTTTTTAATTGTCTGCTCTACAACTTTGTAGAACATTGTTACACTCTAAAAAATAACCCTGCAATGTTAGAAAAAACACGAAACTTTAAAATGAAAAAAAAAAATGTTCTAAATGAAAAAATGACCCTTCTGGGTCAATGTAGATTCGAAAAGTACATTAAATTTCCCATAAAATGACATGTTCCAAAAAATTTTACAGTCGAGTAACGGAAAATGGGAGAATTTTTAAAACTTTTTTAGTGTTTTTTTCGATGAAAAATACGTTTTTTCGGAATTCTGAGTACGCCATCAAATCGGGCGTCTAATTTTACATAAAAGTCCTTTTGACACCAAATTTCTATCTCATCACCGTTTCAGGCTGCAAATTATTGAAAAACACCTCTTTTTTCGCATGTTCAAAAATGGAAGGGATCGTACCGCCCCTCCGTCACGAGATATCAAAAAACGGACCTCGGATTCGTGATCAGGGACAAAAGTTACCCCTTAGGACAAAGATTCACGCAAATCAAAGAGGGGTCGGGGCAACTGCTGTGTGAGTTGGCGGAGAATTACCCATGTATGTTACCCCTTAAACCAATAAATTTTAAGTTTCAATACGAATTCTTCAAAAATAATAAACTATTGTTGTATATATTCATATTTGTATCATTTTTTTCGCCATATAATTTTGGAAGCTATTGTTACAAAAATCTATTAAAATAATCAAAAATCTATATCTTTAGAACGGATTTTCTGTTCAATGTGGTGTCTTCCTTGACCTTCTCTGATTTTTTTTTCGAAGAGACCAGACGAACTTCCGTAACACTAACCTTTTCGACCTATTCTCGTCTCTTTTGCAGTTTTTTGCTACTTAAACCACATTTTCAGATACCTTATCAATAGCTTGCTCATTTTTATTTGAGCTATTTATTAATTTGAAATAGTCAAACACACTTTATGAAAGCTGTCTTCTGTGATCATAGTTCGATTCATAATATATGCCAACATAACAATTTTAAAGCTTCTGGACCAGCCAATTGTCCATAGAGATTCGGTGTTCTTGGCAACTGCAGTGGACTTTGATTTTGCGTTTTATAATTTGATTTCCCGGTCTCGGCGGTCCCTTCAATATGGACAACGAGAGAGTTCACTGTATTTATTTTCTATTTACAACTTGGTAACAAATTGGTTCATTCAAAGCATTTGAACAATAACTAGAAAAAAAAAATTATAAAAAAAGTCATATTAAAAAGCATTCAAAAATTTATCAATTATATAAGAATATAATGCCGGGTCCGGTGGCGCAGTGGTAAGCGTGGTAGCCTCTCACCCCAGTATGGCCTGGGTTCAATCCCAGGCGGACCCGGTGGCATTTTTCGAGACGAGATTTGCCTGATCACGCCTTCTATCGGATGGGGAAGTAAAACGTCGGTCCATTAGCGTAAAAGAGGTTTTGAGTGACTCACCACACATAACCTTCGGACGCCTAGAAATGAGTAGAAACTTGCAACAGAGCTCACAAAAGACCCGGGGGTCGTTAAAGTGGATTGCAAAAATGTGTTATTACATTTTTAGATACAATTTTCAAAAGGTTCTCTTTGCATAGGAGAATCATGACTCATAGGATGTTTTGAAAATTTACTCTAGATTTAACAATTTACTTTTTCTTTCATTCTCGAACGACGAAATAGTCTACTTTTCTGTACCAAAAATAACAGAATCGAATATAACCCTTTTCAAAACAATTGCATCCTTTCAGTGCTGAAAAGTAGAACTTTTGAACACTTGTTTGAAAATGTAATACTTTTTAACATTTTTTTAATTTAACGATTCGTTGACTCAATGCATGGACATTTGACCTATAATTCTTGCCAAAGGGTGTTTTTCGCAATTGCAAAAATACGTTGTATAGAACTCGTTACAAAACATGATTTTTACAAAAAAAATCCTCTTTTTGCAACTTGTTGCATAAACTACTATTTTGCAACTGATTATGCATCATTTTTTATACAAGTGTAAAAAAGTTCTAGAGTTTTTTTTTAATTAAAATTAAAAATATGAAAGACAATAGTTTATAGGACCTTTTCAAAAAAACTCTGGAGTTCAACTTTTCAGCAATCATATCAGTGAGGAAAGTAGAACTGTTTAGTCCTTGTTTCGACAAGTATTACTTTCCGATTCTATTATTTTGAGTAGAGAAAAGTATGCCATTTCATCGTTTAAAAATAACAGCAAAAGACACGACGAGATTGCAAAAGAATCCTTCAGAACGCGTTTGAAAATAATGTGTGATTGTAAGGTCGATATTTACTGAAATAAATAATTATTAATAATAATATTGATCTATCTTCAAATCAATAATATCACCATCTGCATGCCTGCAATCTTCCGTCCAAAAATGTGCCACCATTGATGATAACTTATCACCATCCGATATCGCAACATTCCATTGACAGTGACGGTGCTATGAAACAGTAGTTTGAACACGCGTCGCCAAATATTTAAAGCTAACCGCAGAACAGACTAGGTAAACAGTATGCATACTCGTGATATTACATGTAGGAGAAAATGGCCAATTTTCCTAAACAACTTTAATATACTGTTGTAATTATTAACAATTTTCTAATTCAGTATTTTCATTCTATAAAAAGTTCTTTTGTGATAATCTATTTACAATTCTCTACAAAACTAGATTACTCTCTTTAACACTTTGAGTCAAAATGGGAAGCTATCCCCTATAGTTTTCTTCGCGATGCACGCCTCAACGCCACACACATTGACCGCGTGACGCGCCAAACGCTAGCGGCCATTGGGGAAGGTGAGGGGCGTGAATTGGAAGAGGCCGTGGTCGATGGCGTCACCCACGATAAGATTCCAGACCTTCATCAGACGCCTAATGCAGTCGTGTTGGGTGGAAGTGCAAGAATTTTGGGAAGTTGCTGCAATCTTGCTTCTCACGTGCCATAATGGCGATCATAACTTAAACGTCACTTTTATAGCATCCTCCATTATGGGAACACTTCCAAAGCTTGACAAATCAATAGACTGGTGCTAAATTATTCCTCTAAAACGATTTTCGTGTTCCTTCTTCGTCCACTGACCACTAAAAGCCACTTGTTCAGCACCCACGCACAAATCGCCAGACTTCGATCATTTTCGCTTCCATGTTCCCAATTTGTTGACACAATTCGACACTCGCGGTGGTCATTCCCGGAATAACAACGTGCAAACACACACTGCAGCCTGGCGCCAAGTACTTCCATACATCGTGGCGCAAGACCTCGCAAGACCACCCTGGAGGGAGCAATTAATTAATTTGTGCAGAGGTAAACAGCAACTATTTTGCACTGCGCATACAAATTGTGTTGATTCTGCTTTATGCTAAATATGGCGTCACTTGGTGGTTATCACTACGTCACGATGCGATTTGCAGACACTTCGTTTAATCATTATTAATTTCGTCAGCATATTTTAATTCTATTTATTTGGCAATTTCTTTTTTATGTAAAACTCAAATTCAATTTGAAAATCGTAGAATTAAATTAAAATTACTGTTAGACTCTATCAAAACGCAAAAAATTGCTGACGAATCCACTTTGTTGTTAACCACGTTGTTTTCAACGAGACGTCTCTAACGCGAATTTAAACACACACGCGAAATCCGAACCGCCGCCGCCGTCGCGAATTCTTCCAAACAATCGACTTTTGTGCTTGGGACTTTGCCGAGTGCCGGTTGAGAACTGAGCTGAGCGCGCGGTGTGGCGTCGTCGCGAGTCGCGTGTGCGTCGTCTTCTTCCGACGACGCCGACGACTTAAGCTTGTGTGTATGCGCGATGCCGGCGACGCTGCAGTCGAATATTCTGTAACGTAAAATACACACCACCGCACAAATTGCGCGTGCAGCTGGGAAAATGAAAGATTGTTGACTGTTGCAAATTTGTGATTATTTAACATTACTGATTGATAATTTTACATACAAATTCAAAAAATGACCAAAAGCGATATTTTGACAAATTTTGACTAAATTCTGAGGGCAGATTTAGATTCAGCTGGCGAGATAAATACAGTCCATATTCGATTATCTAAAGCCTCGATTATCCGACGGTTTGTATGGGATTTAGGATAAACAAAAAAAATTACGTATTATTTTTATTTCCTTACTTTTACCGTCAAATCCAATCCAGCAATAATCTCATTGTAAAAATGAACAAACTTTGTTTTAAATTGTTTAGTAAACAATACTTTAGGGGATGAATAAAAAAATAAATCGATAGTTCCCGTAGTTTTGAAGATACTAAATCTCTGTAACTAAAATCTTGGTGTAAAAGCTCTGCTTGATGTGTACCGTTAAGATAATTAATTAAAGTAAAATAGATAAGTTACTTGAAAAATTCTGTACGAAATCGGTATTTTTTGGTGCCTTTGGTATGCCTAAAGAAGCAATTTTGCATCATTAGTTTATCCGTATAATTTTCCATAAAAATTAAGCAGCTGCCCATACAAAAATGATATATGAAACACACGGTCAAAAAAAGTTTGGCGATTTTTATTTTCACTTTTTGTCACTAATACTTGATTTGCAAAAAAAAAATACTACTTTTATTGTTTTTTTTTTTTTTTTTTCATTTTCTGATATGTTTTAGGAGACATCAAATGCCAACTTTTCAGAAACTTCCAGATTGTGCAAAAATCTTTGGTTGTGTTATGCATTTTGAGTCAATACTGATTTTTGCAAAAAATCGAAATATAGGTCGTTAAAATTCAATATTACGCCCTTTTGAAATGTAAGTCTTGGTTTAAAACGATTGAAAATATTGTTTTCGAAAAGATCGGAAAATTTCACGAATGTTTCATATTTTAACATTAAAAATCGGACCATTAGTTGCTGAGATATCGACGTATGAAAAAGGTGGGTTGTTTGGGTGAGACTAAAAAAGCATCAATTTTCCTGTTTTTAAATATTTACATGGTAATATCTCAGCAACTAAAAGTCGTATCAACAAAGTTAAAAAAAAACAAAATATTGAGAATTTTCTCAGCTTTTAATTTTTTTTTTCAAAGGTGGGCATTCAAGGGCACTAATTTAAAAAATGAAATTACTGCTATTATTTCAAAAAAGTTTCCTAAAATATTTTACATCGAAAAATGAAGTTGAAATTTTTTGCGACCTATAATTCGATTTTTTGAAAAAATCAGTATTGATTCAAAATTTATAACTCATCCAAAGATTTTTTGCACAATCTGGAAATTTCGGAATAGTTGGCGTTTGCTGTCTCTTTAAACATATCAGAAAATGAAAAAAAAGGTGTTTTTTTTTTTGCAAATGAAGTTTTACTAACAAAAAGTGAATTAAAAATCACAAAAAAAAATACCGTCCATCATTTTTTATTTCAGTTCTTATCAAAACCTACAACTTAGCCGAAAAAGTCAAATCGATCAAAACATTCCTTCAAAAGACACTGATTTTTGAATTTTCACATATCATTTTTGTATGATTTTTGTATGGACAGCTGCCAAATTTGTATGGCAAACTATATGGACAAACTAATGATGAAAAATGGCTATTTTGGGCATAACGAAGGCACCAAAAAAGTTTCAGCCGGATTAAAAAATACAATACGATATACGTTTCTATGCAGTTGTTTGTTTACCTTTGATATGGAAACGGCAAGCTTAGATTCATTTCCATTGATTCAAATTTCTAAGCTAAGTGATTGTAGATAAGTAATTATGCTTGAGCTCGGCAATCAAAAATAAGAAAACGAAAACAATATTTTTTTAAAGATTCGATTCTCAGAAGTTTTGATTACCCTAGGTGATTTTTTTCGAGTCTGGGCTGCAGTTGAAAAATTTTCGAATTTCGTTAGGGTGGTCCCAAAAAATGTCCTTGATAATTAGACATTTTTAATTGGAGATATTTCATTTTGAAAGAAGAAAAACACCCACAAGACCTCCATTTTATTATGCAAAAATCTCAGCAACTAATTGTCAATGTTTAAAGATGAAAAAAAAAAAATGCAAAAAGAGAATGGGCGAATTTGGTCCAAGGATGTACTCGAACGGGACCAACTTTTTTTCGAAAGATCTCACCGAGACATGAACAAAATTCTTCTGGACCAACTCTCCAAACCCCGGGGTTCAAAAGTTACAAGTTTTTGAAGTTTGAGTATCTTTGGTTAAAATCTACAAAAAATCGTATTTTTGCTATTTCTAAAATCATTCATAAAATCTCTATTTTATTATGGATTTTGCTCATCTTGACTTCATTCGACGCGTATCAGCAAAAACTATGAGTTCTGATATGTCTTAGCATGATTGAAACATGATTTCTCTTGTTTTTATCCGTTTGAACCGTTTGTGCAAGAGGCATCCCATAGAAACAAGTCGGAACTTCAAGGTTTTGAAATCGGATCTGACCTAGACTGCTTCAGTGAGTATGGAAGGCTTCAGTGTAATGTTGTAACAACTTATTGGGATGGTCTGAGTCATCCGAGAACTCCTTGGAGTTAAAACCGGTGAGTCTACCGCCGTAACAAGCAAGATGTCGACGGAACATACCCGCATAACTTCAGTCAGTATGGTAGACTGCTTTGTTAATGTGTTGGGATGTCTTTAATCATCCTAGGACTCCCTGGAGTTAAGATATTTGGGTCACTGTACGAGAAAAAGGTCGACGATTTTTAACAGCGCATCATGACCGCAAAGATTCATGATGCTGTTATGTTGGGATGTACTGGACCATTCCAGGGAGTCCTTGTAACAGCCGTAGACCTACAGATTATAACTCCAGGGACTCCATAGATGACCCAAGATATCCCAAGCCATTAACAAAGTAGTCTACAATACTCTGAAGCTATGCGAGTATGTTTCGTGGTCAAAACCGTCGACCCGTAACAAGCTGTAGCTCCACAGATCATAACTCCAGGGAGTCCTTGGATGACCCAGGACATCCTAACACATTAGCAAAGGAGTCTACCACACTCACTGAAGCTATGCGGGTATGTTCCGTTGTCAAATCCGGTCGACATTTTGCTTGTTACGGTAGTAGACCCACAGATCTTAACTCCAGGGAGTCCTAGGAGAACCCAGGACACTCCAACACATCATCATAGTAGTCTACCATACTGACTGAAGTTATGCGGGTATGTTCCGCCGACATCTTGCTTGTTACGGCGGTAGACTCACCGGTCTT
Organism: Culex pipiens pallens; assembly: GCF_016801865.2. Taxonomy (NCBI): domain Eukaryota; kingdom Metazoa; phylum Arthropoda; class Insecta; order Diptera; family Culicidae; genus Culex; species Culex pipiens. Next base: position 97,013,505 of record NC_068938.1, on the reverse strand, counting down.
AACTCCAAGGAGTTCTCGGATGACTCAGACCATCCCAATAAGTTGTTACAACATTGCACTGAAGCCTTCCATACTCACTGAAGCAGTCTGGGTCGGATCTGGTTTCAAAACCTTGAAGTTCCGACTTGTTTCTATGTGATGCCTCTTGCACAAAGGGTTCAAACGGATAAAAACAAAAGAAATCATGTTTCAATCATGCTAAGACATATCAGATCTCATAGTTTTTGCTGATACGCGTCAAATGAAGTTACGATGAGCAAAATCCATAATAAAATAGAGATTTTATGAATGATTTTAGGAATAGCAAAAATACAATATTTTGTACATTTTTATCCAAAATGCTCAAACATCAACAACTTGTAACTTTTGAACCCCGGGGTTTATAGAGTTGGTCCAGAAGACTTTTTTTCAAGTCTTGGCGAGATCTTTCGAAAAAAGTTGGTCCCGTTCGTGTACATCCTTGGACCAGCTCCCATACAAATTTGCCCATTCTCCTTTGATGATCTCTTTGCAAAAAATATATTTCGAAAATTTTGGAACCAGCATCATCATTTCAAAAGGGCTTAGTATTGAATATTTTTCCCTTTACGTCCAATTTTCAATGTTTCTTAGACTGAAATTTAAAACTAAAAATGTTCCAAACTTTTCGATTTTTTTTCAAAAATGGTCGTTTATGGGCACTATTTTGAATAAATCGAAAAACTGCGAATTTTTAATAAAAATTGAACTTTAAGTGGCCAAAATACGGGGCACTTTATCTATTTCTGTAAAGTTCATTTCAACTGCAAATCCAATTTTAAATTGAATACTGCAGTCAAATAAAAAAAAATGGTAGCATTCCTATATCTTTGACCTTATTTTTGTATGGCTCAAAAATTGCGAGTAAAAAATAAGGAATACTAATTTTGGTAAATTGATCTCGTATAAAAAAGATAATTTAAATTTGTACAGAGACATGTACGGATGAACCAATAATGACACAAAACGGCATCTTTGGCCACAAAATTTGAGCCAAATAAAAAATTCTTCACATTGCACTATTTACAATGCCCTCTCACGACGAGTTTCTTATAATAATACATCAAATTTTAGTTTGGTAACCTAAGCATTAAATGTATAAATGCGATAAGATACTTTGATAGTATGGAAAAAATACAAGGAACAGCAACTGCACACATAATAAACTACATACCTATCTTAACTTTATCATTACTCTGACTCGCAGGCAGCGATTCCATAAATAGTATCAAGCCTTCAAAGATAACACCGAAAAAAAAACAGCAATGCGATATGATGATTCAGAAGGGCGATTGGATAAAACCAAATTCAAACAACGGAATGCATTCTAACAATCGTTTATTTTCTTTAACTTGTTTGCCAACAGAGTTTTTCTATATACTTAAAGGTTATGTTGAAATGATTACTGTACTTTTGAAGGCATCAAATCACAGCAACATGAATCTTAGTGTAATTTGTAGTACTTGTATGACTCTCACTTTCTTTTTTAATACATTTGTTCAGTAATATTCTAAAACTTTTTCTATCTGTAGAATATCTATAAAAATATCTTTATAATATCTGTAAAAATTGTATACAAATTATGTTTAATATAAAATCTTGATTATGGCCAAAAGTTTATGGCATTCTTGTTGCTAATTTCGTGGATTGTATGACACAGTTGAAATTCACTACTTTCAAATATTTTACAAAATTGAGCCTCTACTAACTACTCTTTATTTAAATCCCTGATTTACAAACACTCTATCTCATTATTGTACATCTTTTCAAAAATATTTCAACTTGTTCGCATTCACGTCCGGATAGAACGTCCCGGTGGTCTTTACCAGTGAAATCGAGTCCTTCGCTGCTGCTGCCGCCACTTGCTGCGGCGGCAACGGTGGCATAACCAGCGGCACCGGTTGGTACATCATTCGGCTGGTGTCCAGCGGGACTTCCTGAGGATACACTCCACCTCGAAATGGTGGCTGGTGCAGCGTCAAACTGGGTGGAAACGTCAACGTAAGCGGCTTTTCCGGTTCTTTCGCTTGACACTCGTGCTCCTTGATGTCCGCAAACGTCTCGAACAGGTTGTTGCAAACCACGCACTTAAGGTGATTGCGGGGCTGAAATGAAAGGGGAATTTGTTAGAAACTGGTCGGAAATTTTACAAGATGTTAAGCTCACCTTCTCCCTGTTTGATAGATCCATTTCGTGGGTCACGGTAGCGCTCGGCTCAACCTTAATCTCGCGCATGTGCTTCTCCAGAATTTGGGAAAAGCCTCCAAAATCCGGCGAGCCAAAGAGGGAAGACATTGGCGGTGCCGATTCCATTGGGTAGAACCCTTTCGGAGGACTCCTTCTGTCTTCATGCGTCTTCAACGTGGGAAAATCTTTCCGGAACCGCAACTCGACCTCGGGAACCATCGCCGGCGATTCCTTGCTCATATCCGCTGCAGGCTTCGAATCCGCCTTCTCCAGCTTGAAGCTGGTGAAGATTGCTTGCGGGGAGTCCTGGACCTGTTTCGGGGGGAGTGGGATGCTGGTAAGATTCCGGGATCCGAGAGACAGATCTTGTGATGGTGGTCGATGTGTTCGGAAAGGTCATGTAGGCACAGAGTTTGAGTGGTTCTTTTTTTGGAAATGTTAGTAAAGAGAAAGGATAGGTCTTCTCTCCTGGAGAAAGGAAAAATCGGGGTTAGATCAAACAGATATTTACAGATGAGTGAGGTTATGAACGGTAGAAGACTTCTTTTACTTACATTGTTGTAAACCTCCATGACGTGATTCTTTCGTGGACGACCTCGCTTGCGGTTGAACAGCGTCTTGCTTGAGGTGAACTGCAGAAAGTTGGAGCTTTCCAGCATGTTCTTCTGTCGATCCATTTGAGACGAACTTGCTTCCGATGACGATTCTCCCAAGCCGGAATCATCTTTCTTGAGCAATCGATAGTCCACCGAAGGATTCGATAGGAGTTTAGACTTGCTTAAGGTGGAGACGTTGAAGAACGGAGCTTCCTGACTCATCGAAGCGGGAGGTTCTTCCAGCAGCCTTCGTTTCAGAGGAGGTTGATCGGCAAACCCCCGCGGCAAGCTGGACAGCGGACTAGTTTGACCAGCAGCTGCTGTGGACGTCGCAGCGGTAGCATCTATCGTGGCATGTTCACCCAAATGGCACGTTTCTTCGTTGAATTTGTACAACTGCTTGAGGTATTCCTCCCCAAGCTCGGCCTGCGCAAGCTTCCTCAACCCGTCCACATTCTCCGGCGCCAGAACCTGCTCATAGCTCATACTTTGCAGCATTTGCATCCTCATGTGCAGCATCATCTGCAGGGGCAACGCCCGGAACGTCAGCTCCGACATGATGGCCAACAGCTCGAGCACCGGATTCCTCGACACAACCGGATCCACCAGCGACGGAGACACCTCCTCATCTTCCCTTGCGCCCATCGGGGGAGAACCCCCCTCCTCGTTCCTCCCGGGCCCCGGAAACGAACCACCAAACTTCGACAGCAAACTCCGCGCCATCTGGTACTTCCGGTAGTCGACCTCGGTGTCCATGCGTTCGTGTTTGCGCTTGTGGCTCAGCAACTGGCCGCTCGAGTGCAGCACGTAGTGGCAGTTCTCGTGCATGCAGTGGATGTGGTTGCACACGCGCGAAAAGCGACAGTTTTTGTACGTGCAGTCCTCCGACTTGAGGAACTTTTTGTAGCCATCGCGCAGCAGCATCTCGTCCTTGAGGTGGTACGTTTTGTGCTTTTCTGGAAGAGGGGGAAATTGAATTTGGTTAAATTTTTTGCCAATCCACGTTTGAAAAAATTAAATTAAAATGCTTAATGTTTAAGGAAAAATATTTTTTTAATTTAGAAATTCAAGGATTTTTTTACAAGAAATTTCTGAGTTTCCCAGGTTTTAAAATCCCGAGAAATTAAATTTTACAGACTATCTTGAATTTTGTAGAATTTCACAAACAATCATTAGTAGGAAAATAAACAAAAAAAAATTGTCACACCTCTTGCAACATTTTTTTAAAATCATCTTGAATTTAGAAAAAATGGTTTGCAGGGAAAGAAAAACCATTGCCAAGATTATTGACAACATTTGTTTAAAATTATTTAAAAAAATCTTTAAATTTTCAGCCGCAAAATTATTAGACTTATATTGTTCAACAAAGTCAATGGATCATTTTGACTAAAAATTAAGTACCGTAAACCGGGGTGACTTTGATAGGATATCAATTTTCTATTAGAATATTTTCCAACAGGTAAGGTTTTTCTCAAGATGTTAAGAGTGTTAAGAAAAATTACGTTAAAAATTCTTAGTTTTCATTTCGGGGTGACTTTGATTGTCAAAGATTTTCTTGTTAAAATCATATATAAGATATTCAAACTTTATTTGTACGTTAAATGTACCATCACTAAAGTAGCTGATATAGTTTTTAAGAAAAAAAAAAATCAATGTTTCTAATTATTTAACTAAGTTTATAAGCTTTTAAACAAAATACATATAAATTTTAGGTAAGAGTGATAAAAAGTCGGAATTTTGCCTGAAATTTGTTAAACTAGTTTTGTTTATAAAATTATCGATTTATATTGCATTTTATACTGAATTCGAAGCACGAATCACAAGTTTTCACATTTGACATTTGAAATTGGTTCAACTGAAATTGCCTATAAGTTAGGATTTTTTTTTTAAATTGTGTTTCATAAACACATATTATTTTTTATTTACAAACTTTTTTAACCATCTCGTAGTGGAAAATTGTCCAAAGAATTAGAGAATGCATTCCGTTTTCCGATTCAAAATCATGTTCATTGAGAAGATCATGACACTTTGAGAAGTTTAAAAAAAATGACTTTCATCAACATTTTCTTAACTATAGTTAACTAACTTCTTAAACTATTCTAAGTTTTATGAAAAGTTCTTTTTGAGGTACTTTGAATACTTCTCTACGATGGTCAGTTTTATTCTAAACCATTCCGTGCGTATTTTAATTGTACTCTTCATTTTGCGGACAAATCGCAAACCTATCAAATTCACCCCGGCTATCAAATTCACCCCGTTTTACGGTATTTTTTTCTCTTTGAATTTTCATTCGGAATTAATTTAAAATTTGGTAACGAATGTTCATACATAGGTTAAAGTCACCCTAACTATAATAAAAAAACAACACAACACACCAACAAAATGTAAATTCATTTTTTTACTATCTCTCTCTCCCTAAAATTTATTCGCTAGGCAATAATTCCCATATTTTCATTAACTAATTTGTAAAAAAATGCATAGCCTGAGACTAAACAAAAATTAGTGCATACTTATTTATGCATAAAAAAGGATTTTTGAAAAAATTGCATAATAAAGTTGACTCCTGAAAAAATATTTGTTTAAGAGCAATTCCATGTCAAATAGGGAATCGGTTGTACATCGGTTGTCAATGAAACTTTGTAGACATGTTATCCTAGGCATATATAAGCCATTTTTGTGTACATGGAGCCAGTTACACTCGATAATGACATTTGAGAAGGGCGTAAGTGTTTTAAATATTTTTGTATTTCGTAATTTAAATATTGCTGTATCTCGAAGCCGTTCCATCGTATCAAAAAGTGGTCAAAGACAAACTTGTAGGAAATTTGACGGGCTTTCCGAAAAAAATACACTGAAAGAAAAAAAAACACGCCACTTTCATGAGATTTTTTGATTTTTAAGTTTAAAAGTCAAATTTGAAGGTGAGCCCACGATTTTTTTTCGTTCAAAATTTTTGTGAAAATAGCCTAAGATGTTACAAAAAGACTCACGAAAAATGCAGGATGGAGCAACCTACCTAAAAAAACCAAAAATCATTTACTGAAACTGTTTTTGTGAAAAGTGCTCTAAACGTCAAAATTTTGAAAAGCCAAATACGGGAATCGATTCTCCAGACAATTTTACATAAAAGTCTCCATATTGACCATTGTCCAATCCTTGTGAAGGTACAGCGGCTTTAAAATATATTTTTTTTTGAAAAAAATGGATTTTTGATGGTTTTTGGCAATTTCTATGTGACAGACTTGATTTTTCAGTCTCGAAAATATTTTACCGGAAAGCTCGTCCAATTTCCAATAAGTTTGTCTTTAACCACATTTCAATTGGATGAATTTTTATTTTTAAAACCGCTGTAACTTCACAAGGATTGGACTTAGGACAATGGTCAATATGGAGACTTTAATGTAAAATTGTCTGGAGAATCGATTCCCGTATTCGGCTTTTGAAAATTTTGACGATTAGAGCATTTTTCAAAAAAACAGTTTCAGTAAATGATTTTTGTATTTTTTTAGGTGAGTTGCTCCATCCTGCATTTTTCATAAACTTAAAAATCAAAAAATCTCATAAAAGTGGAGTGTTTTTTTCATTCAGTGTATTTTTTTTTTGGAAAGCCCGTCAAATTTCCTACAAGTTTGTCTTTGACCACTTTTTGATACGATGCAACGGCTTCGAGATACAGCAATATTTAAATTACGAAATACAAAAATATTTAAAACACTTAAACCCTTCTCAAATGTCATTATCGAGTGTAACTGGCTCCATGTACACAAAAATGGCTTATATATGCCTAGGATAACATGTCCACAAAGTTTCATTGAAATCGGAGAGGGTCGAGAAAAAAGTACCTAAAAAATTCCTGTTTTGGGCTGGAATTGCTCTTAAACATTAGCAAAATCACATAACACAAGCCAATTTTTCAATATTTTCTGAATTTTTAAAAGTTCTTTATTCTAATGCTTTTCAAAGATCACAAAATGGTTGAAAAATGGATTTGTTAGGATCGAAGTCCGCCTGGAAACGGGGTTGGGTTGTAGATAGTTAATGTAATTTAGGCCGTTGCAAATATTTTTTGAACTTTATGGCCCTCGGCTCTAACCGACATTTTTATGAAAAAAAAACTGTTGCAAACGCCAGTATTGTTTTCTATTAATTTGTTTTCAAATTCCTGGTTTAAAGTAAAAAAAATGCAATAAAAAACTTTTTGCGATTTGTCTATTCAGATTTAAAAAAAAAAATCAAAATATTAGTTTTTAGATTTTAGATATTTATATTTTATATATTTCGGATAATATCGAATCACTCTGAATATATAATTTTTATTTTTATTTTCTATCAATTATTTCGACATAATTTTACATGTAAATGATCAATTGTTTTTTATGAATTTTTATACCAACTTTCATTTTTAATTAAAATTTTGTTTATTTAATTTAAGCATATTTTTTATTTTATTTATCTTATAATTTTTGGCATTGACTACAACCTCCTAAGTTACTACAGTAGTCAAATCAAGAACAGTAAAATAAATAAATACAGTGGACTCTCTCGTTGTCGATATTGAAGGGACCGTCGAGAGCGGGGGTTATCAAATTATAGAATGAAAAATCAAAGCAATCTATTTGAAGGGACTGAAAAATTTATTGACAGTTGGATCAATATTGATATCGAGAAGATCGACAGCCAGAGAGTCCACTGTTAAAGAGTATGCTTCAATTGTGAAACGTTTCACTGAAACTTTTCCTGGGCGCCCTATGCAACGGGAATGCATTATAGAAATTTATGGCTCTGAATTCTTTTAATCCCAACAAATTGATAGAGACAAAAAGAGTGCATTTTACTAAAATTCTAGTCCAAATTTAAGCGATATATAAGTTGAAACAAGTGTCCAGATTTGAATCAGCCTTTATCTGTGCCTGGAGTTGCATTGTTAATTTGATTTTGGTTAATCGCGGTGAACTTTCTTGAAATAATTCGTTGGCGTTACTTTTTTACCACAGTTTTTTGTGTGATCAATGTGGTAAATGCTTTGGTGGAACACAGTTCGAATTATTTCAAGAAAATCCACCGCGAAAAGAAATCATTTCAACAAAAATCTGATAAAAAAATGTTGCATGCATTCTTTTACAGTTGCCATTCAATCAATTGTCATTTACCAAAATAACATTTTACATTTTGTGTGATTGCCTGGTTCAAAGAGATTTGAGTTGTATTATTAAACTTACAATTTTGGTGGATTTTCTGGAAACATATCATCGCAATAATTTGATGGTACATGCAAGGTACATGTCAGGCTGACGTTTGGCGAAAAAATGTCAATCTTCACCAAACTTTTCACCAACATGACATGAGAAACCTTACCGATGAAACATTTTAAAACAATCTACCAAAATTGTAAGTATAACAATACAAGTTTAATATTTCTTGATTTTTTTTTCTGTTTGTTTTTGAAATAAATCTTCAAATAAGTCCAATAAGTCCAACTTTTCAGCAATTGTATCAAAAAATAATATTTTTCGACAATGACACAGACGCCAAACTAAACCTTGAACCTTGTCGTGAAATATTATCTTCTCAGAATTTATTATGTATTTTTTAGGTCGGAAAGTAAAGACATTCTAGGAATCTGGGATGATTTTCAAAATGTAAAAAAAAGTTCAAAAATCAAATAATTTTCAAATAAAAACCTTAAACTTACGGTAGGCAATAACCCATTTAGTTTTTAGTATTGTTGATATTTTGTGGAATATTTGCATAGCCTTTCAAAATAAATGTTTAAATTAATCCCAACTTACCCATATCAGCCTTGTTCTTGAAGGTGTACTTGCAGTTCTCCCTCCTGCAGTGAAAGTGCGTCGTTTTTTGCCCCTTGAACACACAATGGTCCGTGTTGCACTCTTCGGTGGCCCTAAACCGTTGAAATCTACGAATAAAAGGCACAACTCAAATTAACTTCCAAAATCCCCTTACACTAGTGAATGACCAACGCTCTTACCCATTCTTCACGATGGCCTCGTGCTTCCGGTGGTAGTTGGCGTGCATCTGCACGTCGCTCGTACTAATATACACCTTGTCGCAGTTGTCGTGCACGCAGTGGTAGTGGGTGTGCTTGTGGTTGTGCTGACAGTGCCCGTACTGGATGCTGCAGTCGTCCGACGAGGAAAACCGATAGAAGCCATACTTGAGCGACTCCTTGCGCTTCTTGTGCCACTTGAGGTGCCGAATGATTTCGTACTTCTTGTACAGGACCTTGCCCCGACAGAACGTGTCGTAGCAGTGGAAGTGCTCGTGCAGGTTCTCGTACTGGCACTTTTCACTGTTGCAGTCGTAGCCGGAAGCGTACCGCTGGATGAGACCGTAGTTGTCTGCGGGAAGAAAGGGGAGAAAGAGAAACTTCTTTATTACTTCTGGTAAAAGTTTCGCATGGAATTTTTCAAATTTATTCACCACCACCACCTCAATCGGCAGCACTGCTAAACTCGACCAAAGAAGTGCTTCCGGTGGTAATAAATGAAGAAACGTGTAATAATTAGTGTGCGAACTTTGTCCAGGGTATCAGCGAGCAAAATGGCTTGCAGCCAGAGAAGCCAAACTAGCAGCGTAGAGTAATAATGGGGGTAGTTTTGAGCAGTTTATAAGGGAAAAGTTTTGCCAGCTAATGAATTCTTCAAACTAACGTCATGATTCGAAATCCGGACACTTAGTAGCATATCATTTTCGTTATAGCTGACAATAAATCATGTGATAAGTTGGAAATGAAGAAATATCATCAGGATGTAGTATGAACAGTCAGTTTTAAGAGAATGCATGCAAAATATGTCTTTTCTAACAATTTTTCATCAGAATTTGAAAATTAAAATGACTTGTTGTGCTTCGAATCCCGGACACTGATTCGAAATCCGGACACTTTTGCTTCGAATTCCGGACACTCGTTTTTGCTAATGAATCGCACAAATTTGGACTGAAATGTTAGTGAATGGCATTCTTTAGGTCTCAAATAAGCTGTTAACATCAAAACAATCGATATTTTATATAACAATTTGCTAGAATTTAAGGAAATCAAAAACGTAAATTTCTGCTTTGCCTTCCCGGTGCTTCTGACGCCTATGAAATATTTCACGTGAAATGTTTCGCATTTTTGGTAATCTCATAATTTTATTTTATTTAATTGTTTTGACATTAACTACAGCGTTCAAACAAACATTAAATGAAAGTTGATGTTAGAATTCATCAAATAACACAGTTTTGACATTCATAATGCGAACTTATATCCAAATAATTGATAAAACAAGATGAGGTGTCCGGGTTTCGAAGCGTCCGGGAATTCGAATCATGACGTTAGCCATTCAACGCTAACGGTGCGCGTGGAGCGCGTCGAGGAAAGGATTGCATGAAGAACGAGCAGGGTAGTGAAATATTTCAATGGCGAGAAATGCGCCGAAATGTATGCTCGATGAATGCACGTGGTGAGACCCGAGTGGTTTGGAATAATAAAATGAAAATAGAAATTTATAAAACGAAAATTATTTTTCACTTTATGAGGACTTTGTGGCAATTCAATTGAAATCTTTGTTAAACAAATTTAGATTTTTTTTGTTATTTTAAAAGAGCAGCTGGGTAATTCTCTACCAACTCACACGAATTCGGGAAAAGTTGGCCCGACCCCTCTTCGATTTGCGTGAAACTTTGTCCTAAGGGGTAACTTTTGCCCCGATCACGAATCCAAGGTTCATTTTTTGATACCTCGTGACGGAGGGGCGGTACCCCTTTCATTTTTGAACATGTGAAAAAAGAGGTGTTTTTCAATAATTTGCGGCCTGAAACGGTGATGAGATAGAAATTTGGTGTCAAAGGGACTTTTATGTAAAATTAGACGCCCGATTTAATGGCGTTTTTCTATCGAAAAAAAACACTAAACAAGTTTTAAAAATTCTCCGATTTTCCGTAACTCGATTTTTCGAAAAAATGCCAAATTTTGAAGGTCTGTACCGAGCTCCAGGATGCTCCAAACTTCAATGTTATATAAACCAAGGATCTGACCTACACGCCAGTGACGTTTTTGATAAACGCATTGGTAGCCAAAATGCCTCAAAAATTGACATTTTTGAAAAAATGTTTTTTACGGGTTTAATCCCATTTAAAATTGAAGGGCGGAGCGCCAGCTCCTGTTACGTCCAATCAAGCTCATAATTGGGATTTGGGCTCAGTATGCCCACCGGAACAAACCCCTGACTGCCCGCCAAAAAGTCATTTTTGTTACACTCTAATGCATAGTCTCAACATTTCAATGCAAAAAGTGTTTTAAAATGCATTTTACACTAGTTCAGTTGTTTTGCAAGAATTATTTTTCAAAAATTGTAAGTTTTGACGAAAACGAAAGTTTTTACGAAAAAAAAAACTTTTTGCGATAGTGAACATCGAAAATTATCAAAAATTCAGGTGATTTTTAAATCAACCCAAACATGCTAAAAAAGATACTAAACGAAGGGAAATGCATTTTAAATTGATTCCAGCTGATTGCACATAAATTTCCATTTCCATTCCTCTGATTTTTCAAGCCAACTTTGAAGGGGAGGGGGGGGAGGGGAAGGGGAGGAAAATAATTAAATAAAATTTGTACCAGCCTAATAAAATGCAAAAAATAATCGAAGTCTTAGAATTCAAAATCTATTTAAATCAAAATGAATTCATTACTATTATTTCAAAACCATCTATTTCTAAAAAGTCTCCAGATTTGTCCAATACAAAAAGTATTTCAAGTTGCTAAAAGCCTACTTTCTGACATTCGATTGACACTTGACTCCTAAAATAAAACGTATTCGTAACCTTTTGTGTCGCTTTTCGTCGTCTCAAATTTCATGTGAGGCCCTTCGCAATCTTTATACAACTCAATTCGACAAAACAACTATAAAACAACCTTGTGGAAACCTTGATCAACCTTCAATTACACCGATTTCGTTCAGACTTAGCCGAAACAATCCAAAGCCCCCAGCAGGACCTCTTATTATTGTCCGCACGTTGGGTCAATTCCAGTCAAATGTAAAACCCTTCACCGCGTGCGCTCCTATCGTGTACCACTTAAATTGAACAAAATAATACAAATCTATTCATTCAACGAGACACACACAAAACAAAACAACAACACCAAGTAACTTGACCCACAAGCCGTTCCGAGCGGCCACGAACCCGGCTTTAGTCGTACGGTCTGTTTTCAAGTTCAAGAAGTCGACAGCGACCTTCATCTGCTCGACTCCGGCTCTCGCGCGCTCGGTGGTGGATTGCTCCCGAAACCAGATCAACCACCGTGCGCCACTCTTTTATCAAATCATTAGATCAAAAAGTCAGCCAAAAAACATCTAAATCATTCACTAATCGAAGGCTCCGCGGCTATGGAGAAGCGTGGAGACGCCAAATAATATATCTTTAGCGGGGCCAGGGAAGAGGGAGACCAAGAAGAGAAGTGAGAGACCTCTGCGAAGCTGGGGCCACTGTTTGGTCCTGTGGCCCGCCGCCGCCGTGCCGAGCATAACCGATTCCCAATTCCGAACGCAATAACATGTTTTCATGCTCTCTTTCTTCTGTGAGGTGGTGGGACCGTTTCGGTTAGGAGCTTTTGTGACAGGGATGCCAGTTTGAACAATGATTTGGTATTGTTTGAATTGAAGAGCATACTCTCTACAAAACTTTCTGCACAGATTTTTTGATTATTTTTAGAATTTTACATGTTTTTATTAATGCTTCAAATATCTCTAGTTTTTTTTAAAGTCAAATAAACCAAATTTCAAATTTTTAATTTTTGAGTGTTTGTGAAACCGCCTTGTCTAAAAGATATTCAAAAACAACCAAAAAGCTAAAAAAATATGGTTTTTACTCATTTAACTTAAAAAAAACTCCAGAATTGATTTCTCTTATTTTAAAATTCAATCACCCACAACAAGTCTAGTTACAAAATTAATCATAACTTTTGCATTCTTTAACATTCCAACGCCCAAGTTGAAAGTTGGAACAGTAAATTCAACTCAATGGTTCTCGGGCATAACTCAACCAATCAAGATGATTCTACTTTCCAGTGATTTGTTAGGATGTCTAGATGATTGTAGAACTTTGCAGAACTTAAATTGACCAAATCTGTAATTTTTGCGATCAAAAACATCGTTCCAACTTTTTTTTTTTCGCGAGTAAAAAAAAATCGCCGAAAATTCCGCGGAGACAGTTGTTTTAAAAAAGGTGGAACGATGTTTTTGGTCGCAGAAATTACAGATTTGTTCAAATCAAGTTCTGCAAAATGTTAGGATCATCTAGACATTCTTACATATCACTGGAACCAAGAATCGTCTCGATTGGTTGAGTAATGCCCGAGAACCAGCGAGTTGAAGTTACCGTTCGACCTTTTTTGGGTTTTGGGAGGCTTGGGTGTCCGTGTAAGTTGAACATGCGTTGGGCATTCCAGTGTTAAAATAACCCAAAACAAATCTCAAAGAACTGTTTAAACCTCAACTCTTAACCGCTCAGAGTGAAAAAAAAAATATTTTTTTTTATTTTCACTGAAATCACGTTGTGTTTTTTCAGAGAACATTAAAATGATAAATTCGGCAAGTCTGATATTCGGCACCACAAAAGAAGGGCTCTTTCCCAATATTCTGCGGCTTGCATCGAAATACTTTGTTGAAGGCTGTTTGTATTTTAAGATTTTATTTCATTTTTAAGAAATTTTCTTGACACTGAAAATCTATGGATTTATGTTCTTATCTATCAAATTTCTTATGAATATGTCTTAAAAGAATCTAACATACATACTTGACAAATATTTGATCTGCAATAAATAGTTTACGAAACAAATTTAACAGTTTCCTAGCTTTCTTTGAAATGACCACAAAATCATAACTGGCAGAACCAAGACGACCGATTTTTTTTCCTTTGCACAATTTGTTATGTTGTCATACCGGATACCCGGATACAAATTTGAGCATTTAACAATGCTAAATAGTGCGTCTATTCCGGGAATTTCCAGGACCAAATTTCCTGGATTTTTCCAAAACCGGGAATTCCCGAAAACCGGATTTTTTTATATTTTGTCCCGGGAATTACCGAAATTGAAAAAAATATCAATTTTTAAAACTTCAGTTTACAGATCCGTAGGGCTTAAATATTTTCAATTTAATCTATATATATATATAAAATTTCGACGGTTTTGTTCGAACGCGAATCAGTTCAATACGGAGCGTCGGATCGAGGTGCTCTTTGTTGCGTTGGGTTCGTATAAGTCCAAGGAAGGTTCTTACGCCAAAAAGTTACAACTTTGGCCACTCTGGAACCGATTCCGGAGCATCTGCAGATTGTATGGGAAAATTTACGTAAACTCAAATTTTGATCACAGGAGGCTGAATAAGCAAAAGAGCTAAAAACGTCAACAAACGAAAAAAATACAAGACGAAGTTTGTCGGGTAAGGCTTGTTTTATATATTTTGAATAGACTGAATATTATATAGTTTCATGATTTCAAATTTAAAAAAATCTATTATGTTTAATTACAAATTTATTGAATTAAGACAGCTGTTTAAGCTATTTTTGCTTATTTTTGTAATTTTCTTGATTGATTCCGGTTAAAATAGGAATAAAACAATACAATTAGTACACCGGTTTCCAAATGTATGGCTCTAAAATCTCCTGTACCTAATCAGATTATTAGTCACTATATATATATATGACTTAAAGATAATTTGTAAAACATTTGTTAAGTAAAAAAATAAAGTCTAAACTTTTGAATTTTGATCATTTTTGACCAGTTTTTCGAAGTTTTCACCTTTAAAACTTAATCGTGTGCGTAATGTTGAATGCTCAACCCTTTTGAAACGTTAGTCTTGATTTAAAAATTTGAAAATATGTTTTCGAAAAGATCGGAAAATTTCACGAATGTTTCATGTTTTAACATTGTAAATTTGACCTTTAGTTGCTGAGATATCGACGTTAGAACGTTATTTTTTTTTTGGGGTGAGACTTAGAAAACATCAATTCTAGAGTTTTTTTTTAAATAGGTTCAATAAACATATGAAAGACCTTTTTAAAAAAACTCTGGAATTTTCCTGTTTTTAAACCTTTGCATGGCAATATCTCAGCAACTAGGGGTCGTATCAACAAAGTTCAAGAAAGCAAAATATAGAGAATTTTCTCAGCTTTTCAAAAAAAAAATTTTTTTTTTCAAAGGTGGGCAAACATGTGCAATAATTTGAAAAAAAAAATAAAAACTGCGACTTTTTTCAAAAAAGTTACCTAATAATGGCTTTAACTTGAAAACGATGCACTTAATCAAAATTTCACTAAAGTACTTTTTGATTACAAATAAAGTTGAAAAAGTTTTGCGACCAATTTCTCGATTTTTTGAAAAAAAGATTTTTTGCACAACCTAGAAATTTCTGAAAAGTTGGCATTTTACCAAAGGCTCATTCTTATGCAAAATTTACTGAGCTTTAAAAAAAATACATCCAAAAGCACACAATTAAGTTTTAGAAGTGAAAACTTCGAAAAACTGGTCAAAAATGGTCAAATTTGTCACCTTTTTAATAAACTTTATCAAACCCCTTATGTATATATCAATTTGTTGTAATTGTCTTCTCTACAACTTTGTAGAATATGGTTACACTTTAAAAAGTAACCCTGAAAAGTTACAGAAAAAACGATAACACAATTTTAAAATGTTTTTTTGCCTTTCTTACTAAAGAAAGGTATAGGTTTTACTTTAAGCCAGGACGTCATTTCCATCTTCGTAAATATGTCGATTCAGCAAGAATTTTAATCGGAAAAATCGTCAAAAAATCACACTGCATCGATTTTCGACGCTCTATCGATTCACCTTGACAGAACTCGTCTATCTCCAACCCTCGAATTTTGAGAAAATAAATTCCGTGGAGGTCGAGTGATGTTCGTATGTGGTAAAATTTTGCAAAATTTTGTGTCGCGCCGTTCTCAGCTCCCATATATCCGATTTCGATTCTACTAAATGCAGATGAAAGCTAGTGTGCTGAACCTGGGCGAGTTGCCACGCAAATTTCGAAATATCCATCTGTTTTCGGATGCGGCCAGACTTTTCAACAAAATACACAGTTTTCAAATGAAAATATGGTAAAATTTTGTCATTTTCATATTTTTTATTTATCTCAAAAATTGCATTTTTCGAGCCCTACAACCTCCCAAATTTTCATCCAGATTCATAATATAGTTCTGGAGTTAGAGCCGTTTGATTGACCTACCATAAGAAAAAAAATCCCTAAAAAAAGGTAAAAGCCCACCTGGTGACCTTCGCCAACATTTTTCATTTCTGATTTTATTCGAAATTTCTTGCTACATTCATAGTACAGACCATGAGTGAGCATCTGAAACAAATTCGACATCGATCGGCAATCCCGATCAATTTTTAGAACGATTTACTTTTTGCCTTTCTTACTAAAGAAAGGTATAGGTTTTACTTTAAGCCAGGACGTCATTTCCATCTTCGTAAATATGTCGATTCAGCATGAATTTTAATCGGAAAAATCGTCAAAAAATCACACTGCATCGATTTTCGACGCTCTATCGATTCACCTTGACAGAACTCGTCTATCTCCAACCCTCGAATTTTGAGAAAATAAATTCCGTGGAGGTCGAGTGATGTTCGTATGTGGTAAAATTTTGCAAAATTTTGTGTCGCGCCGTTCTCAGCTCCCATATATCCGATTTCGATTCTACTAAATGCAGATGAAAGCTAGTGTGCTGAACCTGGGCGAGTTGCCACGCAAATTTCGAAATATCCATCTGTTTTCGGATGCGGCCAGACTTTTCAACAAAATACACAGTTTTCAAATGAAAATATGGTAAAATTTTGTCATTTTCATATTTTTTATTTATCTCAAAAATTGCATTTTTCGAGCCCTACAACCTCCCAAATTTTCATCCAGATTCATAATATAGTTCTGGAGTTAGAGCCGTTTGATTGACCTACCATAAGAAAAAAAATCCCTAAAAAAAGGTAAAAGCCCACCTGGTGACCTTCGCCAACATTTTTCATTTCTGATTTTATTCGAAATTTCTTGCTACATTCATAGTACAGACCATGAGTGAGCATCTGAAACAAATTCGACATCGATCGGCAATCCCGATCAATTTTTAGAACGATTTACTTTTTGCCTTTCTTACTAAAGAAAGGTATAGGTTTTACTTTAAGCCAGGACGTCATTTCCATCTTCGTAAATATGTCGATTCAGCATGAATTTTAATCGGAAAAATCGTCAAAAAATCACACTGCATCGATT
This sequence comes from Culex pipiens pallens, assembly GCF_016801865.2. NCBI lineage: Eukaryota > Metazoa > Arthropoda > Insecta > Diptera > Culicidae > Culex > Culex pipiens. The sequence continues at coordinate 96,996,425 of NC_068938.1, read as the reverse complement.
TTCGACGCTCTATCGATTCACCTTGACAGAACTCATCTATCTCCAACCCTCGAATTTTGAGAAAATAAATTCCGTGGAGGTCGAGTGATGTTCGTATGTGGTAAAATTTTGCAAAATTTTGTGTCGCGCCGTTCTCAGCTCCCATATATCCGATTTCGATTCTACTAAATGCAGATGAAAGCTAGTGTGCTGAACCTGGGCGAGTTGCCACGCAAATTTCGAAATATCCATCTGTTTTCGGATGCGGCCAGACTTTTCAACAAAATACACAGTTTTCAAATGAAAATATGGTAAAATTTTGTCATTTTCATATTTTTTATTTATCTCAAAAATTGCATTTTTCGAGCCCTACAACCTCCCAAATTTTCATCCAGATTCATAATATAGTTCTGGAGTTAGAGCCGTTTGATTGACCTACCATAAGAAAAAAAATCCCTAAAAAAAGGTAAAAGCCCACCTGGTAACCTTCGCCAACATTTTTCATTTCTGATTTTATTCGAAATTTCTTGCTACATTCATAGTACAGACCATGAGTGAGCATCTGAAACAAATTCGACATCGATCGGCAATCCCGATCAATTTTAAGAACGATTTACTTTTTGCCTTTCTTACTAAAGAAAGGTATAGGTTTTACTTTAAGCCAGGACGTCATTTCCATCTTCGTAAATATGTCGATTCAGCATGAATTTTAATCGGAAAAATCGTCAAAAAATCACACTGCATCGATTTTTGACGCTTCGTCGCCAAGTCGACAAGTTGTCAAGTTGAGCTTCGAATACTGGCGCGTGAATGCTGGCGCATATATTTTGGGTCGACTTATACTCATTTTGTAGTAGCTTGTCTACCGATGTTTTCTTCAATATGTGAGATATCGTAGCTTTTCGGTTTCTTTTGCCCTGTCCGTTTTTGCATTACTGTCCAATGTTTATGCAAAAACTTTTGTGACATAGGGCATTCATCCGGCTACAATCAATTTGTTTCCCGTGCGCTCCTAGAATCGCCGAAATGTAGACTTAATTTTCGTAAGTTTATTTAACAGGGTTCATTGGATTCCAATAGGAGCTTTCTAAGCTTTTAATCGTTTATATCATTTTCAAAGTTTTCAATGCTGGTGACGCCAATGGCTTTCTACCTAAGGTTCTCGCGATTGAGTGTGTAGTGGTGCGGTACCGAAGCTAAAAAACCAAAACCGCGGTGTGCGTTGTCACTGGCGCATGGGAAGCTTGCTATGATCGCGTTTGTCATAAACACTTGTTTGATTACAAACGTACAAACATATTGTAGGATTGAAAATATTCTTTTTGTAAAAATTGCGTTTTTCATTTCTTTTGAAAATCATATCATTTATAATACATTGCTTCCATCATAAGACTTTCTTTTGTGCTGACGTTATAAATAAACAAAGTCGATGTTATGAATTGAAAAAAGTTCTACCATTGTTATATTCTTTAGTAAGAAAGGCTCTATCTCACCCCAGGTGGGATTAAATCGGGTTTTTTGTTTTAAATGAAAAATTATCATTAAATTTCTAATAAAATGACATGTCTCACGATTTTTACAGTTGAGCTACGGAAAATGGCAGTAAATTTAAAAAAAAATAACTTTTTTGATGAAAAAAAAATGTTTTTTTCGGAATTTTTAGTACGCCATCAAATTGGGCGTCCAATTTTAAATAAAAGTCTTTTTGATACCAAATTGCTATCTCTTCATGATTTCGAGCAAACAACAAATCACTGAAAAACGTGTCTTGGTAAAAATCCTGAAATATTTGCCTTATTAAAATTCATCTAAATCGATTGAAACAAGTCCAAACTAAGTTTTTCTAATGAATTCCACAAAATCAAAACGTCTGGCACCCCAACCGTCTCTCAACTTGAGCAACTTCAAACGATGACGACCAAAGTGTTCTATTAAAATCTACATCATGCGCTCATCGAGTAGAAATAGAAAGAAATGGCGAAAGAGTCCCATCATTGGACAGACAAAAATAAAGTTCAAATCACAGACCCCTCAACCACCGCCGTCGACCCATCCCTTGGAAAACAATAAATTGATTGATGTTGAAAATATTTCTCCATCCAATTGAAAGCTCCACATAATATGATATTGAATTTAAGGCGAGTGTGGACCGTCGAAAGGGAAGGAAAAAAAATATTTTACGTTTCTCCGTAAATTCAAATCAACATCGTCCGAAATCTCCAACTTTTTCAGCATTTCGTTTCATCATTATTATTGTTCGGGGGCTCTTCTCCCTCCACCCTTCTTGGGACCTCACGAGCCAACAAAAAAAAAACGCGCCCGATTCACGCTTCATCTAATCTCTTTCACGCGCACTCGGGCACACTTCTTCACATGTTTCACGCGCTCCATCGCCGCGGCGCAAGTAGAAGAGAGTAACAATAAGTGCGATGCTGCACACACTCGCGTGTGCCCGAAGATCAATTCGGTTTTTGTGCTGTTTTTTTGCTCCTTGTTATTTTCTCGTTTTGCTTTCATTTCTTCTGTATTAGGACGCGCTTTTCGTCGCTGGGTCTGTGCGCGGGTCACTCAATTGTGAAGAAGGTATTTTTTTGCTCTTTTCTCTCTCGCGCAGATTGCCGATTACGATCGGGACACACCCCTAACATGAATCTAAGAGGGATTCTCTGGATCGGCGATCGATTGTTAAGAGGTGATGAGGAGTTTTGAATTGATGCAAATTGAGCCATTTCTTAAATTTCTTGCTGAGTTAGTAGATTTCATAAACTTATTATATAGTCTTTTCTATATATTGATTATTTTACCAATTTAGTATCAACGAATAAAACAGTCCAAAGTGTTTTATTTTTTCACAATTATCTTTAAAATTGGCCGAAATATTTAGACCCGTATTATTTTAACCGATGTTAGCTCACTTGAACGCAAATAAAAGGGAAGGTAATTAATTGGGATTTTGAAGAAAAAGATTTTGGAGTTTCAAAAATCTAGCCTTATATTTTAGAAAGTCTTATGAAAACTTCTAATGCTATTTTGGAAGTCTCTGGACCAAAGAGACTATGTCTGATTTATATCCGATTCCCAATTTTACATAACATATCTCAAAATGGAGCAGTTCGAGATATGATTTTTTGAAAATAAAAGCTGAGTTTTTTGGCGCACCGCGCGCAGAAACGGGAAAATGACGAAAACGGGAAAAAATCAATTACTAAAAATGCGATAACTTTAAAACTAATGCGATGACCTATACTTTTTTGGGTAATAAATTTTTTTATTGAAGGACGAATTTGCAGAAAGTTTGAGAGTTTGGCAAACTGTCATACACAAATAAGCGCGAGTTTGAATGTTTGTTTGTCATAATCTAATACCTGCTTAACGAATTACAGAAATATTTGTGTCTTCTCCTCGTCTAAATTTAAAATGTGTCAGTTTCAGTAAACAGATTAAAAATTGATTTACCGCAAAATGAAGACGTTCTGGAGCTTTGGTGTCAGAAGAGCTGTTGCAAATAGGAAGCGGTGACTTTTGGATTGATTGAAAATTAGGGTTGTTCAGGATTAGGATGTTTTTGAAATTCTAACTTTGAAGGAATATTTTTGAGATTTTGTTGTCTTCACCAAGCAACTTTGCCGAAGACACCAACATTTTCTGCGACCAAATTTAGAGATTGCATCTGAACAATCCTGTAACAATCAGCTCTTTGATTGTAACGATTAAGGGTAAAGTTTTAGAGAATGATACACCCAAAACTGGGCAGCGCAAGACCGAGAGAATAATGACCTCGAGACGAGAGAATAGTGGTACCTTTTACGGACACAGAGAACACAGCTCGAGATGGGCGAGAGAATTATTCTCTCGAGGTTCATTTGCAAAAAAAGTTCATCCGTCAAAACAAAAAAAAAACAAAAGTGTCGACTACGGGAATCGAACCAGAGACCTTTGACATACTAACCCAATGACTTAACTGCCTAGACCACCACAGCTTGGTGAACAAGGAGTGGTCAGATGTTGATGTATGACAATTGTTGAAGATTTATTGTTTCAATTAGACCGTCGCTATTTTTAGACCTCGTTTTCCACTTTTTCTCATCGAAACCGACTACTTTATCGACTTCATTTTGCTGGGCGAGATAGGACGCCGTCTATTTTTAGACGATGACTCAGCACTTTTACACTCTTGCACTTAAAAAAACCAGGTGGCAGCACGATGTAACGCCACGTCCCTATTTGTTATGGTGATGTCATTTGGTAGCATTATTCTCTCGATTTTGGCACTGAGCCCTCAATAAATTTTGAGGGAACGATTCTCTCGACTCGGAATTTTGGGTGTACTCAGGGCACTTTTAGAGCCCTTTAAGATCCACTTCTAGAAAACAAATATTTATGCACTGAAATGGGTGCTGAAATGTTGAACTTTTCAGCACTTGTTTCGAAAAGTAACACATTTTTTTGATTTAAACGATTTATTGACAAAATACATGAAAATTTGACTTAAAATTTCACTCAATGGGTGTTTTCGGAATTTCAAAAAATGTTGTATGGAACTCGTTGCAAAACTTGATTTTTTCAGCACTTGTCGTATTTATCCAACTCGGTGAACCTCGTTGTACGTTGTACGACTCGTGCTGAAAAAATCCTCTTTTTGCAACTTGTTGCATAAACTACTATTATGTTTTCATAAATTTAAAATTATTTTTTTCCAGATGTTTTGCCAGATTTATTTCTGCTCAGACCTGGTAACCCTGGGTGAAGGAGAGGTAGGATATATAAACAAATTCTTAAGTTTGTAACATTTAGAACATTTTCTTTAAGAAAATCACATTATATATTTTTTATAAATTTTCAACTAAATTCATCCATTTTAATAAAAAAAAAAGTTCAAAATAGTCATAAAGTGAAAAATCTTGAAGAAGGGTGAATCTTCATTCTGCTTGACACTTGAAAAATCAACAACAACACAATTGTGAGCTATCTTGAAATTGTTGAATAAGATATATTTGTGCATTTTGAATCAATCTTTGCACATTTCGTAGTTCCACAAATTTTGAAAATCTGAAAAAAAAACGTAAATCTTGAGGAAAATTAATATTAACTAAAATTCATCGATATTTGACTAATGTTTGTAATAATGTATGAAGCATTTTGTGATACTTTTCGATTCAAACTTGTTAAAATGTGGCTTGAAATTAATTGATAACATTTAAAATCTCTTCCTAGAGATTACTGACAAAAAAAACCAATCATCCTTTCAAACTTCTTGTCCCAATCTCATTCTTTATCCGAAAACAAGTTATCAAATAGCTTGTCACAAGCCTCAATAACATCTAGCCAAACTAAGACAACGAGTGAGCTCTTAAACGGATTAAGTTCTCTGCTCAAAAATGTTTCGCAAAATTAACAAAACATACCTCGAAAAATGGCTACATATGAATCAGACACACAAATCTACCAACAATTTCGTCAAAAACTCAAACCGATTTATTTCTTTCCACTTAGCTCTTTCTCCACCTTTAAATCTCTTTTCACCTTAATCGCGTTCCAAGGTGGAGAATTTGGTGGACGTCGGGGGGTCATCGGGATAGCCAGCGAGGGACGGGATTGAGAGTACTTCAAAATCCCGCATGATATTCATCTATTTTGCGCTATCTGACTAGCCCACATCTTCAGAATCTCAAATCCAGGGCCAGTTTTGCTTGCTGACATGTTCTGATTCTCCCCCTTAGATGGATGCGATCTCCCGGGTAAGATGTTGTTGGAGCCTCGCACAATCGCACTCCAAACATCTCTCTTTTCTGATGGTGAGATTAATATTATTTTTTCGGCTGAATTCCTACAAATGATGATAATGTACAATTTTTGTGCTTTCTGACGTCGTCGTCATCGTACAAGTCTGGGCTAGAAAAGCGAAGAAATGGACTGAAAAATTTATCTCGGGATATTGGGCTCCCCGCAACTCGCGACGATGACGCGGGAGTTTTATTTTTCGGTCTATCTGGGTGATTCGAGATGATGGAATTCTGTCCATTTTCGATCGAAACGGACGAAAAGATTTGACCCGAATGGACAGATGAAGACAATTTGGATGAGTCGATTGATTTGAAAGGGTAGGGAAAATTGATTTTAAAAATATCGAGGTTTTTGACAAATTGATTAAAAAAACAATTCTGTGACATGATATGAGGTCATCCTTAATCCGTGCGGACACTTTTTGAAAATTTTATGTATTCTTTGACGTAATCAAAAAATACCTCAGATATTACCAAATGTATAACTCTATAATAACAACAAAATCCTTTACAATCGAATAGCCCATTCCACACAAGCTTAAAAGAGAAAAATGGTCACACTTCAAACGAAGATAGAATAACACACATAATATTCGACTCGCAAATCAGGCCCAAAAAGCATCTATCCAAGAAAAAACCGCTTGCCAACCATCTCCAAATTAAGCGATTGTAATCTAAGGCCACGGGCAAAATGTAGTTGTTATTTCGCGCACGTCTTTCCCCTCCGTTTTGCTCTAAAAGCTCAAAATCTCCAAGTATCCAGCATCCAGTTCTTCAACCGATTCCAGTAATCCGACATCTCATTCCGTTCCGTCTCTTTCGCTCTGTTCCCCACTTTGACGTCAACAAATTATAGCAGAAATTTATTAAAAAATTATTATATTTCCCGAGGTTTGATTGATTTATCGAACACATTAAACTAGTTTAAATTGATTTGAAACGAGTGGAATCGAGCGAGGCAAGGAAAAAATGGGGTCGTTCAACCAGCTAAAAAAATCAAAATGAGAATTATGATTGAATCTCGTGTTCTGAAATAAATCAAGAAGTGGTTGTCCCAGAACATGTTTTGATCGTAATCAAAAAAATATATTTTAAATTTTATTACCATAGAGTGAACCAACCCTATTCCCAGTTCACATCTCTTTTGTTTCAATATTATTTAGCCTTTTTGTGGAATAAATCTCAAATGAGTTGGCTATTTCTTGGCGCTACTGTTAGATTGGCCACGGGTCCATTTGGCCACTCCAAGGCAGATGATTGTGTTCGAACCTCATCATTTTGGCCACACTTCATCGGGGGCAAAAACTCCTAGCGCCGTAATAATAGAGTACTCCAAGGCGAACCGGTTTACTGTATTGGTTTGGATTGGCCTGCTGGACATAAAATTCGCCACCACCAGGAGGATTCCGCCAAACTGGGCACACTCCTGTTGGTCATATTCAGCGTAAAAAGCTTCCGTATAATCCACACATTTTTTTTTGCGATCTCTGGACCGAAGCGAATCGAAGAGCTTTCTCCAAGTGAGGAGGTTTTTTTGTGCTACTGCTTCGGCAAATTTTATATTAAAACAACATTGGCTGGGCGTTTTTTTTCTATATTGTGCCAAGATGGCATGACTAAACAAATGTGAGCTTCGAAATTGTTGGAAAATAATTGAGTGGCTGCCTGCGCGAATTTTGGTGAACGCGCGCCTAACCAGACACAAAAGGTATTAGTTTCTCACCTAATTTAATGGCAACCGTGAAAATGGAAACGTTTTTCTACATTTAATCTAGTATTGAGGGCGTTAATGTAAAATGCTTTACTGTTTTTATCTATTAATATTCAAGCCATCAAACTGAAATAAAATAAAAGTAAAGCAATATTTAGAAAATTAGCTAAATAACAACAAAAATCTTTTTCTACTTTGTTTCGAATTAAATTTATAATCATGAATACGCAAATGAAACAATTTAAAAACAAACTTCCCTCTCGTTTCCGGGTAATCACATTAAACCCAAAGTGGGTGGCACAAGGTTTGCTTGAATCGCAATACGATATTGATGTTTACTCCAGTTTCACTTCCCTGTAAATCCAGCCAACCCGTATGTTGCCGTCACAAAGTCTCGCGCAGATCGTTCTCAGAAAGGGCCCACACTTCTCGAGAACGTCATCTTTGTCGCCATCGACGTCAGGAGGATGTTACCAGATTCCGATTCTCCAGATGTGAAGAGGAGACACTTTGTGTCAAGTGGTTTCCAAAATGTCACATGACACTTTGTACTCTCCCCTTCTCGGATTGATTTGTTTTATTTTCTTATTTGTAGCGATCTTTTTCTCAAATCCATCAAATTAATTATTCAAAATCTCCTAAAATAACTTGATTCTCGCTCTCGAAAGTCAAGGTGCGCGAAATCATGATATGCCGGTTTGGGTTCGAAGTTCTCACTTTTTGGGCGAGGGGGAGGGGAAGGTGCTGCGCGCTCGATTTAATTCCAAACTTATTTGGAGTTTTGCGAATTAGTCAGAAAAGTTAGTCCGTGCGTAGCGAATGAGCACGGTGGGTTCGAATGAATAAAGTTCAAATGTTGTAATTGTTCATGACTTCGAATTTCTCAAGAGCTCAGAAATATGGATTGATTGATAACTTAACATTTTCAAAAAAAATTTAACGCGTTTTGTTAGTTTGCTTTAAAATCTAAATGTGTATCATATAGGATAAAATTTTCACTGGGACCATCAAACCAAACCATAAAATTTCGTTAAAAATTGTATGCGACTCGAAAACGAAAAACTCTTTAATATTCTGAAAAAGAATGATTTTGAATAAAACAAAATTCATGGAATGAAACAAAGATTAAAAAAAAAGTTGAATTTTAGAATGTAGAAAATTTTATAGATTGAATATTACCACTTTTTGAGTAATACCTAAAATTACCTAAAAAACTTACTTAATCCACCTATGTGGTTGGAGCCTTCCTCACAACAATGGCAGTACACAAGTTTCATCTATTTTTTAGATCCGGCTTCCAAAAAGTACATCGATATCACTTAAGTGGCCATATCTCGAAACAGGGTTGCCAGATCTTCAATGTTTTGGGCTCGTTGGAAAAGTTGTTTGATAACTCAACCAACGATGGGTTGGATGATGGACCCGGACATAGTTTACATACAGTTAAGTGAGATCCAAATATATGTGAAAACACATTTTTATACATAACTTTTGAACTACTTATCGAAACTTCAATCTGTATAAAACTCGATCTATGGGACCCTAAACCAAGTCGAATGCATCAAGTTTGGGTCAAATCGTTTCAGCCAGTGCCGAGAAACATGAGCTAGTTTGTTGGTCACATACATACATACACACACACATACACACAGACATTTGTTCAGTTTTCGATTCTGAGTCGATGTGTATACATGAAGGTGGGTCTACGACGTTTTTGTACGAAGTTCATTTTTAGAGCAGGATTATAGCCTTACCTCAGTGAGGAAGGCAAAATGTATAAAAATGTGACCCTTATGAATATTCACCAGAAACTGATGAAAATAAATCATTTATTGATGTAATACATATTACAAGAAAAGCTGATAAAACACAATGGATGATCCAAAGAACGATCCATAGTTTCTTTATTTGTCTCATCCAGTAGAATGTTCAGTCCTTTCTGACGGCTAACTACAGTAAATAATTAGAATGAATTATTCGTTCCAAATCCTGGTTCCTTTTCCAACTACAATCTATTTAATATTAACTCAACGAAAGTCAACTGTATCTTCCGAATATTACTTTTACAAGAATGATTGCCATTATACTTTTCTCTACCAAAAATAACAGATTCGAATAGTTGCTCCGAATAAATGCTGAAAAGTTCTACTTTTCAGCACTGAAATAAATGCTGAAAAGTAGAATTTTTCAGCACTTGTTATGAAAAGTTGTACCATTCAACTTTTTTTTTATTTAAATGATTCCTTGACTAAATGCATGGGTATTTGTCCTATAATTCCGTTCAAATGGTGTCTTTCAGAATTGCAAAAAACGTTGTATGGAACTCGTTGCAAAACTTGATTTTTTCATCATTCGTCGTGTTTATCCAACTCGGTAAACCTCGTTGGATAAAAGCACGACTCGTGCTTAAAAAAATTCTCTTTTTGAAACTTGTTGCATCAACTACAACTATTTTAGTTTAATTGAAAAAGTTTTGATTGAAAAACATCAGAATTATTAAAAAAAAGAGATTAAACTTGGATTAATGCGTAAAAACTTAAAAAACAAAGGGCTAAATTCTTAGATTTGGTAGAGAAATAACTGCCTAATCTTAGTCTATTTTTTTCAGATTGCAATGATTCTATTTTAATTCACTAATATTCGGTAAACTTTACCGAATTCGGGTAAAAAAATCTAAGTGTGTACGCCCTTCTTAAAGGCTATTATCGAGTGAATCTGGCTCCATAAACACAAAAATGGCTTATAGAAGCGAAGGATAACATGTCTACAAAGTTTCATTGAAATCGGAAAGGGTCAAGGTAAAAGTTCCTGAAAATTCCTGTTTTGGGCTGGAATTGCTCTCATGCAAGTTGTTACATAAATAACAATTTTCCTGAACTTTAAATTTACACCCAAATATATCACTTAAAGTAAAAGTATAGTTTCAGATGGTAGTACCCAACAAGCTCCAAATCGAATTAAGGGGTTACATACATGTAAATCGGCAAAAATGTCAGAGGTTGGTTTGAGCACAAACTCAAACTTTTTTAAGTCTATTTTCAGGACATTAAAATATACATTTTCAACCATTAACAAAATAAATTTGAAGACATTTGGTTATATCATTGCCGAGATACAGTTATATGAATTTAGCATTTTCAAAAAACGGGTGCCACAATATCTCAATACTGCCTTGACCAAATCGGCTCCAAATTTTGGTGGAGACTCGTTAAACCGGTCCTGTGTACACAGAAAAAAATATGTGAATTTACTCGACACGGAAAAAATGAATTGCATGTAAACTCAGTTGATGTAAACTTGAGATTTGACGTAAACGGTTGAATTACACGTAAAATCATGTTTTTACGTTTAATTTGTTGCAAATTTACATCAAATTGCATTTGAATTTAAATGATTAATGACGTGCAAAAGTGTTACATCATAAATGATGTAACATTCGGAAATATTTTTTTGTGTGTACATGACAAAGGCCGATTTGCAAAAAGTTTATTTTTAAAAATATAAAAATATTTTTATGTTTTTAATATAAAAAATCGAAAGTTTTTGATTTTTGTATTTTTTTAAAAATGCCAAATTTGAAAATCGGGCTTCGTCATGCACACGGGATATGTCTTGCGAATCTTCACCCACAATTTCAGCCAATTTGGTCCATCCCATCTCGAGATATCGTTGCACCCGTAAATCAACTCGGTGTTCAGAGAAAAACGCTCGCAAAGTTTGAAAGATCGCTTTGTGCATGGTAAAATTTTCAGCCTAAATCGTCTGTAACTTACTTTAATCATGAAATATCTTCGTGAAACTTTCAGGAGTGATTGAAAATCATCTTTTTGATTTAATTGATTTAATAAATTTTCTGTAATATGAAATTTTGTGATTTTCTACATGTATGTAACCCCTTAAGCTTATATCTGGATAGAACACTTTTTTGTTTAAGTTGCCAATAACTTCCATAAGTTTAAACCAATTGGACTGGTTCACCCTTCATTTTGATGCATTTTCTGAACTCAGAAGCACTTCAGAAACATTTTATGATATTTTTGCTTCAAAATTATGAATATTATTTTTTAATTTGAAATTATGTTTTTTGTTCATCATTTAAAAAAAGAATTATTATAATTTTAATGATTTGTTGATCTATGATTGTGCTATAGTCGATACTTTTAAACTCAACCAAAACTTGAAAAAAGCTGCACTGTGACAACAATTAGGTTAATGTGGCAAAAATATTGAAATTTCCTGGGAAAAAATGTATCACTACGCGATAGATTCCTTCTCATTACTATTAAATCTATTCATTCTTTATTGACGCTACTCGTTGAATTCTAAACGACTAACAAGTAATCAAATTGAAGATTTGTTTTAGAAATTATCCGACAGCGTGCTCTCCATTCGCAATGATGTGAAGAATGGATTAAGTTTTTAGCAATTCGCTTAAATTAACTGGTTCTATTATTTGGTCCTGTAATAAACATTTTAGCTTCAGAAAGTTCCAAGTTTTGTTTTATCAAGAAATTATGTTAAAAATGTGTCAAATTGCTGCCTCACTAGAAACCACCGTGCACCACCGCTTCTCACAACTGCCGTTCCCAAAATGGCATATGCTTAGAAAAATTTCAGAATTTTTGACGTGCCATTAACATAACATTGATTTCCATCACATATTCATCAAATACTGGTTTGCGCAGCCCCCCGCCCAGCATCACCGCGCGGCCAGTCGTAGATCATGGCTAAAACACATTTTTTCACCCAACAAAACAAGTATATTGAGAGCACAAAAAAAAACAGATAAAAAGAGGAAAAAAAAACTTTCCTGAGATATTGAATACAGTCGAAAACGCGCGTGAAGAAGGCGAATAAATGCTCAAAATGTAGCAAAGAAGTGGACTTTTTGATATTATTTCCCCCCTTTCCATTCAGCCCACCAGCCTCACCGTTGAGGTGCCTAATTTGAGCACACTCTCCTATTCCGACACTTTTGGGTAGCCCCCTCACCGCACCTTCCCTCTGCTTGTTGAAGGCATTTTTGCTATGCTTTATGTCGATATTATTTGATTGGATTTAAGACCAGTGTTTTTTTGGACAGTCCTATCGTCTGTCTTCCATCTATATGGATTGACCGTCGTCGGAGAGCACTTTTTGCCTGCCTGGTTGGCGGGAATGATTTGGAGGAAAAAAAAGTTAATATTTCTATTATTATCAAGTTCACCAAGACGCGTATAAAAGCCATTTATAAAGCCAAATTAAAATTGCACAGTACGCGCTCTGGGGTCCGGTATGTAAATTATATATTTTACGGCAAACCGGACGATTCAGGGACCGCTGGCCATGGCTAGATTTTGGTCGAGATTTGGTCAGCACCACTCTATACTACTCGGGGGGGAGCTGATGGCTGATTGATTGTGAGTGGTCATCGGGTTCGTTGTTCTATTTTTGGTGGGGTAGCACCCCTCGGGAGATTGATTTGCCATCTAATCAGGCTGTGGGTGATCATTGGTGAAGCGGAGGAAGATTTTGGTTTGAATTTGATTTCATGCCAAAAAATATTTTTAAATAAAAAGTAGAAATACAATCTGAAAAAAGGCGATGATGAATTTGGTCTTGTCATATACCTGAAATTATGGATGCCATTTCCAATCAATAATATTGTAAATTTCAAGTATAAAAAGTATGAAAACATTTAAAGCATCCATTCTGTGGGTGTAGCAATAAAAGAAGCAGATATAAGAAGGTGTCAATTGTTTCTCAAAATAACGCCAAAGATATATACCTGCAATTTACAATTTTATTTATTGGCTGGGAACTTATTAAAAATCAATACTGTAAATCGGAGCGTGCTCAGGGAGCCCACATTGTTATACCTTGACGAAACTGGAGCGTTTACTGACATCAACTTCAGACGTGACGAGTAGTGTAATTTGGAATCTGAGGATATATTTTTTTCCTTCCTCGCTGATTGAATAATATAAAACATTTATCGACCACAAAATGTCATAAAAGATCGGAAATAAAATCAAGCAAAATATTTGAAATATCAGAACAAATGTTTTATTTTTTCAAAAAAAATTGAAAATATTATCAAAAGCCCCGGGAATGTTTTTATCTTTGCTAAAAATTGTAATTTAAAAGTGATACGCAAATTCTCGAGAATAGGTTGAAAAGCTTAGTGTGCTAAAAATGGGTATTATTTCCCTTATCTAAGATATCATTTTAAAAAAAGTTGATTTATTCATTATATTTTGATATTTTCAATTTTATTTCAATGATAAATCTAGCTAAATAATAAATTAACCTATAATTTTAGGCAACTTTTTCTAAGACTTACCCTTATAACATATTTGTAAAAACTGATTTCTGATACTTTCAAAAAGCAAACAAGTTTTTCAATTGATTTTCATTAAACGCGAGAAACGTTTGAATTTCATTTGCTAGACAAGTCCGATGAATAAAATAACCCTTTATCTACACTGTGAAAAAAAAATAACGTATTTTTTCAATCTACAAACTCAAAAACACATCTATCAGTTGTTTTTTAAATAATAAGTGTTTTCTGAGACATTTTGGTCTGTTGAATAGTAAAGAACAGAAAATGTCATTTTCCCAACACAGTAAAAAAAAATCATGGTAATATTACATCTGAGAAGGGGTAAATCTTTTATTTAAGAAAAAATGGGTAATTTTACTTATGAAAATGAGTGAATTTACCACTTTTCTGATGTAATGAAACTTTTTCAGTCTAAATTGAGGTAAAATTACACCATAAAAGAGATAATATTCAACCTCCCAAAATTATACCTTCCAAATTTACATTAATTTATACTATGAATAATTTTGTTGATTCAAAATTCATATCAATAAATCAAAATTGAAAAATTAAAATAGTAAACAAGGAACATTACGTTTGTTTTAAAGAGCTCAAAACAAATTAAGTTGAATTAAATTGTAAATAGAAATAAATAGTACAAAATTATTCAAGAGTTAGAAAATCATTTCGAAAAGAGCATGCTTGGAATTCCAGACATTTCCGGTCTATTTGACAAAAAAATCACAAATTCCCGGCTTTTTCCTGATTTTTGGCGGATTTTGGCGAATTCCAGACTTTTTTCTGACTTCCCGATTTCCCGACATGAGTTATAAGCCCCAATTTGAAAAAATAAAAATGAAATAGTAATAAAGCTAGTAGGGGAAATTCTCGTATGTTTGGCAGGTTAAGCACTCGCTCCTAACTCCATCCAATTTGCTGATTTTCACTATTTAAACAACTAATTTTGCAAAGCTTTTGATAGAAACTTGCTTGCTCACTTCTTATTGAGCTATTTATCACTCGATTTCAGTTGAAAACGCATTTAATTAGCTTTAATTGAATGTCAAAGTTCTGACCTGCCAACATTAGAGGCACGCTGGAATTAGATGCTGTACCCCTAATTGGTGCCATTTGTTTTTTTTTGTAACGTCTAAAAATGCGTTTAAGCTTCAACTTGACGACTGTTATTGTTACAGATAGTTGAACGTAACTTACTGCAGATACAAAGAAATATTTTCAAATATGTTTGGATTGAGGTGCACAAAATTTTCTAAAACTGCTACATGTAACAACCTACAGATTTTTTTTTTCTTTGCGTTTATGTTTATAGAAAACATTTAAAATGCGTTCAAAATATTACTTTTCATGAATGGATTGTCCTGTTTTTTTAATTCAATTGTTTGAGCTAAGCTAAAATACGAACAAAAGGTTTTTCATGGAGTGAATGATTTATCAAAAAAGTTTTTTAAAAATATTTTTAAAATATTCAAAATTATTTTTATGTGAAAAATTTTATTCCCGAGCAGACGGAAATAACTTGAGAATAACATTTTTTGATATTTGAAAATACTAGGCCAATAACATTTTACGTTATTTATAACAAAATTTGTTATTCGTCGTTATGATTTTTTTGTTATTGGATTGTTATTGTGATAACAGATTAATAACATTTTTAGTTATTCTTCGAACAAATCTTTGTTATTATTTTTTGTTATTTTAACAACTAATCCGATCTTCCCAATAACATTTTGAGGTATTCTTCCATAACAAAAAATGTTATTCCAAAGTTGTTTTGGCTTTCAACCAATATCAGACCAATAACAAATTTTGTTATGATAACATAAACTGTTATTAAACTCTTATGCAAAACTGGATTTTTCAAGAAGATTCCATAACACTTTCTGTTATTTTAACAGTATTTGTTATTGAAATGGCATGAATTTTGTTATTACCGTCTGCCCGGGTTTGCAATCGAAAAATATTTTTCTTGTACTTAAAAAATGCAACGATTCTAAAAAACTCAATAATCATAATGATTTGCACAGTTTATGAGAGCTTGGAAATTCAATAGTTCAGGGTTTTTTGTTTTGAAAAAAATTGTCGTCGTCAATTTTGGCCCGCGACAAACACAAACGACAAAACGAAAAAAAATGCATTTTTTTCAATTTTTTTTTCGTAACCCGAGCAGACGGAAATAACTTGGGAAGGTCAGTTTTTGATATTGTGAGAAGATCGAAATATGTTATTGGGATGATCGGATTAGTTGTTAAAATAACAAAAATCAATAACAAAGATTTGTTCGAAGAATAACTTAAACTGTTATTATGTTGTTATTGCAATAACAAACCAATAACACAGAAGGAATCATGAAGGAATAACAAGATTTGTTATTTTGTGCGGAGAGGTGGAGCAGTATAATAACAAAAAATGTTATTGAACTGGTATGATTCCATAACAAAAAAAGTTATTGTTTTGGTTTATTTGTAATTTGCAAATAAACCTGCAGTTGCCATAACTCCTCTGTACTAGTCAGGGCTGCAGAGCCGGGTACCTCCAAGCGACTTTGAATCCATACTTTGAAGACAACTCCGACTCTGGATGCAGGATATGACGTCAACGACGACTTCAGCTCTCCAAAAATTCCCGACTTCATAGATTCCGACTCCGAGTAAAAGTTGCTGAAAATTAGACGAATCCGATGCAGTCTCCGAGGTCTCACTCCAGCTCGAACTTCAACGTCAGCTCCGACTTCCTGGCTCTGTGAAAATAATAACAGGTTTTGTTATTCACACTTCAAAAATTCTCAATAAATAAATCAATTCCGTTAGGGAATATAACAAAATTTAAAAAAAAATAAATCTCAAAAGTTAATTTTATCGGATTAATTTTAGCTTGAAACCCCATTTCATGGTGAAATAAATGGCCCCGATGAAATAGGTCAAAATTATTTCATAGTTCTAGCCAATTTTAGTAAAATCCCTTAGGGGGTATATCAAATAATTAAAAAAATCAACATTCAAAATTTCAACTTTTTAGAATAATTTTAGCTTAAGGACCCCATTTCATGGCC
Source organism: Culex pipiens pallens (assembly GCF_016801865.2). Lineage (NCBI taxonomy): Eukaryota > Metazoa > Arthropoda > Insecta > Diptera > Culicidae > Culex > Culex pipiens. Next base: position 96,979,581 of record NC_068938.1, on the reverse strand, counting down.
AAAATAATGACCCTAACGAAATTGGTCAAAATTATCCCATAGTTCTAACCATTTTAAACAAAGTTCTTTAGGGGGTATATCAAATAATTAAAAAAATCAACTTTCACAATTTCAACTTTTTAGAATAATTTTAGCTTAAGGACCCCATTTCATGACCAAAATAATGACCCCGACGAAATTGGTCAAAATTATCCCATAGTTCTAGCCGATTTTAGCAAAGTCCCTTTGGGGGTATATCAAATAATTAAAAAAATCAACATTAAAAATTTCAACTTTTTAGAATAATTTTAGCTTAAGGACCCCATTTTATGGCCAAAATAATGACCCTAACGAAATTGGTCAAAATTATCCCATAGTTCTAACCATTTTAAACAAAGTTCTTTAGGGGGTATATCAAATAATTAAAAAAATCAACTTTCAAAATTTCAACTTTTTAGATCAAATTTAGCTTAAGGACCCCATTTCATGGCCAAAATAATGACCCCGAAGAAATTGGTCAAAATTAACCCATAGTTCTAGCCAATTTTAGCAAAGTCCCTTAGAAGGTACATCAAATAATTAAAAAAATCAACTTTCAAAATTTTAACTTTTTAGAATAATTTTAGCTTGAGGACCCCATTTCATGGCCAAAATAATGACCCTGACGAAATTGGTCAAAATTATCCCATAGTTCTAACCAATTTTAGCAAAGTCCCTTAGGGGGCATATCAAATAATTAAAAAAAATCAACTTTCAAAATTTCAACTTTTTAGATCAAATTTAGCTTAAGGACCCCATTTTATGGCCAAAATAATGATACCGTCGAAATTGGTCAAAATTAACCCATAGTTCTAGCCAATTTTAGCAAAGTCCCTTAGAGGGTACATCAAATAATTAAAAAAATCAACTTTCAAAATTTTAACTTTTTAGAATAATTTTAGCTTAAGGACCCCATTTCATGGCCAAAATAATGACCCTGACGAAATTGGTCAAAATTATCCCATAGTTCTAACCAATTTTAGCAAAGTCCCTTAGGGGGTATATCAAATAATTAAAAAAAAATCAACTTTCAAAATTTTAACTTTTTAGAATAATTACTTAAAGACCCCATTTCATGGCCAAAATTATGACCCCGACGAAATTAGACAAAATTATTCCAAAGATCTAAACAATTTTAACAAAAGAAAAAATAATAACAGTTTGTGTTATGGACACTTAGAAACTTTTCCATTTGTGCGATTTATGGTAATTTTATTTCTAAGTCAGTATACCGAACGAATAACAAATTTTGTTTTTAGGAGAGTTTTTGAAATGTATAACATTTCCTCTTATTAGCGTGTTATTAAAAATTTTCAATATAATATCACTTCAATACCAAATTTTGTTATTTTATCAGAAACTGTTATTATTTTTTCTTCTTGAAGTTGAACTTCAGGATAAAATAATAACACTTTTTGTTATTTTAACAGGATTTGTTATTGAAATATTATTAATTTTGTTATTACCGTCTGCCCGGGAAGCTCCATATGGTTACAAGCAAACCCCTCAAGTTTATACATCTTTTTTGTATTTGTCTACTTTACAACCTTGTAGAACATTGTTACACTCTAAAAATTACCCCAGCAAAATTACAAAAAACACGAAATTTTAAAATGAAAAATTTAGTTCTAAATTGAAAAAATGACCCTTCTGGGTTATAGCAGATTCGAAAAGAACATTATATTTCCAATAAAATGTCATGTCCCCCATTTTACAGTCAAATAACGACAAATAGCAGATTTCAAAACTTCTGCTATTTTTCGTTATTTGACGGTAAAATGTGGGCATTTTTGTATATTTTTAGTTGAAAAATACGGAATTCTGAGCACGCCACCAAATCAGGCGTTCAATTTAACATAAAAGTCTTGTATTTTTAAAATCCAATGTTTCGTGAATTTTCGAGCTCAATTGAAATGTTTTCAAAACACAGCTTTTCAAATGCCAGGGTTTATTTTAAAAATTATACGGTATTTTTATAATGATTTGACCTCAAATGTTATTCCGCCGTGAAACTACTTATTTTCTTGTCATTCTCTACCAAATATAACAGAATGGGAAATTAAACCCTTTTAGTAACAGTGCTGAAAAGTTCTACTTGTACGCAACTCCTTACAAAACTTATTTTTCCAGCATTCGTCGTATTTTTCGAACTCGGTAAACCTCCTTGTATAAATGTACAACTGAAAAATCTTCTTTTTGCATAAACTTCTATTTCGGGATCAAATTAGGCAATATTTTGATGAATGTTGTTTTTTGTAAAGTATTGAACTGGGCTACATTAATGCTGGTTAATGAGAAATTCTCATCTCGAACCAATTTGAATACTAAATCACTTAACAGTTTTCCAATTTCTTCCCACAGAACTATATAAACTCATCCATTTATTGAGTGCTTCTTCCCCGAAATCCAAGAAACACTCGTCTGAATTAATTTCTAATTGATTTTCATAAGTCCTACACCCCAAAACGATCCCCCTTGCCTCCCCCCCTCCCCCTTCAATTCAATTCCAACCGCTCCTCCCCGACATGATTTGAGTGAGAGGACTGGACTTTTCGAAGCAAAATCGAGAAGACAAATAATGCCGACTTTCAATCGCAAGAAAATCATCAAAGATAAAGAGACATACATAGCACCACATAGCCAGAAGAGGATCGCGACTCAGCAATTCCAAGCATTGATGTCTGAGAAGGAGGAGACTGAAGAGGGGGGAGGCAAAATATGATTGAGAGCAACGTCTCATCGAAAACTATGCGCACACACACACACGCACTCAATACGACGACGACGTGGTGAATACATTATTTAGTGGGCTTTTGAGGAGAAAAAATAATAAAAAGTGGCCCCGAAACTAGTGCTAAAGAGGGTTTGTTGATGGTGGCGGCGCGCGCGCGGGACGCTGAAGAGAGTCAAGTTCCAGCGCCGAAGTCATGGATGATGATAGATCTACATCTCGCCGGGCCAAATAATTGGGTGGGCTGGCGAGGTTCCCGGGGATATGCTCTCTCAGACAGAATCGGGAATGATTCCTTATACAGCGCGGGATGAAAACAATTTTTTTCTGGGAGAAATGCTTCACTCTGATAATGTTGGATTTTTTCTTTTATTTTTGGGAGGAAGAATTGTGATTTTGTCTTCAGAGATTGGAATGCAATTGGTTAAGAAAAAAATATCATAATAGTATCAATGAGCGCTCACTGAGAGATCATTTTGAAAGAGTCCGAACGTCATTTCTCTTGAAAATATCGTTAACTCATTGATGTTTTGAGAGTTCGGTGCGAAAAATCGTTTGTGAAGAATTATATCTCAAGATGATAATCGCTAACTTTCTTAGATAAATTGCTCCTACTGCTTCTTGTTGTGATTTTACTGTGACTTCCTCCCAATGCCTCTCAGCCCTAGTCAACAGCATCGATCTCTCGGCCACCGGTTACAAGTTCAAAAGGCGCGATTGAATGCTATCGCGTCGTCGTCGTGATTTAAACAATTTGCCGCACTTAGAGCAAGAGATGGGAAAATTATTTTTACGTTGTTTGTTCGATCTATTAATTGACTTCAAGTGCATGCAGCGCGGGATCCGGCAAGCGAGCGACCGACGATTGACGATTTTGTTTCAATTTGCATTCGAAATCTCAATGCACCAGAAAATTCTCTATCGACGTGATTCTCGTCGTTTTGTAAATAAATTTGGTCAATTGTGGCATTTGTTACCAACTTGGTGCCAGCTTTCTTTTCCGATGATATTTTAAGAATTAAAGAGATGTTTTTGAAAATGCTTAATGATCCAAACATTTCAACTATTTCGTCGCTGTCGAGCTAACTTGTCGTACGTGCATTTTGGATCATATTGAGTTAAAAACACCATTTTGTGCAGCTCACCTTTTGACATTCACTGATCCCCAAAATTTGATTTCAATCCTGAGATATTAAATAAAAATAAAAAAAAAACTCCGTGCATTGTTGTCACTTTTCATAAGAAATAAGTTTCAATCTTTTAGTGCTATCTTGACACACCCTGAAAATTGATGCAAGTGTGACAATTGAAAAAAGGGATTTCAGGTCAGATCACGTTTGACACAAGTACGAGCCCGACTACCGTGAACATGTTCAATTATAACTCGGAACTCCGGCAACTAAATTCAACCAAGTTTCACAAAATCGTCAACCAAACAAAACGTGTTTGTTATTGTTTACATTGCGTGCTCTTGTTTTTGTTTATTAAAGATCAAACGAAACGTCAAAAATCGACAAACGACAAGATAGCACAACAGCATCGATTTGAGATAAATTAATTTTCTAAGAAGTTAACTAATAAGATCAGAAATATTTCAATTTTTTATAAGACGACTTAGTCCAATTGAAAGCTTTAGCTCGAATTGATCTTCAACCCGAGAATAGAGACGAGGTAGGGCGAAACCAAATATCATCGAAATACTTGTCGAAGATCGTGTCGATTTTATTTATTTTGTTCGGTTTTGGCTATCACCTCGTAGAGAAAGCAAAATATATAGCAAAACAAACGTGTCGTTCAATTTCGAGTCACAGCACGACATTGGTAAAAATAGTTTATCAAAGTGGCTGAAATGGGTTGTATCATCGCAGCCGTGAAAGAGGCCCTTTTGTGCGAAGGGCAAGTGCAGCTTGATTTGTCACTTCCAATTGAAAGTGTCAATCACGGTTAGTCATGCTCGCCATACATGTGTTTTATGTAATAATCGTTGTATAACTGTAGTGCTTCATAATTAAACATTGATTTGCTTCTAGAATTTGTTGCTTTTGCAGATATTCCTTTCAGCCTTTGCATTCCTTACTGAGGTATGGTTTTACTCTTGCTCTAAAATGAGAGTTTATGCAACAAAATTCCTCAAAAATCTCCCTACACACCACACACCATCCGGAGCGTTTAGCACGGTATGTCCACGCCTATGGGTCCGTTTACAAAATCTTTCTCGTGCGGTTATTGCAACGCAGTAGGCCTGGTCATATTTTGTTTCGAATTTACCTCATCAACCTACAACCATAGACTAAATATATATAGATACGCCACTCCCCTGTTGGGGCTGGCGACACTACCGCCACGCCAAAATTACACCTGGTGGCAATTCACAGTTACTAACATACCCTTTGGGAACGCTTGAAAAAAAACCTCTTCAGTTTTAGTTCAATGCTCAGTGGATATATCCAAGCAACTCTCGAGTAGCTTCTGCTGTTTTCATGAAATGTCAAAACTCTCCTGACTTTGCAAATTTTTGATCGTGTTAGAAAAAAATCTCGTCCGCTAATTAATGAGACAACGCTGAAACAGGTTCGCGGCGACAACAAATGGATGCTGCTGTGCTGTGTTAAATTAGGCAGGTGAATTTAAAAAAAGAAAACAGAAGGAATCATTCGTTAAAAGGCCTATTTTGTTTTTCTCAGCCTCGTGATGTCCCGGAAAACGATGACCATGGTGATGGTGAAAAACGGAACTTCGGTGAATTCGGAAGCGGCAAACCGGATGCTTCCAGCTTTGCCAGAACAAACACGAGCCAGCCAGCGTTCTCGACAACGAAAATGCTGACCTCCGTCGTGGAAGATTCTCCTGCGATTCTCCTTGAAATCACGTTTTAAAACAGTGTATAAAGCCATGCGATGTCTGTGCCAGCATTACAGCAAAATGAAGAATTATGTATGTTTTATCATTTAAACTTGAGGAAATAAAAAAAATACACACTTTATTATTATTATTGTAGTGCACATTTTTTCACAATTTCAGAATTCATATGGTATGTTCACTGGAGTATTCCGCCAGTAACGGGGCTAGGTTAGATTAGGTTGTTGAGCACACGACAGAGGAGATGAGAACCGCGGACAGCGGCCTTATCAACCAGGTAATCGGTGATTTCATCTTATCGTCATTCCGGTCCTTCATTAAGCGTTTTACAACCGTTCATCGCTAAGGATCCCTACAATCGACGAAACGTTAGACGTAGGTTCTTATCCGGTTCATCATCCGACAAATGGTCGTCAAATCAGGGAACTTGACCGTGTTTATCTAAGTAGTTGGCTTGCTGAACAAATCTGGTTCCTCTTTCCCGTGATCGCACCGGCCATTGGCACCATGGTGTTGATTGCTGAACCATATTTGCGCATCTCGAGGATATTTTGCGGCCGCTGAATCTCGCTCGCAGCTACCATCAGGATTTTTTTTTCACAAACAGCAAATCAGAAAGAGTGACAGTTGTCAACAAACTTTTGGTAAGAAAGTCCATAGAGTGCTACGATTTTGTTTGGCAATTTAGTACCTGTAACTTGACTGTGGTGGCGCGCAGAGCGCTAAAGGGGTGTCGCCAACTGGGTATATGGAGAAACTTCCAAGTGGGACATCTACTTGATTAATAATCTATGCTACAACTTTGCTGAAGCCGATATCAGTCAGAATTGCTCTCAATCAATTCAAATCACCAGATTTAAGCTCGTTTAGAGGTAAAGTTTCCTGTAGATGGTTAAGGTGAAGCCGTTGATCATTTTCGAAGAAAATTAATCATCACTATAAAATATTCTGTATTAAATTCAATTTAACGAATTTCAGCACCAAAAGGAATCAGCATGTGTCGGTTGTTGTCTTCTTGAAGCCACTGAATGAATTTTTGGTTTAAATCAAATGTGCTTCAAAATTTATATAATTTTGTGGCACAGTCATTGACGTCTTAGTTGGCAATCATTGGTTAATGACGATTTCCATAACTTTACAAGCAATGGGATAATCGTTACCAACACGAATCAGCGTGTAGGGCACTATTCTAAACAACTTGTAGAAGAAATTTTGTCAAAATATTGATAGCGACGCAAAATTTATATCTTTGAACGAAAAATCATGGCAATGATGGAAGTCTTCACGTTAAGAGTTCTGCTTTCCAATTTTTAGTCGAAAAAATTGATTTCCCAATTTGAGATTGAAACCCGTACAGATCCATTTACTTAATTCATCCATAAAATAAATAATTCAAAATATCCAATGAGTGCTCACAATCCAAAAAAAAACAACAAACCGAAAAATTAATTTAGAAAGATTCCCGAGATTTATGCGGAAGCCCCCAATCAAGCGGAATTAAGATTATCAAATTGAACCGTGCGGGTGAGTGCCGAGCGTGATGACAACCAACCACCAACCAGACCTCGACTCTCTCGATGTGAACCGCGCGCTCCCTCGGCGGTTTTCGCTGATTCCAGCAATTTATTTATTATTTTTTTCGCGTCAAACGCTACAAAATATTTCAAACGATGATAGCGTTTCGCAAGCAGTGGTGTTATGAAAAAAAATGAAATGCAACAAAAAAATAAAACACAAAATTCATTTCTCATTCAGGAACGCTCCCGCGAGCAGCAAACAATCAAACATATTCCAGCATAAAGCACCATCGCCACCCCCTCGCTGCCTCCACCGAGAAAATCCACATCGAAATTGTTTCAGTAAACACAGTGAGGGTAACTGTGCCTTATTTTGGCAAACATTTTCAATTTTAACTTTTTGTGTAATTTTCGTGAATTTCATGTTTTAATTCTTCTATGGTTATTAATTAGATAATCAAATCAATTTATTTTAAATTAAATGATTGATTGTGATTTGACCGTCCAAAAAAAGGTAATTAACCCTTTCTGCGTCATGTAGCATAAACACCGAGCATCATACATACAAGGAACACAATCATGAAGGCAATGCTCATTCAGAGTCAGAGAGAGAGAGAGTTCTGGAGTTGTCGCAGCCCTCACGCTTGTACGATTTGGCGCGGAGCTTTTTATGTTTATGAACGAACGGTTTTCCGTGGTGACTTTTTCTCCATTCTTGAATTAAGCCGGTCGCGATTCATCGAAACACGCGCAAAACCGGCGTTTCTTTCCGGCGGTTTTGTTTCGTCAACGAGGGATGAACTTTTTTTCATTTGCTTGAAAAGCGACAGGACAGTTTCTATGGGGTAAGTTTGGATTAACTAAATACATTAATCAAAAAACAAATGCAAATGTTTCGATTTCAATGTGTTTTGAGCATTTTGGAATTTTTATTAAACAAATTATCAAGTTTTCAAAATGTTGGCACAGCCAAATGGAGGAACCCGCTTAAATTTACAAATAAAAACTTTTCAAATATTATATTAGTCTTATAACAATATGTTTCGTAAAACAAATTCAAGATAAAAAAAATCGGCTAGTCAGTGAGGTACTTCGTGAACAGGTCTAAAGCGATTTTTTTTTATCGATTTTGAAGGATATTGGGATATAAAATTAAAATGCTGAATCTGACGGTACTTCACCAACATTTGATCATTATTTAAAAAAATCTGAAATCAAATTGATCTCTTTTCTAACTTCCGTTGAAATTGCTTTAAAGGTATCAAATTTGGTTGAATATTTGCAGAAATATGTACGATTTAAATGGTTCATTAAATGTAAATTGAACATATTTCTGCAAATATTGAACCAAATTTGATACTATTTGGGAAGTTTCAAAGGAAGCTAAAAAAGTGATAAATTTTGTTTCAGATATTTTTAATTATTAATGAATAAGGAACGTGAATTTTTTGGTCTTTAACTTTAGAGCGAGTTTTTCTAGAGTGTTTTACGACAAAAAGATATAAGGGTTATTCCAGGTCAACTGGGTACACTTTTGGACTCGACCTTCACGGATTTGGACCAAACTTGGAGGGGACGTTCATCTCAACCAAACTTGGAGGGAACAGAAATCCCAAGTTTGGTGCTGATTGGACCATCCCTCTATTTTTGGCACCGCCCTCTTTTTTGGCGATTTTCTAAAAAACTTTTTTTTCTTTTAATCATAACTTTGCAGCTATTTGAGCAAAAGACTTTCTACAGGTTGCATTTTATAGAAAATTGTCCAAGGAATTCGATAAAAATAAAATTTTAACCCTTAAATAACCCCTAATATTTTATTTCAACGTTTTCAGTATTAACATTCAGTTTTGACAAATTCCTTATACTTTTATTTATTTTATTTTATCACCATCGTGTTCCCCGGACAATTTTACAAAAAAAAACAATGAAAACCTCAAAATGAACTTTTGAGCATGAGCATGGTTGACTGCCAATGAGCTGCTACTCCGTTATTGACAGATCAGCTGAAGTTAAACAATGAATCAAAAATGATCAGTGGGAGCCAACCATCCGTTCACTGTTTAACCCCTGAAGACCCCGACTTTATTAGTCAATACCGGCGCCCTCCCAAGAAGCCTGCAGTTCAACGAAAGGGAGGAATGTTAGTCCGATAGTTGAAGTTGCAGACTCATCAAGCACATAGTTTTTCGCTATATACTTGTTGATACCGCTTGAGACCGTTGAATCCACAGCATCTCCTTCAAGCATCACGTGATTTTTTTTTTTTTTTTGGGTTAGTAGGATAAGGTATTGGCTTTTCGATGCCTCCCGAGCTACGACGCTATGGGGAGGACTTTCATAACAGACCCGTCGGCGAGCCTTACGAGCAACGATGCTATGGGAAGGTCTTTCTGGTTAACACACAAAGTCACTCACACACAGTTATTTTGCTCCACTATTAACTCAACGATCCAAATTGTCAGTGCGTCTTTCGTTCATTATATAGAATTGGCTTTTTCACCGCAAAAAAAAAAAATAAACCTTATTCGAAAAATTTAAACACAATCCACCCGACGCCGTGCCTTCCGATCAACGATGATATAGGAAGGGCTTTGAAAATCACAAAAGAAATCACTTTTAACTCCGCATATTTTTTATGTTCTGATGCCATTGTTTAATTATAATGACCAATCACCCCATGCACTCGAACAGCGACACAAAAGAGATGGAAAATAACACGAAAAAACAGGACTCCGCGTCCCACAAGCACCGCACTACTGATGCCATTGTTTAATTATGATGACCAATCACCCCATGCACTCGAACAGCGACACAAAAGAGATGGAAAATAACACGAAAAAACAGGACTTAATGTAAACCTCAAAATGAACTTTTGGCGAGAAACAGCGATTTTACTGTAAAAAATTTGATTTTGCGCATCACTCTGTCCTATGAATTCAAATCCGAAATTAGTTTCCACAAATAAAAACCGAACTATGCGGAATTCATCCCATTTTGTTGAAAAGTACAATATGTACTTCCGAGTGCTGCGCAAAATCAAACTTTTTACAGTAAAATCAAATTCTTTGGACAATTTTCTATAAAATGCAACCTGTAAAAAGTCTTTTGCTCAAATAGTTGCAAAGTTATGATTAAAAGAAAAAAAGTTTTTTAGAAAATCGCCAAAAAAGAGGGATGGTCCAATCAGCACCAAACTTGGGATTTCTGTTTACTATCAATAGATGAACGTTCCCTCCAAGTTTGGTCCAAATCGGTGAAGGTCGAGTCCAAAAGTGTACCCAGTTGACCTGGAATGGCTCATAAGCTATATCATACATTTAAATTCAAAATCTCAAAATTGCTCCATTTTTGTCAAACTTGATGCAATCCAATTTTTTCCAGTGTTTTGAATAAGTGATAGGAAAAACTATCATTTGCACCAAGATATCAGGAGGTTTGGAGGACTGTCACTATAGCTTGTGAGTTCTCTTCTGTTATCTCGTGATTGCCAGCAGGAGCATTCTCTTCCTATCACTCCTCCTCTTTTCATCAACACTCGCCGACGAGTCTTTTGTTTTCTTTGAAAACCGCAATGAAAGAACGCAAGCGGGAGTTGGAAAATATTGTGTTGTGGCGGCTTTTGTTGGCTACGCTCTGTTCAAGGGGAATGATTTTGAATGCGAGAAAGAGCGAGAAATAGAGAATGTCACACGAGATTGTGTAAGCACGAGATAGAGTTCGGCAATTCTTTTTGCTGAGAATTTCACGACGGTGATAGTTGGGAGATGAGATCTCGGGCATGATAATTGTAGTTACGAAGAACTGAAAGTTTGATATTTTTACAACCATGCAAAAACTTAAAACTGTTGTAAAAATTTCCGAGGATTCCGAAAGTGTCAAAATTTATATGAAAAAAAACAGTCTTGTATTTGTTGTATTTGGAGAAAAATCGAAAAATATGAGAACAACTGACCATTAACTTGGTACCGTACACAGAAAAAAGTGTGAATTTTCTCGACACGAAAAAGATAAATCGAATGTAAACTTAAGATTACACACGAAATCCCTAACTATGGCCTAAAGAATTATGGATGTAGGAAGCTGTTGCAAAAAGTTTTTGAGGTTTTAAAAATATCCACTTTAAACTAGAATTTACATTAGCTTTGAAAAAAAGTGAAACGATTCTAGAATATGTGTGGTCCAATTTCAATTGATTTAAACAACATTTCAAAAACAGTAAAGAGAATTTACAAAAATGGAAACAATTTTAAAGTTTTTCTATGTTTGTCGAACTTCAAATTTCTGTCCTTTTAAGTTCACTTCTGTTTGTCATACAGGCTTATATTTGACATGAGTTTATCTCATGTAAGTATAAACAAACGCGGAAAGTTTCAACAAAATCGGGGAACCTCGATACGACCTCTAGGACAAATCGGACAAAACCTAGAAAAAATGCTGGTCAAAATAACAAAAAAAAAACTCAAGACTATATTTCCCATCAAAGCTCATAAAAGTAAATTTGACCTCAATCAATCGACTTTAAGCTTTTTGTCGGCACTTGCCCACCAAACTCCCAATCAGTCAATTCTAGCAAATCACGTCCGCGTTTCGGAGAAAATTCGAAATAACCAAACAATTCATTCCGTTCCGTTCAGTTTGTCCCCAAAATCCCAAAAACCATATATTCTGGTGACTCGTCAATTCTTTCACCATATCGCACCGCGTACATTTCTTCCCTTTTTGCGCCTTCTTTCTTCCACAAAACTCCATAAACCGCGCTCGGCTGAGTTCGGGTCGCGCAAAACAATGGCCCCCTCCCTCCTCACTCTCTCCCCTCTTCCTCCCCCTTAGTCACACGTTCATTGACTAAGCCCGATCCGATTTGACTCGTTGCTCGTTGAGTCGCGTCTCAAGTCTTGAACAATCGCATTTAGACTCAATAAAAACCAATAAAATTGAATAAAAAAATATAAAGTTTCCACTTAAAACCGAACGCGAAGGAAATTGCCATAGGCAGACGACAATACGGCGTGGAATGACACGTGTGTGCGTGTGTGTGTGTGTATGCATGGCAATTCATATATTAATGCCATGTATGATGGGTTGTTGGTGATGTGCAATAATATGTGACGAGTGGTGGAGAATGTGGCGACAAAACGCAACAACAAACAAGCGCAAGAATGGAAGCAATTGTGTACTGCTGGAAGAAAGCTGAGAGCAAAGTGAGAGAAAGATGGACGGCAACAGCAACTGAGTAGGAGTGAAAGAGATTGACTCAGGAAATCAAAGGAAAATGGGGGGAATTTGGGAGGGAGGGAGGGTACCAGAACAGATTGGAGTTGTTTAACTAAATAAGAGAGAAATATTAATGAGTAAAATTCACTGCTGAAAACAGTTTGTCTTTGAGCCAGACTACACAGCAAAACAAAATTGTGTAAAATCGCATGCAAAAGCATGCACATCACCTTTGTGAGAAAAACTATGTAATATTGTATGAGAAAACGTGTACACAAAAAGCATGTACCGAAGAAAAAAAATCAGGTCTGCTCACCCCAAAAATAACATCAATCTGGCGAGAGTCATACTCAGATTACCAAGTCCGTGCCCCATCCCACTCGGCTATCTCACCGCTATGAAATTAGATGGATCAATGCCAATGTAAAAGTAAGTTTTCCGTACGTCGTATACTGTGTGAACTGCATACGATGTATGGGGAACCTACAGTTACATCGGTGAAGATCCAACTATTTTCATAGCGGCGAAATGGCCGAGTGGGTTGGGGCGCGGACTTGGTAATCTGAATATGACTTTCATCGGATTGATGTTATTTTTGGGGTGAGCAGATCTGATTTTTTTTCTTCGGTACATGCTTTTTGTGTACACGTTCCATCGGATTTTTTGCTGTTTAACTACATAAAAAAAATTACATGATAAATCCCAAAAAGAAACATGGAAATTTACATGATATCAAATGGAAAATTTAAAGCCTCTCTGATTTTGACAAAAAAATATGGTCAAAAAGTTTATAGACACTTGCACAATGATTTTCACCGACTATAAATCATTTTCAATACTGCCAGAAAAAACATTTATTGGATTGCAAGCTTTACGTTTCTATATAGTAAATGAAAATTTCCTCCCAAAACAAAGTTCACGACCAATGTGCACGCGAAACTATTTCAGACAATAAAACCCGGCTTAATTTTAGAAACTCACCGTGCAGCAGCTCGAGCACCGTCGTCATGCTTTCGTCCTTCTCGCTGTCGGCCAAAAATTTGCTAAACTCGCCGAATTTCACCTCATCCACGTCGCCGATCTTCGATTTGATCGAATTCGTACCGCTACCGTTGCTGTTGGTGTTGTTGTTGTTCAAAGCATCACTATTGTTGTTGTTGTTGTTGCTATTGAGGCCACTGCCGTAGATACCACCCCCACCACCCACTACACTTGAACTTGCCGCCAGCCCCTCCCCAAACCCCGAGCTTTCATCGCGGCCAACGCGCATGTCCATGCCGCCACTTTTGTCACCATTTTGGCCGATTCTGGCGCTCAGCAGCAACAGTTGCTCGCTCAAACTTCCGCCGTTGTTGTTGTCGACGTCGTCGGCCTCGAGTTTGATCCGTTTGGCCGAGTGATGGTCGCCATCGAGCAGAGCTGCTGCCCCGTACGATGCCATGTGGCTGGCGTACTCCTCGTCCATGCTGCTGCTGTTGTCCAGGGACATTTTGAAGATAAACTCACGACTAGTTACGGTAACCTGGCAGTGGCGAAGATTCAACTGGAAACTGAAAACTGGATCACAAATTCAAAACGAATAATTCTGGGCAAATATTTCCACTCATATTTGGGCGAGCTGAAACGGGAAATAAAGAAAATAACTCACTTTTTTCGGTGCTCTCAGCGTTTATCATTAGGGGAGGAGAATTGTGCGTGGTCAGAAAGTGAAGAAGAAAGAAATAAAGCATTGTATATTTGAAGGTGGTGAAATTTTTTTTAATCATTTCCAGAAAAGAAATTATGCATTGTATTTTAAATGGGTTGAAAACAATAAATTTAACCTGCGGCAAATTAAAAAAGTAGCATTATCGACATTAGAAAATGGTGGGTTGTTTGGGTGAGACTTAGAAAACGTCAATTTTCCTGTTTTTTAACCTTTGCATGGCAATATCTCAGCAACTAAGGGTCGTATCAACAATGTTCAATAATGAAAAATATAGAGAATTTTCTCAGCTTTTCAAAAATATTTTTTTCAAAAGTGGGCAAACATGTGCACTAATTTAAAAAAATTAAAAACTGCGACTATTTTGAAAAAAGTTACATAAAAATGGCTATAACTTGAAAACGGTGCACTTTATCAAAATTTCACTAAAGTACTTTTTGATTGCAAATTCAATTTTACATCGAAAAATAAAGTTGAAAAATTTTTGCGACCAAAATTTCGATTTTTTGAAAAAAAAGCAATATTGATTAAAAAAATCATAACTCGGTCAATGATTTTTTGCACAACCTGGAAATTTCTGAAAAGATGGCATTTTATGTCCTCTAAAACATATCAAAAAATAAAAAAAATTAAAAATAGTGTTTTTTTGCAAATCAAGTTTTAGTGATAAAAAGTTAAATAAAAAAATCACCAATTTTTTTTTACCGTGTATCATTTTTTTCCAGTGTAGTCCGTATCCATACCTACAACTTTGCCGAAGACACCAAATCGATCAAAAAATTCCTTCAAAGGATACAGATTTTTGAATTTTCATACATCAATTTTGTATGGACAGCTGCCAAATTTGTATGGAAAATTATATGGACAAACTAATGATGCAAAATGGCTTCTTTGGGCATACCGAAGGCACCAAAAAAGTTTCAGTTGGATTAAAAAATACAAAAAAAATCGAATGACCGAAATCCTAGCGAACTGCTCATTTTTTAAATGACGTTTTACATTTTGATTGAAAATTAGATGTATCAATAAGAAAAAAAAATGGAATATTTTATTTGATAAGATTTTTAATATTTACGAAACCGTTTATTTACAAAAAAAAATATTTTAAAACTGCAAAGTAAAGGTGAAGTACCCGAATAAAATAGTATATTTTGATAGCATTAAATTGCTTTCAATATAGATTATAAAAAATAATGGTAGTGTTAAATCGGAATACGTTGACTGATTTAGATGTGTTAGCTGTGTGAATATAAATCTTGTAATTTCACATATGGGTCATTCCTTTTCAAGTGACATCCAACATCGACATTTACCAAATTTGCTCATATTTGGTGTGAAGGAAAATGCTGTTTAAAAATAAAAAAAACTCAAAAAAAGAGGGCGTGCTTGCCCTCCAAATGTCACCAAACTTGAGATTTTTTGTTTTGTGAAGCTCGATGTTGGATGCGTGGTCACTTGAGAAGGAATGAGCAATATTTCACATAAATTGAGGTAAAATAACATTGAAAAAGAGATCATATTCAATGTGTAATGTTATAACTTTGCAAACTAAACATGTTTTTACTGTTGTTGTTGAGTTTAAATATTAACTAAAATAGCACCATTTTTTAGGAGCTCTAAAAAGAATTTCATACACCATTAATTTTTTTTAAATCATTTTTTTGCAATTCCGTCGTGAAACTACTTACTTTTCCTGTCATTCTTGAACGACGAAATAGCCTACTTTTCTGTATCAAAAATAACAGAATCGAATAGCAACACTTTTCAAAATAAATGCTGAAAAGTTCTACTTTTCAGCACTGAAATGGGTGCTGAAAAGTTGAACTTTTCAGCACTTGTTTCGAAAAGTAACACTTTTCAACATTTTTTGATTTAAACGATTTATTGACAAAATACATGAAAATTTGACATAAAATTTCACTCAATCGGTGTTTTTCGGAATTGCAAAAAATGTTGTATGGAACTCGTTGCAAAACTACATTTTTTCAGCACTCTTCGTATTTATCCACCTCGGTGAACCTCGTTGGATAAATGTACGACTCGTGCTGAAAAAATCTTCTTTTTGCAACTTGTTGCATAAACTACTATTTTATGGTTAAATTGTCCCGATTTAAAGATCGATAGAATGAAAAAATTTCATAGAATAAAATTAAAAATTGCACCAAACTTTTTTCAGCTCTTAAAAAAAACTTTAATAAATGGACAAACTTAGAAACTAAAAAAAAAACAAAAATATTCTCACTTTTGACCTGATATTCTGATATTTACCTAATCATTGTTATAACTTGTAAATGTTGAAATTTATCGGAAAAAGTGGAATACAGTCCTTGGCAAAATTACGGATATTCGAATCACAAAAAAAAAATTTTTCGTTGTCCTATTTTTGATTGTTGAGCTTTAGTATGACCCTTAAACAACTCTAAAGTGATCCCGAGAATTTTTAAATCCAAGATGGCGGCCGGAAAGGCGATGATGGAATATTGAAAAAAAAAAAACAAAACAAAACTTTAAAAATTTTATAAATTGAAATTACAGGCCATGATGTCAACATTTGAACGAGAAAAGTGTTTTTTAAATGCATTAAACACCTGTTCAGTTGTTTTGCAATCATTTATTTCAAAAAGTCGAAGCATTCACGAAAATTTTATTTTTGCGAGAAAAAACTTTTTGCGGTGCTGTAATTTTATAAAAGTTCAAAATATTTTCAATCGAGCCCAAATAAACTAAATATGATTATCAATGCAGAAAAATGCATTTAGATTGTTCTCAGTTGATTAGACTTCTATCTCCATTAAAATTTAGATGTTTTTTGAAAAAAAAAAAATATTTTTTTGCCCCCTGATTTTTCGGACCAATTTTGAAGACCTAATTAGGTCATAACAAATTTTATTTGAAGTTTTTGTGGGTTTTCTCTGTACATAGGATCTTTTGAAAAAGTAAGCGAGGAATGATGCCAAAAACTAAAGATTCGATCAAATCGAGTTCTGCAAAATTTTAGGTTCCTCTAGACATCCTTACAGATCACTGGAAACAAGATCAGATTGATTGAGTTATGCTCGAGAACCAACGAGTTGAAGTTCCATTCCAACTTTTTTTTTGGGAAGCTTGGGCTACCTTGTAAGTTGGACATGCTTTGGGCGTTGCTGTGTTGAAAATCATTGTTCAACGTTTATATTAACATATTTAGGAACTTCAAAGATTTTTGCCAATTTAGCCTATTTAGGACCACAGATTAGAAAAGGCGTGATAAATTAAAATTTGATTAACATCAATAACATCCGTTAATCTGTTTTTAAGATACATAGATTGAAACAAAACTTTTTGATTAAAAAAAACTTTTTTCCTGTACTAACCTAATTATACATTCTCATCTCATGTATCGGTTGCGCAAATTCTTAAATCTGCTACACTGCAGCTGTTTATATCCAGTAACAACCACGGAGAATAAGAAAAACCGCCAAGCTGCCAGAGAAAATTCCTCCAACTGTCATTCCAGGGAATATTTCAATTTCCTTCACATTCACCTTTTCGCTGCTCCCGAGGATCACAATTTTCAAAACAATAAATAATGACACATTTTGCTTTTGGCTCTTTTATGTTTTTTTGCACACTTTTCAACTTCTTTTTCCAGTTTCTCACATTTTTAACCGATTGTTGCCAGTTTCACATAAGTCACATGTTCACAAGTCCGAAAACAGGGACAGGAGCAAAAATCGCGTCAATCAATCCGTCACCAGCAGCAGAGCGGTTTGTCCCTGTCCAGCCGAAAATCGATAAATCTCTTTTTTCTCAAACGATCCGCGCGCGCGCCACTCTCCGGCTGCTCTCCTCTCGGTTATGATATTTACTGATAGCTGTCCGATTGTCTACTGACACGGACTTGTTATGTTTTCATTATTCATGCATTCGGAACCGCCGAACGCCCAAGAGACGATCGAGCCGCGCGCGATGGCCAATGACGGAAAGGCAAAAAGCTTTTGAGCCGCGCGCGGAGGTTTAACCGGCAAGGGCGCGCGCGCGCGGATGATTTGTTTGCGCTCTCCCTCTCTCACGTGAGGCTTCTCTCTCGGGGTGGTGAAGCTCTCTCGTTAGAAGCGCTCGTTTTGCTCGAAATGAAGTGTGATCCTTTCAATCACACTTCAACTTCACTTGTTGTTCTTGGTGGTAGGTCAAACGGTAAATGGAGGAGGCAGGTTGAACTGGATTATTCCAAATGATTACATTGAATGTTTAAGATTTACGCCATTTTTTTTAAATTAGCATGATTTAAAAAATATTAACGCACATGTATGTTTTTATACAGTCATTAAAGTCAACAGGGCATTAAAAAAATATTTCAAAAATCAGGGGGGTAATTCTCTACCAACTCACACGATATCGGGAAATGTTGCCTCGACCCCTCTTCGATTTGCGTGAAACTTTGTCCTTAGGGGTAACTTTTGTCCCTGATCACGAATCCGAGGTCCGTTTTTTGATATCTCGTGACGGAGGGGCGGTACGACCCCTTCCATTTTTGAACATTCGAAAAAAGAGGTGTTTTCAATAATTTGCAGCCTGAAACGGTGATGAGATAGAAATTTGGTGTCAAACGGACTTTTATGTAAAATTAGACGCCCGATTTGATGTTACTTTTTGCGTTTCTCTTTGTTTTGTCGTCCGTGTCTGTCGCGAGTCGCGGGGACCATGAACGGCCATGATCGATGACGACCAACTTTTGATGTTTATAAGCTAACCCCTTATGTTTATATATAATTTTTTTTTGTAATTGTCTGCTCTACAACTTTGTAGAACATTATTGCACTCTAAAAAATAACCCTGCAAAGTTAGAAAAAACACGAAATTTTAAAATAAATAATTTTGTTCTAAATGAAAAAATGACCCTTCCGGGTCAATGAAGATTCGAAAAATACATTAAATTTCTCATAAAATGACATGTTCCAAAAATTTTTACAGTCGAATAACGGAAAATGGGAGAGATTTTTTAAAACTTTTTTAGTGTTTTTTTCGATGAAAAATACGTTTTTTCGGAATTCTGAGAACGCCATCAAATCGGGCGTCTAATTTTACATAAGAGTCCCTTTGACACCAAATTTCTAACTCATCACCGTTTCAGGCTGCAAATTATTGAAAAACGCCTGTTTTTTCGCATGATCAAAAATAGAAGGGGTCGTACCGCCCTTCCGTCACTAGATATCAAAAAACGGACCTCGGATTCGTGATCAGGGACAAAAGTTACCCCTTAGGGCAAAGTTTTACGCAAATCGAAGAGGGCTCGGGGCAACTGCTGTGTATGAATTACCCATTTGTAAAAAAACGTGCAAAACATCAAAAAATGTTAAAAATATGTTCAAATTAATCATCCTAAACTAGTCATTAAATTTGGACTCAATATTTCATGTAAAAAAAGATTAAAAATGCAAAACAAACCTACAGCGTATTGAATCTTAGTTTGAAAATCAAGCCTTGTTATATAAATTTCCAAAAAATAGCAAAACTGAATCTGCAGAAAATCATAGTTGTGCATCCACCACTTTTTAAATTTTTAAGCTAATTTGGATATAAAATTTATAATTTTTTACAGTGAAAATTCTTGAATAAGTTTGTTTTTATTAATGGGGGTTTTCCAGTGTTTCGGAGATTCTTTAGTCGAATTATTTATATACAATTTGGTTTTGATATTATTCAAATGGCTTAGTCTTACCTAAGGCTACCAACTGTACGGATTTTTTCCTTACCATACGGATTTTCGAACCTCTTCGCGGATTTTTAACAGGCCGGAATTTTTGTAGGGAATTTTACGCATAATACGGATTTGTACGGAATTTAAAAAAAAAACCTTTTAATCATTGAATTGCTTTTTTGATTTGGTCGAAGCTTTTGTTAACTAGAAATTTTTGGTTTCTGTGAGTTTGATTAAAAAAGGGAGAGTTTCCGGGGTTTTGTTCAATTCAAACTTGATTATCAATAATTCTAGAGTTTTTAAACTATTGTCTTGCTTATGTTGATAGGACCTTTAAAAAAAACTGTAGAATTGTTCTTTTAGAAATTCCTTACTAAATATATTCCATTTCTAAAAGCTTTCTAAAACTTGTGAAAACATTTGAACATTTAACAAATCTAGAGTTTTTTTAAAGGTCCTATAAACTGTTGTGTTTCACATGCTATAGGACCTTTTCAATAAAAAAAAACTCTGGAAAAGTGTTCGTGAAAACACTAAGAGCGATATTATTCGTAAAAACAATCTTGACATTTCGTAAACTTTCAAACGTTTAACAAAACAAAATTGAAGAACATAATTATTTGATTCAAATCACGGTTTATTTTATGAATACTTTTAAACGTGCAAGTTATAAGCACTCTGATAGCATTTTGTGGAATTTGTTAGCTGTAAAAACGACACAGTTTTATATTTTTAATTCTAAGATTAATTAAATTTAATTTATCTAAATAATTCAATGACAGTTTTTGTTATACCATGGTGGCATATCGGCAAAGTGTACGGATTTTTGCTCAGCAAGAGTTGGTAGCCTTAGTCTTACCAAATTATAAAAATCTGGCTTCAGTTTCTTCAAGAATGAAACTTGACGAACTGAAAACTTATTCATCTGTTCATAAAACGCACCCGACTAATCTAGGTCTGTCCATTTGTTGTTCATTTGAATTCAAAATCACTAATCAGTGATTTCGTAGCTAAATTTTCTTATGATCAGGGTAGCCACCATGTTTCTGATAATGATTTTTTTGTATTAAAATACTAATGATTAGAACTGTTTTCTTTTAACACAGAAATGCAACATAAACTTTTAAAAATATTTGCAACGGCCCAGTGTTAAATAAAATAAAACACTCCAAAATGGTTTGCATTTTTAATATCCAATATTTTCCCACTTTATTGAAATTGAGCAAAAATATTTTGTTGTTTTGCTGATGCAAAAATGTTTATTTTTGCCATTATAGTTCTAGAACAATTTGATTTTACTTCCAACTATTGATAAAATTATAATTACATAAGCCAACTCGTTGGTAACCAGGTCCAAACGCCGAAAAGGAACTAATAAAAACATTTTTTTTAATGCATCAGTCAGTATCTATGTCTATTTAAGGCAGAGGAAGAATATGTTTTTATTTTTACTTACATTTTTGTGTTAGTTTAAAAATCCTCTATGCGTTTTTTTGCAATTTTCGTTTAATACCAATCAATAAAAAATGTGTTTATCCCATAAGTTTGAATATATTTTGATTTGTAAAATAACACTTGAAATAGTAACAATCCGTTCATACGATACAGAACCCAAAACTTCACTCCACTTTAAACCACTTCAGACCACTGTTCCGCTGTAATATTCAAATGATGACAGTCCAAATCAAACTGATCGCACCGCGCATCGTACAAATCGTGACAACCACAACCAGCCTGCCAGCCGGCAGAATTTCTCGTAATTTTACTGGTGGATAAAATTCATAATTTAAAATCTCCTCTCCCTTGCGCAAATATAACCGATTTCGGTAACCCCTTTATGTTCTCTCGCACTTTTTCATTTCGCCTCTGCTGTACCAACGAATATATGCAAATTAAAAAGATATTTTTTGGGTAGAAAATAAAGGAATTATTTTCCTAGCAAAAAAACCATTTCTCGTACAGTTATTTAAATTTTTCCACCCTTTTTTTCTGCCAACTGCACATTTGTCGCAACACTCTCGATTTCGTACGGGTTGTGCTCTGCTGTGTAATGCCTTCCCCCTCTCCCTTGGACCCTTAACATCGTCGCAGCATCTTGGGTTCACACAATTAATTTATTTGATCCTTTTCCTTTCGTTTGCTGCGGGTCGTTGCCTTACCCTGCCCTGCCTTGCGTGTATGCAGCTGTGAAATACGGTTACAATAAAAATATATGAACAATCAACAACAACACACACGCAAGTGCCGAAGAAAATTGAACCACGCAGCATAAGTAGCATAAAAGAGCGAGCATTGGAGAGAGAAGAGAAGGGAAAAGAAGTGAGATTAAGGAGCAGAGTGATGCTGATTGTGCACAATTTGGGCTGAGAAAGAGAGCGCGCGCAGTTCAGTCGTCATAACTGATGCCGGGTAAGAAGGAGCAAGCAAGAGAGAAAAAAAGTGAGAAGGAGCGAAAACATAAAAATGATTCGTTGTAATGTTTTTATGCTGCGCGCTGATTTCGATGTGTATGATCGGGCAGAGAGAAGAAAAATTCTGTCTCAAGATTTGGGTTGGGTGAGGGAGAGAGAGACTGTGGTTCTGTGAACTTATTCCTTTAAATTGAATTTAACTCTTTTCTTCCTGTTTTTATTTCTGTGGTGGTGGCCAGTTGCGCTGAGATCAGCATAAAAGTACGAAAAACTAACGACAAGTTTCAATGATTGGGAGTTGAAATTTCTGTTCGGCTGGAAATGTTCAGTGGTATGCAGAGCGTGGAGCTGAGGTGAATATGTATTTATTTACTGTTAAGCTTGAAGTTTTTTTTTAGTTTGGCAATTTCGGTCAAACAAATTTAAAACGATTTTTTACTCGTTGAAAATCAATCAAATCTCTGCAAAATAAATAATCAACTTAAAATATAAATTACACTTTTTATTTTCTAGTATCAATATCTCAAAAACAAATGGTCCTAAGGAAGGAACCCTAAAAAGTTTGAGCCAATTCAAAAATATAAATAAAATCCATATCCGAGTTTGGTGAAGAACTGCTCATAACGATTAAAGTCCAGACTCGTTTATCCAAATCCTCGATTATCCGAAGTTTCGATTGTCCGAAGGTTTGTTTGGGACTTCGGAAAATCGAATGAGGAACAAAAAAAAATGGTTTTCGTTTTTTTACATTTTTTTTGTTTTGCCTTCCTCACGTTACTGAGGAAGGGCTATAACATCACTCGAAAAATAAACTTCTTAATTCGATCTCGTAGGCCCACCTTCACGCATACCTATCGACTTAGAATCAAATTCTGAACAAATGTTTTTAAGGCTGTGTAGTATATTCAATTTATGAATGTGAGGAAGGCACCAACCACCTAAATGTGGATTAAGTAACGTTTTTTTTTCAATTTTGCATCACTGTCATTTTGGCCGTTATCTTGGATTTAGTTTAGGGGTCATAACTAAGCTCAACAATAGTGCGTCCATCCTGGGAATTCCCGGGACAAAAATCCCGGGATTTTTCCAGAACCGGGAATTCCCGAATCCCGGGATTTTTTATAATTTGTCCCGGGAATTCCCGAAAAAAAAACAAATTTTGGTTGTGAAAATATATGAACAGTTGAATACCTCAGAATCGATAATAATTCTAAAACATTATAATTTGTATTCGGCATATATCAGCATTAATTTAGTTTATTAGGGCAAACTTTTTAAATTTAAGTTTACCGATCTGCAAAATGCCTAGCGCTTGAAATATTTCATGTTTGATTTTATATTTTTATTAGATTGAAATATCTACTTATATTTATGATTTAAAAATTGAAAAAAAATCAAATCAAATTATGTTTCATCAAGCACTGGTATGTGGGGCAAATCAGGGTAAATGAAACGAATTAAGACAGCTATTTAGTATTTTTTTTTGCATGATGTTTTAAATTACTTTGGTTAAAACAGGAACAGAACAAAATAATTTCACAGAACACCGATTTTTTAATTTATTGCTCTAAAATCTCCTTACCTATTTAGACTGTTTTGTCCTAGTAGTTTATTTTTCCTAGTGGCGGTAGTAACTTAAAAATAATTTGTAATATATGTTTTTTTGTAAAAGTTAAACATTATAGCACTTGTATAAATGAGTAAAATTTTCAAATTATTTTTTAATTTTAACGGTGAATTTATTTAACACATAGATGTTTGCAAAAATTTCATTCGAAAGGCGTTTATTCGGGATTGCAAAAGATGTTGAAGAACTTGTTGTAAAACTTGATTTTTCCAGCACTTGTCGAATTCTAGATAACTTTTTCAAAACAACAAATGCGCCAAGAGTTTCCTATGTACATAGGACCATTTGAAAAAGTAATCGAGATTTATCCGATGAATGTACGACTCGTGTTGAAAAAATCTTCTTTTTGCAACTTGGTGCATACATTTTCAGTATGTAAAACATGAAATTCAAAACTTATCTTAAATTTAACATTGGCTGGTGTCATTTAATTTGTTGTCGCCTCTTGTTTTTTAAAGATATTTTCAAAGAAAATTTTCAAGCTTTTCTGATCATGTCAAATAAAAAAAAATATATTTGTATAAGGGTAATTCTCCGCCAACTCACACAGCAGTTGCCCCGACCCCTATTCGATTTGCGTGAAACTTTGCCCTAAGGGGTAACTTTTGTCCCTGATCTCGAATCCGAGGTCCGTTTTTTGATATCTCATGACGGAGGGGCGGTACGACCCCTTCCATTTTTGAACATGTGAAAAAAGAGGTGTTTTTCAATAATTTGCAGCCTGAAACGGTGATGAGATAGAAATTTGGTGTCAAAGGGACTTTTGTGTAAAATTAGACGCCCGGGAATTCCCGGGATTCCAAAAATATTTTTCCCGTTTCCCGGGAAATTTGGACGCCCTACTCAACAATCAAAAATTAGACAAGGAAAACATTTTTTTTTTCATAATTCGATTATCCGAAATGAAATTTCGGACGCCTTCGAATATCTCAGTCTGGACTGTATTGAGTCTGATCCTTACAAGAAAACCTCAATTTTCAGAGATTTTTTTAAAGTTTGCAAGTAAATTGCTGAAAATAAACAGAATTTCCGGCATTTTAAAGCATATAATTGAGAACAATAATGAAATTTTTCAGTTTTCGAATTACAAACATTTTTAGGCACGATATTTTTTTTTACTTATTACATTTGCAGGTACAATAAGCATATAAATTTGACAAAGTAATTTATCTTAAAAAAATCAAATGACGCATATTTGACGCTTATGAAGTAAAATTAACTCTAAATTTGAGCTGAAATTAATAAAATATATTATTTAGTTAAACATTGTTCGGTTTTGATCATAATTGGGAAAATAATTTAAAAATCTCCTCAATGATTTTCCATGACTCAATAATTCTTAGGAAAAAAAAATAACAAAATTCTGAAATCAATTTATGACTAACATTCTTTTTTTTCAATTCATATATAATTAGAAAAGCCAGACAAGGCTATGTTTTACTTGCAAATTAATTTTAAATTTTATTGAGATTCGATCAGAACCCTTTGCATATCTAGCAAAAAAGTATTGTCAGTTATTCTAAACTAACATAATATCCCATCTGCGAATGTAAAGGATCAAACGGCGCATATCACTCTTTCGCTAAAACTCGCGAGGACAAGACAAAGCAAACCCGGGAAGAACTTCACTTTCTACCTGAGAATCATAATAAGGATTTTCCCTTAAAAAAGGGTACAGCTAATCATCCTTGGCAGAAAGCAACAAAAAAATGCGGCCGTTAAATGTACACATAAAACACACAAAATCATCTCCCGTTGAGATCGTTCACGGAAAGGATTTGAATGTTTGATTTTTTTTATTCGCAACCATTTCTCATGAAGAATGCCACGATGCGTTTTGGTGAATCTTTAATTACGACCCTGCTGGCAGCAGCATCTGCCAACGAGCAAAGGAGGAAATTACCATCGAACCGTTGCAAATAGATTTTGCAAACTGACAGATACCAGACCCGATTGATTCGCGCAAAATCAGCATCTCTACTCTATTCTGATGACAATCCTGCAGCGAGCCGTTCGATTGCGCATTGCGCGTAGGGAGCAAAATATGTAAATTAGGCTTGTTTTGCATATTTTTCGCTTAATTCCCGACTAAAATCCATATGTTCGGATTATGTTTCCACACCGGCGTGGTGGCAGCAGCATTACGAATCACCCTCTCCGACGACTATATTTTTCCCATTTTGGACGCTCTCACTCTGGGTCCTCACGTTCTATATCCGAATTTTGAAGGTTTTAAAATATGCGCTGATTTTCCCGCACTCATGACTTTTTTGTGTACTCACTTTTGTGTACGTAACGAGCAAATTATTCCGAAAAACGTGCAGAATTGGGGAATGATTTCGACGGTTGGGTCGACCTCGCAATGTATATTTGTGCACAATTCAAACCTAATTTGCATACCAAACGCTCTCTCTCTCTCTCCCTTGCTCTCCCGGTGTCGTTGACTGATTCAATTGCAAATACAGAAATTGGCTGGATGTTTGAACTTTTTTCTGTTTTTCTTTGATGAAATTATAACAGATGATGTTTGGCATTTGCTGAGAATTTAGACGGAAAATGTCGTGTGGGAAAGCTGAATTTGGATTTAACCAAATTCGAAGAAATGATTAGGGTGGTTAACTTGATTTGAGGTCTTCCATTAAAAAGTATTTTGTTTTTCTGGAGCTGTGATCAGATTCATTATTATCATTATTGATAAAAAAAGTTGTGCCCATCTAAAGAGATAAGAATCAGAAAACGATTGTTTTTTTATGAGCGATTTTCTACGGTATTTTTTTTTTTAATTTTAATTTTTGTATTTTTTAATCGGACAGAAACTTTTTTGGTGCCTTCGGTATGCCCAAAGAAGCTATTTTGCATCATTAGTTTGTCCATAAAATTTTTCATACAAATTTAGTGTCTTCGGCAAAAATGTAGGTATGGATATGGACTAAACTGAAAAAATGATACACGGTAAAAAAAATTTGGTTATTTTATATTTAACTTTTTGTCACTAAAACTTGATTTGCAAAAAAAACTTTTTTTATGTTTTAGAGGACACCAAATGCCAACTTTTCAGAAATTTCCAGGTTGTGCAAAAAATCTTTGACCGAGTTATGAATTTTTTTAATTAATACTGATTTAAAAAAAATCGAAATATTGGTCGCAAAAATTTTCAATTTCATTTTTCGATGTAAAATCACATTTGCAATCAAAAAGTACTCTTTGGTTTTGATAAAGTGCACCGTTTTCAAGTTAAGACCAGTAACTTTTTTGAAAATAGTCGCAGTTTTCATTCATTCAGGGTATTATAGAATATTTTTTCATTTATTAACAAAAAAAAACAAATTTGGAGACATTTGGTTGTATTATTGCCGAGATGAAGCTATTTTAAGTAAGCAGGTTCAAAGAACGGGTGCCACGATATCTCGACACTGCCTTAACCAAATCGGCTCAAGAAAGATTCGTTAAACCGGTTCCGTGTGCATGACGAAGACCGATTTTCAAAAAGTTCATTAAAAAAAAAGATAAAAATATTTTTTTGATTTTGATTTTTGCAAAAAAAAAAATGCAAAATTTTAAAATCAAGCTTCGTCATGCACACAGGATATGTCTTGAGAGTCCTCATCTCAAATTTCAGCCGATTTGGCTCATCTCATCTCCAGATATGTTTAGAGAAAAACGCTCCGAAAGTATGACATTTAGCATTGCGCATGGCAATAAATATATACATAAATCGTCTATAACTTAATTTAATCATGAAATATTTTCATGAAACTTTCTAGCGTAATTGAAAATTTAGCATTTGGTGGATTTAAAATAAATCTGAAATATGAAATTTTGTGATTTTCTACATGTATGTAACCCCTTAAATGCAATTAAACAAAAACTAAGGAAAAAATCTAGTGAGAGCGGAACTTGGGGTTACAAAGACAATTTTGGAAATAACAGTTCAAAATATAATTTTAAAATACCTTTCAAACGGGTCCAAAACATTGAAAATCTGCAACTCTGTCTCAATTTATGACTATTTAAGTTATATTTGTGCTTTTTTCCTAAAACATCTTTTGGATTTAATGGTTCTTTACAATGTCGGATGTTTTTGGATTAAAACCATTTTTGTTAAAATTGACTATAATTTTCAGAAATATTTTTTTATAAATTTGATTTGATTTGTAGATTGTCCGTTCTCGTCCATCTCTGAAAATATAAATTTTAAACGTTGGAAAGATGATCCAAAAATTTCTTTTAAACATTATCGATCCGACCTTTGGTTGCTTAGCCTTGCAAAGAGTTTAAATTACAAAAAAAAAGTTTTTTAAGTGATTCCTATTCGGCCCTCAATTTCAATCGAAACTCAATCTTGAAAACTATTGTTCCGATTTATAATGTTGGATAGTGTGAATTGTTTTTACCTTTTGAACACAATATTTTCAGATTTCGATTAAAGAACTTTTAACATCTGCAAAATTAAAAATCAGAACATATTTTTTTAATATTGTAATATTGTACAGCATAAACAAAGCTTCTCAAATTTATTTTTTCAGAGATTTATTATATTAATCTCTATTAAAAAAAATGTTTTCTTAGAATTTAAAGCTAAAGATGGCTAACATGAAAACGGTGCATCTATACAAAAATCACAAAAGTACATATTTAATCGAAATTAAATTTAACACCCAAAAATTTTTTATTGGGTAAGTATCAAAAACATTCCGAGAATCAATATTAACAAAAAATGTATATAGATTGGCGAAAAATAAAACATCCTTGAAAACCTATTAAAAAAAAGTTTCCAGATTTTCACAATAAAATATTTTAAAACGTTAAAAAGAAAGGTGTTACGTTTGTCAAAATTGTTTATCCCGTTTACCTATTTTGCCTAATGGTCCTAATCATTACCTAAAGCTTTGCCGAAGACATCAAATTAATCAGAAATCCCTTCTCAGCATACCGATTTTCGAACTTTTGCCTAGCATTTTTCTATGGACAGATCCCAAATTTTGTATGGAGACTTGTATGGTGAAACCATCGATGCAAAATGGAGTATTAGGACCTAAGGAATCGATAAACAAAGTTTCACCCAATTAAAAAAATATAAAAATGAAAAAATATAATATTTGGCAAAATAGCATGTTCTATACGGCACCACATTGAATATGAAGATCCTGATAGATTCTGAAAATCTCAGGCTTAAAATCGAGATTTCTGGATATTTTAAGCCATGAAGATGAGGCATTGATATCTGCACAAGTGGCATACTAAAAACAATTTATCACAAAATGGGCTTGCTACAAGATAGCACGATCACGAACAACAAAGGTAGAATGACTTGTACCATGTTTGGAATAGAAAAAATCAGTTGACCGATTCTTAGCGAAGCTACACCAAAATGTGACTTTTTTAAATTTTCTATATGACTTTTTAAATGAAAGTTTTCATTTATATAATGATTTAATAATTGCAATGTGGGCAATTCTCTACCAAAACCGGAAATGGATTTTATTTGTATTTTTTTGATTTGGCTCAAACTTTGTGGGGCCTTCCCTATGACCAAAGAAGCTATTTTGTGTCATTGGTTCACCCAAACAAGTCTCCATACAATTTTGACAGCTGTCCATACAAAAATGGTACGTACATATTCAAACAGCTGTATCTTTTGAGTGAATTTTCTGATCAATTTGGTGTCTTTTTAAACTTTTTTTTACTAAAATTCAATTTCCCTAAATACGTATTTTTTGATTTTCGAGATTTTTTGATATGTTTAGGGGACAAAAACCCGCAACTTTTGAGCCATAGAGAAACATGGTCAAAAAATCTGCCACCGAGTTATGATTTTTGAAAAAAATGTGATTTTTGGAAAAATCGAAATTTTATGCAAAAACAAATTTGACGTAATGTTTTAATGTTATATTGAATTTCCAATCGAAAAGTACTTACAGATTTTTGATAAAGGGCTCTGCATTCAAGATATAGCCACCGAAAGTTTGATTTTATCGAAATAGGTATTTGAAGTTTTTCGATTTTTCAAAATTGTGAAAATGAGTGACCATTTCTAAAACATTTTTTTGGAAAAGTTCAGAAAATTTGCTATTTGCTAATTGTCTAAGAGACACTGAAGGTTGGACCTCGGGTTGCTGAGATACAGCCACTTTGAGGAAAATTGAAGTTTTCTAAGTCTCACCTAAACAATCCACAATTTTCTAATGTCGATACCTCCTCAACTAATGGTCCGATTTTCAATGATAATTTCAATTCATGAAATTATCCGATCATTTCGAAAACAACATTTTTTTTATTCAAGACTAACATTTCAAAAGGGCGTAATATTGAATGTTTGGCCCTTTTGAAATGTAAGTATCAATTCAAAAAAGGAGTCGCACAGGTACAGCATTGTTCTTTCTTCATGACAGTGTTGTGTAGGAAAATCAAGTTTCTTTCCAAATATGTAAAAACATTTCTTCTTTTATGGAACCACTACAGCCAAAACGCTGAAAAAACTTGGAATTTTTTTAAAAGGAGCTGAAGAATTGGTCAAATAATCATTTGTTTTATGTGGATTTAGGAGGCTAATTTCAAATAATTTGCTAATGTTTGTGAAATTTAAAAATAAATATCAATGAAATGTAATCGTTTTTCTATGATTTCTTGAACATTTGACGAATATTTGACAATCAAACTTTGTGAAAGTCCACATTTAATCCAACAAAATGTACGAAGGCTGTTCTAAATGGATCAAACAAACATCAATTATCGCCAAATCGACCTCACAAACCGTCAATCAAAGCCCCTTCAAAGAAACGAAAGCCTACAGAAAAAAACTGGGAAAAGGTGACGTTCCGGCGTCTTGGCTTTTCCATTTATTTCCCTCCGTCATTGAATTTGTTTGAGTTTCTGCCGCCGTCGAATTGAATTTGCCCACCTCCGTAGAAGAAAGGTGTGTCCTGGGCCAAATGTCACCATAAGCGCTTTCCAGCCCGAACAACCATCATCAAACTCCAACCACTGCTGGGAACGCGGGAAAAGATTCTTCCGCGAAGTTTACCCACCGAATCTTGGCGAGCGGTTGAAACAAAGTAAAAAAAAAGCTTTGTATGAGAATCAATCAATATTCAAATTTATCGACATGAACGAGCTCAATTCGGTGAATCAGGATTCCAGGGTAAAAAGGGGAAAATAAATTTCCACTTACTTCCAGTGAGCGATTTGCGAGGCTGAAGCACAAAGGAGGAGCATCGAAGTAAAAGCTTTAAATTTCAATCGTTCATAATAGATGAGGTAGAGCGTTTCAATTTTTGATTTCTCAATTCAATTTTGTGTTTGCACCTTGGCCAAGAGGGGGTGGTCGTTTTTTTTCTTTTAAAGTAAAAAGTGGCAAAATGTGATGAGAGTAACTTAACTTAAATCATTATAACCTATGCATAAAAATACATGAAATTTTGAGATTTTCCATTTTTCTAGAAGAGATCAAAAGAAGAAATAAAGTTAGAGTAGATTGAAATAATTAATGATTCATACATCAAACATCAGCTACCTGTTCTCATTAATCACCACACCAGCCACTCACCCAAAGTCGGTTCCACGGCAAATCCACGGCATCACTCTGGCATTCTCAGCTATAATATTCATGATTTTCAGCACCACCACGCTCCACAATCTACATTCCAAAGTTTCGCGTAGTCTTCACCGGCAGCAGCAGAAACAGCAATCGAAATGCCATTCCAAAGCCACCATTCCATCAACAGGCTGCTCAATGGCTTCCCACCGGGATTCTGGAGCTCTTCTGCTGCTGTTGGCATCCTTGGAGTGAGCCAGAAGCATTCTACCCCACCAACCTCTCCCCATACCCTTCCCGATATATAAATCATTCCTCATTCCGAGGTTCGCTGTTTTTTCTCCTCTCTCCCATCGTATATTTGAAAAGCTTTCATTTCTGCGACTGAAAGCCATTTCAGCCATCCACGATTCAGGATGCACTTTTCCGCTGCCCTCTCTCGTCCCCCCACCCTAAAGGAGCATCCTTGTGCTTCATTTTGTCCTTGGGAAGGGAAATTCCGTAGAAAATCCTTCGTCCCCAATGCTGCACGCTGAAGTTTTTCGGGATGAAACGATAAAATATAGAGCGAATTTTTAGCTGCCTTTCACCTTTGTGGGAAATCGCTTTGATACTTTTTGACTTTGTGCTCCGATGTTTTTGTTCGCCGCTCACCTTTGCAAGTGTTTCGCAAGTGATAACGGATTCCTTTCACGAAGTTTTAAGGAGACTTTCGGGTTTTAATTTTTGAACCTAAAGTAAAATACAATATTGCAATATTAAGCAAAAGAAAAACAATTCAAAACTAGCTAGAAAAGTCTTTTCCTTTTTCTGGTATCCAACAAAAAAAAATGTTCTGAATTTTCAAAATATTGTAACAACAAGTGTTATAATTTGTGTGAAAATTTTTCGATGCCAAGTCTCAAAAGCTTTGAATTTTGCAAGGATTTTGTTTTTTATCAGTTTTTAACAATGCCCATTATGATACAGGTACTTTTTCTGCCTAATTTCAGAAATAACTATGGCCTATAAAAAACTTTTTGAAGAGTAAGTATTTTCAATCTTTCCAAGTTCGAAAGTGGGCAGAGGGGGAGGGATTTTTGAAGTTGGTCGTTAAAGAACTTCGAAACAAAAAAAAATCGCAAAAAGGAAAAACTTGTAAACACATTTTTTTTATTGTTTGTCCCAAAACTTTGTAGAAAATAGCTACTTACTCTGTTGAAAATAACCAATGGAAAATAACCAATGCAAAGTTACAAAAACATAACATTTGAGAGCAACTCCATGAAATCGGGTGGAAATCGGTTGTACCTGATCGTTTCATATTTCAATGAAACTTTCTAAAAAAAATATTATCCTAGGCTTATTTAAGCTATTCTTGTGTATATGGATCCAGTTGCACTCAAGAATGACATTTGAGAAGGGTATTAGTTACTTAAATATTTTTGTTTTCCGTATTTTAAATATTGCTGTATCTCAAAGCCGTTGCATCCTATCAAAAAGTGATCAATGGCGGGCTTTCTAAACAAAAACCACTGAAAGAATGAAATTTTTAATTTGTTTAGCTTGCAAGTAAAATTGTTAATAAAAGAAGCTTACCATTCCAACTCCCAAGCCCTCAACAAAGTTGAAACGGTAACTTCAACTCGCTGGTTCTCGAGCACAACTCGACCAATCGGAACGATTCATTTTTAAGGATGTCTAGATGATCCTAGAACTTTGCAAAACTCAATTTGATCAAAACTGTAGTTTTCGCGATCAAAAACATCGTTTCAACGTTGATGAGGAAAAATAGTTACGCAAAAAAATGCCTGTTTAAACGTTTTTTTTACATAAATTAAATTTCCCATAATCAGCATCTTAAAATATTTTTAATTTTTTTATATGTTTTAAGAGGCAAAAACGGCATCGTTGGAGCCACAGAAAAGTATGGAAAATAAATTAATCGCCAAATTTTAATTTTACTTACGATTTATTGTAAAATCAAATTTATAATCGAGGAGTACCTAACCATTTTTTTTATTAAAGGGCACCGTTTCACAATATTTTCACAAAAAGTAAAATTTAAATTTTCGATTTTTTTAATTTAAGTTTTTTTTAATTTTATCCAAACATTCCCACACAGTTTCAATGTTTAAAACTGAAACAGTTGTGAAATTTTATGAGCATTTTGAAAAAAATACTTTGATAGTTTTGAAATCAAGACTGACATTCCAAATGGGCGTAATATTGAATGTTTGACCCTAAAAAACTATTAGGTACTTTTCGATTGCAAATTTTATTTCACAGTAAAAAACTAAAGTAAAAAAAATACTAACATTTTTATTTTTTCCAAAATACCATCATCAGGAGTGATATTGGGTCTGGGGTGAGATTGGGTCAAATCCGTTTGAAGCATTTTTGTATGACCCAATCTCACACATTTTTTTTCTTCAAAAAATCATAAGGCTGGTACAAATATTTTAAAAGTATTTGTCACCCCGGCTCGAGCAACTTAGATGTTTCGTTCATGTTCAGGAGTTTCATGAATTTTTATTTCCTTTACTTTCATGTTGAATTTATTGCGCAATTCTCACTAACTTGGACTTCGCACTAAATTATTGCTATCGATCGCACTATTGCGACTTGTCAAGCTGGCTTGGGAAATTTTAATTTTCTTAAAAAATGATCAAAGCGAGCCGATGTTGCTCACCTGTCAATCGCAATTTTAAAGTGCGAATGTCCAGTTTGGTGGAAACTGCGACTGGAAATGTAAATAAACAACTGCTGGTTGCCTAGTTTTTTGAAATTTTGTTGTCAAAAGTGCGAGAGAAAAGTGCGGGCCAAATCCAAGTTACAGTGCAAGGATCAATATTTGCTTTACTTTCATGTTGGGAGTAGATGGAAATCGAACCCAGGGCCATTCGCTTACAAAGCAAACACCGTAACCAGTCAGCCACGGCCGTTACCTTCAATAATAATACAAGTGCAATCACCTTAAATCAAGTTAAAAAGCATTCCCCTGCGTTTGGAATAATTTTTAGTATGTTTGGGTTCATTCAAATGAGTTTTTAAAAATGTTTAATGTACAGTACTGCAAAAAGTTTTTTTTTTGTCGCATTTTTTTTTGTTTTCGTCAAATCTTTTTAAATTTATGGAAGACTAATGAAAAACTAATGACAACTGAACTAGTGTAAAATGAATTTTGAAACACTTTTATCTTTCAAATGTTGAGACTGTGACTTATTATTTAAATTTTTTTGTTTTTTTTTTTATTTTTTTGCAAAAAATGTCAAAATATTTCAAAAATTAAAAAAGTAATAATTTCGGAAAAATTATTTTTTTGTTGAAAAGTTAATTGAAAAATCAGCAAAAAAAGCCGTGTACCATTTTTTTCTTAATAGTCCTCAACTATACCCACAACTTTGTCGAAGACCGAATCGATCGGAAACTTCCTTCAAAAGTTAACGATTTTCTTATATTTACGTACCATTTTTGTATGAACAGCTGCCAAAATTGTATGTAGACATGTATGGGTGAACCAACGTCACAAAATGGATTCAATTACGCTAAATAAAAACATAATAAAAATAAAAATGGTTGAAATTGTCGATGCATAAAGATTTTCTTAAAATATTCAAACAATTTAAATTTTTCTTGTCACCTTGCTCTTGGACACACTCTCAAGTTTTTGACAAGATATTTATGCTATTTATGCATAATTTATGTTGTAGAAAACGATTAACTTTATAAAAAAAACTTTATTAATCATTCAGCAAAAAAACAATCATTTTTATGCCAATTGTCATCATTTCGCACTGTTTACGACATTCCAGGAATAATCCGTCCTCTACCATAATAACACCTGTGCCTCCATCAAAGTTTCAAGCCAGTAACTCGGTTCAGA
Organism: Culex pipiens pallens; assembly: GCF_016801865.2. Lineage (NCBI taxonomy): Eukaryota > Metazoa > Arthropoda > Insecta > Diptera > Culicidae > Culex > Culex pipiens. Next base: position 96,944,420 of record NC_068938.1, on the reverse strand, counting down.
CAATCAAAATATGTTAATGGGCGCACCACTAATGTCCCGAAAACAATTATTATCCGCGTCTTTGCGCGTGCTCTCGAGACAATAATTGTCACAATAGGTGAAAATTGTACGAGGAACAGGCAAAACAATGAAACAACCACACATTCCTAATTCCAAAAGCCAACCTTCGACATCGATACCGATTCGGAATCGTGTGGCATTCCAAAAGTGAATAAAAGCTCCGCAATCCGTTCGTTTCTATCCATTATAATCGTACACTCTGTCAAGAGTGATTTAAACAGCAAAAAAAAGTTAATACACATAGAAAACAACGCAACGCACGGCACTCTGTAATAACTCAAAAGCACATCATTACCGGAATCGACTGCAAAAACGAGCACACACAACCTCGCCATATTCATCACAATTGTTAATACACACACACGCACTCACACATTACTCATTGCGCAGCCATTTTAATTTATTCATATTTTTTCTCAGCATAAATGAAAAATCAAAATAACAATATTTATGGACAAAATGGTAAATAACTGTTCGTTAAATATGGTATTAAAGACAATTGAATTGGAATACAATGAAACAATTAAAATTCATATATGAAAACTATATGGTTTGGCCGATTGGTGGACACACGCCGAACCGGGGTGGTCGGTTTTCGAAGTGATGGCCAAATTTGCGCCCCGGCCCGCGGCCAGTCAACAAGTGCAACCACAATCGGCTAATCCGAGTCCATCCTGTGTCTCTCTCCTCCGTCACCCTGTTCCTCACCTTTTTTCCACATTTGGAGCGACCGATTAATCACGTGGATGAATAGGCTAATGACGGCGAATAACACAGGGGGAAAAAAGCGGCACACACATGAAGAAAATATTACGGAGGATGTCGGAAGACGATAACCAGCTAAATTTCAATAAAAATGTGCTGCGATGTCTTGGTTTTGGATGAAGAACGTTAGTCAAAAAAGAATTATTAATTCTAAGAAATGTAGCTTCTATCGAATAAAATTCTTACTCAAATCGACGCTGTCGTGCTATCTTGTCGCACGTAGCTTTTTGACTTTCCGATAAAAACTCGTTTTAATGTTTGACCATGAATAAACAAAAACTGGAGCGCACAATGTAAGCAGTAACAAACACATTTTGTTGGCTAACCATTCTGTGCATCGTGCCGAAATTTGGTTGAACTTGGTTGCCGGAATCCAGAGCTATGTATAATTGAAAATGTTTACGGTATTCGGGCATGTACGTGTGTCAAACGCGTATTGACTTGAAATCCCTTTGGCTAGTTGTCGTACTTACAGCAATTTTCAGGGTGTGTCAAGATAGAACGACAAGATTGAAACTTCTTTCATATGAAGAGTGACAAATATGCACGGGATTTTCGCTTTTTATTGATTATTGAAGGTCAAAAAGTGAGGCATTGTGAGCTGTACAAAATGGCGTTCTTAACTCAATTTGGCCCAAAATGCAAGTACGACAAGATAGCACGACAGCGGCAAAATCGTCGTAACTTCACACGTTGAAAAACGACCTGTCACTTTTGTAGATGGGCAATGTGTGTAAATAAAACGAAATAAATAAGGAAAATTCAGAAGTTCACAAAAAAACTTCATTTGGTTGATTTTATTTGAGAAGTTCGTGGGACAATTTTCATTTGCGTATTTCGCCTCCTCTCTCTTTCACTAGTGAAGAATGTTCGCAAGCGAAAATGATTTTTTTGCGATTGTTTTAACCTGCTCGCAACTAAAATGAGTTGCATAATGAATTTTCCAGCACACTTGTTTTAGATAACATAAAGCAGACCATTTCGCCACTTTAGCAGGCTATGAAAGGAAAAAAGTTTCAAAACGAAGTTACTGTCCTTTGGAAGAGACGAGACGGCCTACTTTTCCATGCAAAAAAAGTGCTGAAAAGTTGAAATCTGTTTTAAGTGCTGAAAACTTGAACTTAGGAAAAGTTAGCCCGCTGCAATTATTTTTTTTTCGGTTATGTCCCTCGTTTCTGCCCCATGCCGAGGGGATTAAAATTATAAAAGTAGAATGAAAAAAGTGTTTTTAAATCAATTTTACACTCGTCCAGTTGTTTTGCTATCATAAGTTTTCAAAGTTTCTAAGTATTGATAAAAAAATACAAAAAAAATCTTTGCGAGTACATTGGAATTTTACAAAAAAAAAAAATTTAATCCACCCTTAGGTGGTTGGTACCTTCCTCACATTTAAAGGGTGCTATCATACCACTAGACTGGATAGTCAGATCGTCATATTGCAGGACACTTATGTGTCAAAATATCTGAGATCCGGCCTATAAAAAGTGCATAAATAACACTTAAGTGCTTATAACTTTTGATAGGTTTGATTACCTATCTAACAATAGGTCGCATGAGAGATCCGAACAACGTTTTCATCAAAATATCTGAGATCCGGCCTCCAAAAAGTGCATAAATAACACTTAAGTGCTTATAACTTTTGATAGGGTTGTCAGATCTTCAATGTCTTGGACGCGTTGGAAAGGTCTTTCAAATACCTTTCTAGAAATGTATAACACGATGGGTTTTCTTACAAAAACCACCCTTTTTACAATCTTCCGATCTTTAGTCAAAATCGTTTTTTAGCATAACTTTTGAAGGACCTTACTAAACTTCATAATTTTTAATAGCGACTTACGGGACCCCAAGACGGATCGAATGAGACCAAAACGGACAAAATCGGTTCAGCCAGTCTCGAGATAATCGAGTGACAATTTTTTGATCAACATCCCACCACACACACAGACATTTGCTCAGAATTTGATTCTGAGTCGATAGGTATACATGAAGGTGGGTCTAGGAGGTCTAATTGAGAAGTTCATTTTTCGAGTGATTTTATAGCCTTTCTTCAGTAAGGTGAGGAAGGCAATAACATAATTTCATGAACAATTTAAAGATTTTTGCCCTCTGATTTTTTGGGTCGAGTCTGACCTTTGACGATTTTTTCAGCCTCCTTTTGCATGGCAAGCCTAATTCACGACTTGTTCTCTTTATCGCCTACTTTGCAATAGTTTAAAGGTCTTAAATAGAAGCTAGAAATGGGTTGACACCCTATTGATGAGCCACTCTGCCATACAACCATATTAACTATTCTTGAAATAAGAAGCTTAACAACTTTTCTTATGACAACAACGCTTTAAAATGTCACCAGTGAAGTTACGGCTTGGTTATGTCATTCATTCAGTGAAGTTAGGGCTTAGTTGACACCCTGTATGCCAATTTTTTAAAAATTGAAGCCACATTCGTATACAACAACTTTTCCTAAGACACCATTTTGCATTAATTATTAAGATTTTAAAATATCTACCGAAGTACTGCCAGTGTTGGCACGAAATTAATTTTCAGCACTTATTTTGAAAAACTCAGCATCTTTTTTTCAGAAGCAATACAGGGCTATACTTTCTCAGGTAATGTTTGTTTTAGAGGACATCGAGAAATAGAGTGAAATTTAGTGTAAAGTTAAAATTATAAACATAAAAATGTAAAAAATGGGGTTTACCATTAGCATACACACACTGAAAAAAACCAATTCTCGAAATCGTGAATTAAATTCACGAATGCGAGAACCACGAAGGAATATATTCACGTTTATGGTGCAAATGCACCATACTCATGAATAAATTCCTTCGTGGTTCTCACATTCGTGAACTTAATTCACGGTTACGAGGATTGATTTTTTTCTGTGCATTTGGAAAGCGTGGTCAAAATCAATATCTCCTAAAATTGAGGTTTGGGGCCCAAATTAAACCGGCAGATTGCCTGTTCTGATTGAAATAATCCATTTTGAAATTCTCCCATATAACTTCAAGCCACCATAATGAGCATATCTTTTGGAAAAGCTTTTAAAATCATTATCCGCTTCTAATGATGGGTCAATCATTGATTTCAGGGAATAGCACCATCAGGGGGTTCCCAAGTTTAGACCACTCTTTTGTATAAATTCACTGTTTATCTAATCATAAATAAAATGAATTAATCCATCGTATTTGCATAGGCTCCTCATTATCAAAAACATGAACTGTTTTCAGTCTACAAATAAAAACTTTCCTATAATAGTGTATGCAAACATTACCCTAGGCAATATTTCACCTTTATGGTGCACCATTCAATTCAAATCCAATAATAATGAATGCTATCACATCAATCCATATCTCGGGGACCCCAAAACCCATTAAGTGAACCTGCTGATGGCCTACCAGCGAACCTCCCGTCAGTGACGGTGCCCAAATATAACAGACCTACACACAAGAAGCAATAATTTATATTAGAAAACAATATCGAATTGAAAACGCAATTATCCAGCGCTTTTAATGGCAATAGAACGATTCCCTTGCAATAAAAATAATAAAACGCAAGGCCAATAAGCGCACGTTCCTGCGGCCTGACAGGAAGCAACGTTCGGCTCGTTTTTCGTCTCTTTCCGTCCCATTTTTGTATTTACGCTCTGGGACGACAACGTCGTGAGGCACAAATGCTTTGAAAGTCTGAGTAAAAAAATCAAACAAATCAAACTCGGCTAGTCTCCACCAGCGCAACAAATTAAATAAAATCGAGCTTGACTCGATAAAGCACACCGCCATTGAAGACGACAACGACGGGTGAAGTTTCAATTGAGTCACACAGTTTTCATTATTTTCCATTTATTCACATTTATTCTTCCCTTCTCATTTCTTGTACGTGTCCAACCATAAACTACGTCGTCATTTTAGGGATAGGGAAACACAATTTGTATGAGGAAAAAACTGGTTGGCGATGGGATTACATTTAAAAAACTGCGTAGTTTATGGGCGGCCCATTACTCTCTTTCGATATCACGTGAGTCAGTGCATTATGAATGAATCCGGAAAGAGAAATGTGATGTCATTCCAAGGCATGTTGTGAATATATAAAAGTAAACACAGAAGATAGCTTTATTAAAATACATTGTTCTTCAACTACTAAAACCAAAATGTTGGTGATCTTACGGAATTGAATTTTTATAACATTACATTGATATACTAATTATCTAAAGAACTATAACGAAAATAAAAAAAATCAAATTATTCGTTCAAAAGCAGCGATTCTCCTTCTTCTTCTAGGCTGGTACCCCCTTCCATGTAAATCATTTATTAAGAAGATACAAAATGCAACTTTTTGTCGACCTGCCTATTTTTAGAACTTGTTCCAATCCATTTTGCTGCTAGTTCACTCGTAAAAGTTGATCTTTTAAGCAAAGTGTCACAATAATCAAATTTAAAGCCCAACTTTCAACATGTTGAACCATAAACAATCACAAAATATTTTTTTTTTTTTGTAAATTATTACACTTATACTACTACTGGGACCACCCATAAACCACGTGAACAGTTCAGGAGGGGCGATACAAAAAAGTTTGTTTTTGTTTGGACTGAGATTTTGAAAAACGAAAATTTGCAAAATATTAATAAATTTTTAAAATAGTATTATTCCAAAAGTAAAAAAAAAATATTAGTTGAAGTCTCAAATAAATCTTCGGATAAACGAGGCATCGGATAGTCAAAAAACTAACTTAATCCACCTATGTGGTTGATACCTTCCTCACTCTCTACCAACATTGGCTAAAATGATGAGTATAGACAAAAAATTCACATTTTTTAGCTCCGGAATAAAACAGTACAGAGATATTACCTAAGTGGTCATTACTTTAGACAGGGTTGCCAGATCTTCAATGTTTTGGACTCGTTGGAAAGGTTTTACGATTACCTAACCAACAATGGGTCGCATGATGAATCCGGACATAGTTCACATGCATTTAAGTGAGATCCGGCCCCAAAAAAGTACATAAATATCACTTAAGTAGTCATAACTTGAGACAGGGTTGTCAGATCTTCAATGTTTCGGACTTATTGGAAAGGTCTTTCGATTACTTAACCAACGATGGGATGGATGATGGCTCCGGACAAAAAATAAAAAATGTTTAAAAATTGACTTTACGAGCAATGGTTTATGAATGCATCATACACCTGTCCAGTCCAGTTCTTTTTCAAAATACCTAAGTATCGATGATTTTTTTTGGCGGTGATGTACATTGTATCCGGGACTGTAGTGCAGGGGTAAGCGTGGTTGCCTCTCACCCAGTCGGCTTGGGCTCGATCCCAGACGGAATTCCATAAAAGTTCAACATAATTTTAATCCAGTCCTAAATATCATTATCAATGCAGATTGTTTTAAGTTGATTTGACTTCTATTTTCATTAAACTTGAAGTTTTCTGAACAAATATTTTGATTTTTAAGTCCAATTTAAAGGGGGGGGGGGCAATTTTTTTATGAATGCAAAATGATATAAAATGCTTTAATAACTTACGAAAACGCCGTCTAACCTACAGTCAAATAAAAATAAACAATAGTATATATTCCAAAATTATGAAATTATTGAATTATTGATTATCATTGATATTCACAAATAAGGAAAAAATAAAATTTTTAATTGTACACAATAGGGTGATCCAAAATCAGACATCCTTGGGGCTACCCCCTGAAATCCCCCCTGAGGGTGAGGTTCCCTGGGTCAAAATGAGCTCAATTTTGGAATTAAGCCTAGTTATGGGTCAATCTTTGATTTCAGGTGGTAGCCTCGGTTAAGCCCGGACTTAGACCACCCTAGTACACAACTGTAATTCCATGAAACTATTGATTCTTTCTGACCCACATCTCTCATTCAAACAAAATCATGCCACGTATCCTAACATGTATTCCTCAAGAGCTCAGAATGGAACCACCTTCCCAGTTTTAAACAGCACCTACACGACACACACATTTGCATCAACGAACAAGTCGTCGTCCCAGCAGCCTCGGTCTGGAAGCAAATATGAGTAAGCAAAGATAAATGTTTATTTTATGCTTCATATTTTTCCATATTTACCCTGTCTATACATAAAACGACGTTGGGCAGGATTTTTTCTCCCTTAGGAAGCCGGGCCATTATTACTACCGTTTTGGAAGCATCAGCTGAAACCATTCTTCGCTGTTTCCCGAGCACTTTGGTTCGCTTTACAACTGAGAAAATTGATTGGATCGAATCGGGGTGAAAAATTAGACCAATCGTTCCACCCAGATCCACAGAGAGAGTGTTGAAGAATTTGAAAATTTCCACCGAAATCTCTCGCAAGTGCAGGCTCCCCACCCCGACCAAAGTGTCAACGAAACATTAAAGTACAATAAAACTCGAGGCGTGATTTATTGCTGAGGGAAAACTTTTCCCTCCTCCTTTGACTTTTCCCGACCTGCCATGTGGTTTTTCCTCCTACCCCTCGCACTTACGAGGGGCTCAGGAGCGAAAGTAACTCCCCACTTTTGCGAAAAGAAGTCGAAAGTCATCTCGAACTGAATGAAAAGCTCGACTCTTGGACGGGAATGAGACAAGGAGGTAAAGGAGAAGTAGGAGAGAGTACTTGCAGCTGTGATTTTGAGGAATGTCGTCACGACCAACCAACAGAACTCAGACTGTAAGTGGGGTATGAATAATTGAGAAAGTCGATAAAGTTTTTCAGCGAATACATGGTGAATAAATAATTACAGTGGTGGGAAAAGGGGTGGGGGAGGGTGAAGGGAGAGCAAGCAGTCGATAATAGACGCTTTAAGTGGAGTTTGATAAAGTCGTTTGGACGGCTAAGTGAACTTTATAGAGCTTTTTCGAGGAACAATGCCATGTAAATTTGTTCAACAAGATGGCTTTGTTTTAACATTTTTGTTATGCAGCAGATGAGTGAAAAAAAAATTAAATTTGTACGTTTCCTTGGGCACATGAATGTGATGCTAGACAATAACGAAATTTTCCATTCATAAATCAACCGATTTTGCTTGCAGTTTTTTGTGTAGTGAAAAATTAACTAAAAATGCAACTTGATAAACTTTAAGGTATTGTATTGTTTCAAATGTTACTAAACGAAACACAAGCAAAACATTCTTATAGCATATTCCAGACAATCAATCATAAAAAATACATTTATTTTTCTGATGATCTCATTATAATAAAATTTATGATTGAATAAACGCTTATTAAGATTCATGTACTTTTTCAACATTTTTAAGTTTTCTATTTGATTAAAGAAGAACTTTAAGGACCTAATACTTATCTGAATTATTTTTGTAGAAATTAAGACTCAAAGCTCAGCCCACCAACCTTTCTCAGGAAAAGCCTTCAATATTTCAATTTCCTCGAAAATAAGTTTACAAATGCCAAAAAAATCATTTGTGAGCCGGTAAGCCCAAGTAACTGAAGAGCTTTTCGATAACCCTTTGAAGTGTGCTTCACGTGAGCGGTGCCAGCCAAATACAAACGCTGACGATGATGATGATGATTATCATCATTCACTTTCAATGCATAATGAGAAATTCTGGGCTATGAATGGGAGCTTTTCTGCTCTGGCTTGCATTCTGAGTTCCTTTTCCTACCTCTCAATACTTTGCGCTGGCTTGATTATGCTGTACAGCAATTTGTTTTCCATTCTTTCTTTTCAAATAATTTTTCCACGTGAATAAGAGGAAAAATCCAGCGGAAAATTAATTGCAATCGCATGATATTGCAATGTTTTGTATAAAGCTGCAAAAGGATCACGAAACTTTTGCTGAGCTTAGTGTTTAAAAAAATCTGGAAAAAACATGAAACACAGTCATCATTTTCACAATGCCCTATTTCACCTGGCATTATTTGAAATCTAATTTCTTCGAATAAAAAAGCAGAGCAAGCTCATCCAAGTAAATCAAATCGTCTGACGTTCAAAGGAGCAGGAAAATGGGAAAATTAAGTGAGCATAATTTATTCACCATTATTCCGAGTCAATTCAGGCGATTGGAGGGGAATCAAGAGAAAGGACGATAATTTAATACAACTGGAAGGAATCACAGCGAATCACACAGCAATCGAAGCTCCTCAAAAGGATCTCCCTCATTTTCCCCCTCCCCATTCTTAAAAATGTTGAAGATAACATTATGCTTAATCGGTGGAGCATTAGCGAGATTGCGGTTTGAGATTTTGAAATTGACATTCGGAATTCAAAATATGTTTAACTGATGTTAAAGTGATGTGTGTCAAAATGATTGATCAAATGTTCATCAACGAATTTAAGAAGATGAAAATTGAACGATGGATTAAGATTGTGATTGGCTAGAATTGTCTTAAAAAAGATCTAACTTCTTAATGTCATGATTTTTTTAAGTTTTTATGTGAATTGGTACAGATGTTCCACCGAGCGAGTTGTGGCGCTATAACCACGGCAAATAGAGTCCAGGGCATTCGTGGAAATACAATGTCCCATCCCAGAGGGTCCCGGAGTACCAAACCTTCTTAGCATGGTGCTCCCAACGAATACAACCAAAATCTCGGAGCGTATGGTGGTGTGTCCCCACGCTTCTTCCTCCCCTGTCGATTCAGAATTGTGTTGTTGTTCGAACACTCATTGCTCAAACTCAACCCAATTACGAGTCATCTCTGCGATACGGCTTTACGCAGTAGGCCTGGCCGCTTTAACGCTTGTGATGTTTCAATGCATTCTAATGCTATGGCGCACTACAAATGTTAATAAATGACAAGAAGAGTGCTAGGCGTCATCTAACCTAAGGCACTCTCCAGGATCCCTTCGAAAGATTGGCTGCGCTAGGGTCTGATTAGATTAGATTAGATTAGAATTGGTACAGATGTTCCACCATATTTTTTGTTAAAAATATTTTAATTGAACTCTGGTAAAATTGATGTGAATAAACTAAATAAATTCTATAAAATGATCCTCGAAATAGTAGTTTATGCAACAAGTTGCAAAAAAAGGATTTTTTCAGCACGAGTCGTACATTTATCCAACGAGGTTCACCGAGTTGGATAAATACGAAGAGTGCTGAAAAAATCAAGTTTTGCAACGAGTTCCATACAACATTTTTTGTAATTCCAAAAAACACACACTGAGTGAAATTTTATGTCAAATTTTCATGTATTTTGTCAATAAATCGTTTAAATAAAAAAAAATGTTGAAATGTGTTACTTTTCGAAACAAGTGCTGAAAAGTTCAACTTTTCAGCACCCATTTGAGTGCTGAAAAGTAGAACTTTTCAGCATTTATTTTGAAAAGTGTTGCTATTCGATTCTGTTATTTTTGGTACAGAAAAGTAGGCTATTTTGTCGTTCAAGAATGACAGGAAAAGTAAGTAGTTTCACGACGGAATTGCAAAAAATATGTTTGAAACTGGGTTATTCTCCGTCAACTCACACAGCAGTTGCCCCGATCTCTCTTCGATTTTCGTGAAACTTTGTCCTAAGTGGCAACTTTGGCGGTACGGTCCTTTCAATTGTTGAGCATGCGATAAAGACACGTTTTTCAATAGCTGAGCAGTTCTCTACTAAATCGATCTTTTTTTTGAATTTTAATTTTTGTAATTTTTAATCAGGCTGAAACTTTTTTGGTGCCTTCGGTATGCCCAAAGAAGCCATTTTGCATCATTAGTTTGTCCATATAAATTTCCATACAAATTTGGCAGCTGTCCATACAAAAATGATATATGAAAATTCGTTTCCGGCAAAGTTGTAGGTATGGATAGGGACTACACTGAAAAAATTATACACGGTAAAAAAAATGGTAAAAAAACACTATTTTTATTTTTTTTATATGTTTTAGGGGACATAAAATGCCAACTTTTCAGAAATTTCCAGGACTCCTTGAGACAAGTAATGTAAATTCAAATATTATTTGAAAAATAAATAGAAATCATCTCAATGTCACCCCGGTTCACGGTATTATGTTTAAGTTTAAAACAAGTTTCCACTTTCGTTTCTAAATACTTGGCAAAACAAACATGCAACCATGCAGCACAAACCACCTCTATCTCAAGACAAACAACGTTTAAATGGAAAATGACATCAAGGTTATCTCATCTCCCATTCAGGCTCCCACTCCATTTCCCACAGAGCACTACTCCAGTGCAGTGTGCCATAATTTGTACCGGTCATTCAGAACTGTGTTTACCTCTGTTTCCGCATTCTAAACAAACTGACCTTCATTCATCCGACCACGTCCACGTTGGTTTGTTGTGATTCATCGGATCTGCAAACACCTGATTCCTTGTTGAGTTTTCCCGCCTTTTCTTGCTGATTTTCCAACGGTCATGCGCACTTTTTGTCGCCCACTTCGGGCTAGTCACGCGATGAACACGTTTGTTTACAAACCGATTTTCCGGAATTTCCCGAAGTGAAGTGAAGTTCCCGCTTGAAAACAGTAGTATTTAGCAGCTGATTTTTCCGCCAGCCGCCAGTCATCGGAGAGCAGTGACTCGGTTCGGACGTGAGTTTTCCGCGGTGGAAAAGCGTTGAAAGTCGGGAGGAAGTTTGTTCTTTGGCGAGACGTGGCGAGTAAGGATTTAATAGTTGCGTAGATGTTTAAGCTTCACGTTTAAAAAGAAGGTTCTGCAAGTGAAATTCAACATTTAAAAAAGGGTTACTGAATAAATTTTTCAGTATCACTTCTGCAGCGAGGAATAGTATCGTGGCAGCGACGTGCTTTTACGACAGTTTGTTGTGGAAATAGTTTCCACCGGAAGAAAATCAGTGGAAAACCGGTGTGTAATTAAACGTGACTCTGCGTGAGGCCTCGACCGACGGACGTGCAGGGTGGTTGTGCGAAGTGATTTTTGATCTATTTGAGTGCTAGAGTAGCTTTTTCATTTAAGCTGAGGTCCAATCTACAATTAGAGCAAAAGATTTATTCTATCATTTTAATTGCCCCCACCCACTAAAACCGGAAATTGATTTATTTATATTTTTTTTTTTTTCAAACTTTATGGGGAAGAACCCTATGACCGAAAAAGCCATTTTGTATCATTGGTTCATTCCATACAATTATCGAAAATCTGTAACTATTGAAGGAATTTTCTGACCGATTTGGTGTCTTCGGCAAGTTGTTGGGATTGATGAGGACTTATCAGAAAAAAATGGAACACGAAAATGATTTTTTAATTTAGAGCAATTCCAGCTCAAATCAGGATTTTTTCTGGTACTTTTGTAACCGACCCTCTCCGATTTCAATGAAACTTTGTAGAGATGTTATCCTTGGCCTATATAAGCCATTTTTGTGTATATGGAGCCAATTGCACTCGAAAATGACATTTGAGAAGGGCGTAAATTTTTTAGATATTTTTGTATTCTGTAATTTAAAAATGACTGTATCTCGAAGCCGTTGCATCGTACCAAAAAGTGGTCAAAGACAAACTTGTAGGAAATTGGACGGGCTTTCTGAAAAAAAATACACTGAAAGAAAAATACATGCCACTTCTATGGGATTTTTCAATTTTTATGTTTAAAAGTTAAATTTTAAGGTGAAGTCACGATTTTTTTTCGTTCAAAATTTTGCGAAATTACAGCGGTTTTAAAAATAAAAATGTCGAAAAAACAGCTTTTTTGGTGTTTTTTGGCATTTTCTATGTGACAGACTTGATTTTTCAGTCTCAAAAATATTTTTAACGGAAAGCTCGTCCGATTTCCCATAAGTTTGTCTTTGACAGCTTTTAAATTGAATGCATGGGCTTACAGATATAAGCTTAATAACATAGCTCATAACTGAAAACAGAATATTTTTTTCAGTGTGGTAGAAATCTGGCTAGTAAATCATCTTACGTAAATATTAAAACAAGTCAAATTGAAAAGCTGTCAAAGGCAATTTTATGGGAAATTGGACGAGCTGTCCGGTAAAAATATATTTGAGACTGAAAAATCAAGTCTGTCATATAGAAAATGCCAAAAACCACCAAAAAAGCTGTTTTTTCGACATTTTTTTTTAAACCGCTGTAACTTCGCAGAATTGGATTTAGGACAATGGTCAATATTGAGAATTTTAGGTAAAATTGTCTAGAGAATCGATTCTCACTACCGGTTTTTGAAAATTTTGACGTTTAGAACACTTTTCAAAAAAACAGGTTTAGTAAATGATTTTTTTATTTTTCGTGACTTCACCTTAATATTTAACTTTTAAACATAAAAATTTAAAAATCCCATAGAAGTGGCGTGTATTTTTCTTTCAGTGTATTTTTTTCAGAAAGCCCGTCCAATTTCCTACCAGTTTGTCTTGGACCACTTTTTGGTACGATGCAACGACTTCGAGATACAGTCATTTTTAAATAACAGAATACAAAAATATCTAAAAAAATTACGCCCTTCTCAAATGCCATTTTCGAGTGCAATTGGCTCCATATACACAAAAATGGCTTATATAGGCCTAGGATAACATGTCTACAAAGTTTCATTGAAATCGGAGAGGGTGATTTGAGCTGGAATTGCTTTTAACTTTTTTTCACAAAAACTAATTATCAAAAATTTTTATTTTTCATTTTATGGAAAAAAGTATGATTTTTAATTAACTTTACAGATTTTTAATAAATTTTGTTAAAAAAAAAGATTTTGTGATATTGATTTTTTGTGAAAAAAAAGTTAAATACCAAATCAGCATTTTTCCCTGAACCTTTTTTCTTTCTTACAGATTTTTGAATATTTACGTACAATTGTTGTTCCAAAATTGTATGCAAACTTGTATTAGTGAACCAAATTCTTAAAAATGCTTTTTAGTCATAGGGCCCCCACAAAGTTTGAGCCAAATCAAAAATACAAAAAAATAAAAATGGTCGAATTCAGTCGATTTCGTAGAGAATTGCTTTGAAACAAAAAACTTTAAACAATAAATTTTGTAAAATCAGACTGTGAATTGGCTTTACGCAAACATTATCTGGAGAGCTTCGAACTAAATATTATCATTATACTTCAAATATGCTTACTTTTAATGTTCTTTCGCAACACTGGTGAGAAAACGTTTCTAGTGAAGAATGAATATATATTATTCATTTTATTCAAAACTCAAACAATCAATTTTATCAATCAGTTAAAAAAACCTAAATAACAAATTTTTAGCAAAATCTTGCGATCGTCAAAGTTGTTGAAAAAAAATCTTTCCATACACAAACGTCTTCTTTAAATCTCTAATAACTCGTCTGGGTTAACTCGGATAGTTTTGCGGCCCTCCACAAAATTATTTCTCAAAAAATTTTACATAAGAATCTCACAAAAATACGATACATTTAAATCCACTTTTTTGTGGAATTATGAAGTTTTTGCTTTTCTTCATACATTTTTGCGATTTTTCCCATACAAACTTCAACTTCAACGATCAATAACGACCCTAAAACCTTAACCGACTTGGCTCAAAATAGGCACAGTTATGTACTTATTTTTACCTAAAGAATCAAGCCAGGGGGTACCTCTTAAGATTTTCCAAAATTTTCATTTTTTCTTGTCACTCAAATAAGCACGGTGTTTTTGAATTATATGTAACTATTGTTTCCATTTGACATTTCAAAAAAAATCTACAAACGCATCGAGAATCCTTGCGGAACCACCCTTCGTGAAAAACGCGCGGAAAATCACAGTTTTCATTTGGTTTTGATGATGGTTGCGTGGCGTGCTGATGTTTTTGCAACAAACAAACGGTGACCGGCAGCGTGGTGGTTATTAGTAATAATCTGCCCTCAGGGCCACGAAGGGGGCGTTTTCACGCGATCATGAGGACAGGTCCCTCGACGGCCTGATGAACGAGGGAATGTTGACCGACGGTATTTTGTTATTGCTGCCTCCCTTTACCGTAAGGCGGAGGGGATAGGGTGGAAAATTAAAACGTGTGTATTAATTAAAAATCATTGTTTGCGCGGTGGAATTTGCAGCAAACGATAAAATGTGTCCACGTGTCCGTTAGCGTGTGCGATATTTGCATGAATGTGTTCGTACTTACACACACACACACCCAGCTAGAGGAACAATTTTCCGCGAAAATCGAGTCATGCTAGTGGTGGCCAAGAACCGGCGAACCGAGAGCGGGAACCACCTGAAAAGTCAACACCGACATTGACTTATTTATTATTTACCACTTTGCGTCGAACTTGGACCGAACCGACACGCTTTGCACGTGCATTTGGTGACGTGGCGTAAACGTCAGAAGGGAAAAGTGGTGCTGCATTTTCGATTTATCGCTGCTTACGTATTCTAGTATTGGAAAAGTTTCTGATCGAAAGCCAACCGCGGGTGGCGTGAGAAATGTTTGACTTTAATAGGCTCGTATCGATCCGGTTGGGTGCTATTTTAAAGTGAAAAGTGTAGTGTTGGAGGTTTGAGTTACTGTTGGGAAAACGTTTTAAGAATACTTCAAAATTAAGCGAAGAGAGTTGAATTACACGAGAATGCAATATTTTGATTTTACATGGCCAAATTACAATGACAAAAATGCTTTATGTATCAAGTCGTATCTTTTAGTCCCGAAATACATTCCTGTTATTATTTAAACAATGTGGTATCGCAACTTACACAATTTTCAACAATATTAAGACATTGTAACCGTTGGTCACAGATATTGAACGAACCTTCACCTTTCTAATTAATTAAATATAAACCATACCAGTGCAAATATATGTACGGATAATCAAAACTTCGGATAATCGAATCACGAAAAAAAAAATTTCGTTGTCTAATTTTTGATTGTTGAACATAGGTTTGACCCCTAAACTACGCTAAAATTATTTAGAATTTTTAAATCCAAGATGGCGGCCAAAATGGCGGTGATGCAATATTGGAAAAGTGCATCTCAATTTTTAAAATGCAATCAACAACTTAAATTTGACTAAAATGGGGTCGCAGAACTCAATTTTATGTTAAAAACAAGAAAATGAAAAATAGGAAAAAAAAATTTTGTTCGTGATTCGATTATCCGAAGTCCCATACAAACCTTCGGATAATCGAACTTCGGATAATCGAAACTTCGGATAATCGAGGCTTCGGGTAATCGAGTCTGGACTTTATATCATAAATTCAATCCTGTAAATGTAATCCAGATTAGGTGATCAGATAAATTTCCAGGATAGTGTTCAAATTATACATTTTCAGCCAACTTAAAAAATGATTAAAAATTGTTCCTAGCTTCTACTTAATTTTCATTCAAAACCGTATCAAAACAATACCCCAACATCAAAATATCATTGGACAACGTCACTGATACGTCATGGTTTTTTAGAGTATTTTTGCTTTGAAGTTATATGTGGGAATAAACCTATTTAAAATATTGTTGGGCCTTTTTTGAATGATCATGTAAAATGGCTCGTTGACCACTTACAAAGTGATTTTATAGTTTTTTTTTCAAAATTAAGGTTTAATTTATTTTTTTTATGTACATTTTTGCAAGTTTCTGCTTTTATTTTTTATTTATTGTTAAAAAACTATTGATTTATTAATACTTTGATCCCCATTTTACGACACAAATATGTTATTAAAAAATCAATTTGACTTAGGAAGAAATCTGTAATAATTGCAAAAAATACAAGTGTTTATAATAATTTGAAAGTCTGAATGACACTATTTATGAACTGACCCTAAAACTTACTTTGCACCTAAAACAAACCTTCCTCAGGATTCGAACTCCGTCGAATCTTACAATTTTTGAAAATAATGATTGCAAATCAACTTAACAGATTCTAACATTTTTCTCAATAAATTGTTTGAAATTTTGAAATTAAATATGTCTTTTTTGAACTTTCTTATAATTATTACATTTCATTTACATTTTAAGTGGTATGGCTTAATGCTCTTCATCTTTGTTGTATTTTTCGTTTTATTATTAACTGATTACATTTATTTTATTTACTTCAAATTGTTTTACATTATTGCATTGAATGGAATACATTTGGATAAAAAAAAAGAAAAAAATCACTTTAAAAACTAATTCTAACTTAAAACTAAAAAAATAAATTCATTGAAATATTCAAAACCACTAGAACGAGTAAACTACAAACTGTATTTTAACACTGGAACGCCCAACGCATGTCCAACTTACACGGACGCCCAAGCCTCCCAAAAAAAGTGGAACGGTAACTTCAACTCGCTGGTTCTCTGGCATTACTCAACCAATCAGGACAATTCTTATTTGGTTGGTGCCTCGTCGTCGCTTGCTGCCGAATTTTGACAAAATCAGCACGTTTTGGGCAGCTTCGATTCTTGGTCGAATGGTCACCACCGCAATTGAAGCATTTTGCCTCGATGTTCTCGTTCCCAAGTAGCAAGCAAAACAACGCTTTTTATTTTTTTGTTGAACAACTGCTGCATAAGCGTTTTAACACGTTAGTTATTGAACAAGTGTCATCAAAAATGATCAATTGTTCACATTTTGATTTAAAAACCATTGTTCAACATTGTTGTGTAACACAAATGACAAGTGTAGCAACGGATTACGAATAGTTCATTATGAAGTTTATTCTGACTTAAATGAAACATGATTGTAGAACTCGAAAAGCTAAATGACATTTGCAGACATGATGTTTCATTTCTGTTTGCTTAACATGATAACATCATGGATTTGACATGTGGCTTCGGCTTGAATTTCTCGTAAACAAGTTGTTTATGTGTAGTTTGCAAAACAAGAGAATGTAATATTTGAGAAACATGTTTGTATAGCTTGAACCACAAATTGTGTTTGTTGAAAATGGTTAGTGCAGAAGTTTAGCTGTCACAAGGTTTCGCTAAGTGTATTTTAAAATGCCAAAATTTCCGAAAAAGCTTATTAAAAACGAAATTTGGCGTCGTATTAAGCGAAATGGTTCATTCCGTGTTAAGAAAAAGGCCATGATAGTGGAAGCTGCGAAGCAGGTTCCCCAAATAAATCCGAACCCGATGGAATCAAGCAAATGGGTGGCAACAGGAAATAGCAAACCTTTCCCAAATGGAACCAGCAATCACCTCGTTCATGGATGTAGTCGAGGCTTCGAAAGGACACGATGGAACAACACAAAGTGCCGAGGAGGATCCAGCGGGTTCTAACGGGGACAGTAAAAGCTCCATGTAAGAGTTCCGGGATCATTTGAAAACGTGGGCTATTACTCATCAAGTTAAGCACACGGCTGTTAATTCACTATTAACTATTCTGAAGACCAATATTCCCGATAATGTACTTCCGGCTGATGCTCGGACGTTAGTAAAAACTCCAGCCAAAGTACAAATTACACACGACGACAAAATGGGAGGAGAATACTGGCATTACGGGTTGCAAAAAGTGCTCACCAAAGTACTGATGTTCAGCAAAAATCAAAGTATTACGAAAATATCTTTGATTGTAAACATTGACGGCGTACCCATCAGTAAAAGTTCGACGTCTGCATTTTGGCCAATACTGGTCAAAATCCATGAAATGGACGAGATTGCACATTTGTCCCCAACCCACGACGACGGAACGGCCATCAATTCCGGCTTGGAATTTTTGGATTTCCGGGTTTGCGCGACGGAAAACATGGTGCACTTCACGACACAAACATCAAAACAGAACTAACAAAGCTTCGGATGCGAATCTTTCACGCGTCAAACACGGCAGTGTGGCCAGAGCAATTTATTAAGAATACAATTGAAGTTTTAACAATAATTCATAGGATTTTTCTAACGTTTGGAGAAGTTCAACTGTGATTGTTAACATTTGTTTGCATTATTTAAAATTGTCTGTTTTATTTTGAATTGAATTTACCATACATTTTCCATCGCTTATAAAAACATACGACTTCAACCACTCAAAAGAAAAAAAAACAAATATTGGCACCCCTTCTAGTTCAATCCAATCGCTTCAGATAGATTGGAGGGATGTTTTAGTGAAGTTCAAAGCTTGTTTGTTTGCACTCATTCCAAACGTTCACAATAGGGGATGTGGGAATGATGTTACATCTCAGTCGTAGTGGTGTTTTTCGAACAACTGGCATGACTTTGGATTATTTTGAGGGTTGAGAAGTGAACATTGTTTCAATTTATACGTTTTATAAGTTTTCAAAACTTTTGTCGAACTTATTGAGAGAGTAGAGCGAGTAAATGTTTTTCATAAGAATGTGAAGTTTAAATAAAGCTTTTAGCCGAGCCTCAGTATCTTCTCTTCATAGGTACATGCACTAGCGCGCCGGAATCTCATCAAGCAATGTAGCAGCAGCGGGGAGTCTAGGATCGAATCTCGTCAAAGGCAATGAAATTAACAAAAAAATATTCCAATAATTATTCCTAATAAATTGCTTCTAGAATACATAAATAAAAAAAATATGGCAAATAAAAATTTCAAAATTGTTAATATTTTTTTTACAGCGATTTTTAACTTTGTTGTTGTGCTGTTTTCTCAACAGCGATAATATTTATATAAGAACATGGCATCACAAAAATATTCGTTTCAACATTTTCGACTTGTTCATCAAGAATTTTTTTGGGGTTTTGCTATCATCAGTTATTAAACATGACTGAACAGAATATTCTTAACATGTTTTAATAGCGTTCTTATCATGTTTTCATAACATTTACCCAATACATCGTGAGAAGTTCAAACGAAGTGTTCAACTAATGTTTTGATGACTAAATTTTGATTAGTTGTCAGTCATGATGAATTTTAGTAATTTGAAGCTTGTTGTATACGAGTCTGGCAAGACGTTCCAAGATTATTACTAGAACATATAAAAAAACAAGCCGTACTTTAACATGTTCAACAACAGAGAAACGTGCGCTAAAACCGTCGTAATAGAGTTCGCGGGGAAGTTTGGAAAACATACTAAATGAGTTTAACAATCAGTTCGGAATTCTTTTAGTGAACAAAGTGTGCTACTTGGGTTGATTGTTTCGCAAGCTTGAGTTTTGTGCTCACCTCCGCAGGTTGCACCACGACTATTGATGGAACAGTTCCTTCCACCATGCCCAAACTGCAAGCAGTTCGAACACTGTGTCACGTCACGGTGCACTGAACGATAACGTTGCCAAGTCACGATGATGTTGAAAATTGCCCGAACTGCTTTCAGCTCAGACGGCGTTGTCGATCCTTTCTCGAGATGAACCAGGTACAGTTGATCACGATACTTGATGTCCTTGTTGTGTCTCGTCATCTTGAAGACTTCGATCACGTTCAACTTAAGAGTTTTGAGCTCTTCTTTCAGCACACTCACATCCATGTCGTACAGGCCTCGGAGGACCTGTTTCATGGGGCGTTTACCTGGATCGTCATGGCTGTAGTATTCAATCTTGGTGTTGTTCAGGAAATCCCGGACATAGTTGTAATCCTTTCTGGTTGATAGCAGAATTTTGAGTCTATCAGCACACAAGCGAATGGAAGCTCGTAAAGCACCAGATTTGATAAACCCGGTCAGCCACTTTCGCACCGAATCCGATGACGATGTTTTCACAAAAATGGGTGGCAACTTTTCCCGTCGTTCAAATTCTTCCTTCTCGCTCACGTCCACAGGGAGGGTAGCGAACTGGTTTCCAGACAAATTTTGAGCGTCCTTGATCAAACTGCCTGGCTTTGCAGGTAGCGCTTCGGCATTCTTTAGCGTCTTCAAATCTGCTGATCCTGCTGGCGAGGACCGCCTCTTTTTCTTGCCATGAGGCATTTTTTGCACTTTTAAGCACTTATTCGGTGTTGGAGGGACGCACGTCTGACTCGCTGCTCTGTCAATCGCAGACTCCAATAAATTGTTGAAATTCTGGTTCTCAACGAGTTTTCTTTAGTTACACCTAATTCAAAGATAAAATAGTACCGTAGCATAAATTGTTCATTTTTTTCAATTCAATTCATTTTATTTCACGAAATAACAATTTTACAACTTGTGTGAATGACTGGTTCATAGAGATTTGGTGTTCCTTGAAACTAATTCCTTTTCAATAACCGCTTGGTAACAGAAGGCTCTTCAAATGCAATTAAACAAAAACTAGGGAAAATTTGGCAAAAAAAACCTAGTGAGATCGAATTGTTCATATTACATGTCACCATTTTCGAAATTTGAAAATAACTTTAAGATTTTAATGAAAACAAAAAAACAATTTTCTTCAATTGCTTAAAACAATAAAATCAACAATACCGACAGAAAACTATCATTTTGTGTTTTTATTTTAATTAACGAAAATGATCAAAAAATAACAGAAACTTCAAAAAACATCAACTGATAGATGATTGTTAAGTCTTTTAAATTAAAATAACGTATTTTTTTAATAACTTTTGAATGAAATAACGTATTGTTTACATAATCTTTTGATGAATTTGGTTCGCAAACTCATTTGAGCTTCAAATTTGGCCCGGCCTCCAGAAACTTTGAGCACCCCTGGACTATACTCATGAAAAACAAATACATTTATTGCACTTGAAAACCTAGTCAAACTGAATTCTCAGAATTGTAAAAAAAAACATGTTGTATGAAACTCGGTGCAAAATTTCATTTTTTTCGGCACTCGTCGTCCATATCTAATTCGGCAGAGCTTCGTTGCATAAATGTACGACTCGTGCTAAAAAAATATTCTTTTTGCACCTTATTGCATAAACTACTATTTTGTAACTTGTTGCAAGAACTAACATTTGAGTACGATCGCGATCATCGTACGATCATCTCAAAAAAGTCTATCTAAGCTTTTCCTGCATTGGGGTAATTAATAAAATATTTTTATCTTTATAAACATTGTTGTGCATAGCACCGTGGAAAAGATGAACTTTAAGCAATATTTCTAATTCCTACAAAAAAATGCTGATAAAAAATGGAATGAAACTATTTTTGTGAATGACAAAAAATATTTGTACAACATATTTCACTAACAATTTATATTTATAAATTCACGCAGACCATTGTATGGTAAATATTATTTATATATTTGGGATATTATCGATGGCAACGACATTATATTTTTATCGATGTTCAAATATTTTTTAAAAGCCTCCATCAATTCAGTTAGGCTGATCAAACTTCAAATAACCGTGATTTGTTTCACACACTAACATATTCTTACCAACACCAATCACGCACCACGAGATAAGCCTCACTCGCCTCGAACGCATAGATAACAAACGTCACATGCCACCTCGCGCCGTTCAGTTTCAAACACGATGAAATAATCATTGCAGTATTGACAGTTGTGTCAGTCTATACCACAGAGAAGTGAAGCATCGCTCCACAAAAACATTTAAAATTCATCACATTTCCAGAGCATAAAACATTCCGCACAAAAGCACCAATCGAGTGAGATAAAAATTGACACTTTGGTAAAGCTCTGAATTTGCGTGTAGTAACAGTGCCAGTGCCAGAATAAATAATTCATAAGAACCGCCCTACAAAATGAATGAATGAATGAACGACGCTGAATGAAACTGAAACCAAGCTCAATAATCGCGGGGTAAAGTGCGACGATAGAACCACGTACACACACAAAAACGAAACCTAACAAAACGGCGAACCGCGAAGCAATGTTCCAATTGTCAACCGAAAATGAATCGGCGGTTTAATGAAATTAATTATGCATTCGTCACTGTTGATCTTGGCGTTCGTCCTGGTGCTGCTGCTGGTGGAGCCTATCCAGCCGATGCCCTCCGAGGAGCGTTCCGAGCCATTCCCAGTCGGTAAGTTGTCACTCGGTGTAATTTAGCCCCAAATTAAAAGCACTCCATTTAGGGGGAGGATCTCCTCGGTGTGGTGTCCTGGAATGATAACGAGGGTAAACAGAAAAGAAAACGTGAAAGGGAATGGTACCTGATTTTATGTTTTCGCGATTTTTTTCTGATGTTGATTCTTTTTTTCAAGTATGTCAATTCAAGCAAAACAATGAAAATGGGCCGAAATTCGCTCATATGAGCAGAATAGACTGCTTGTTTAAAACTTCTCATTGGCACATTTACATTGTTTTGCTTAAATTAATAAAAGAAAAGAATTTAGAAAAATTGTAGTCTTTTAAGTCAGTGCCTTTTTGTGATAAAAAATAGATTTTGAAAGTTCAATTTTCAGAAAAATTGCGTTTGCAAAAATTTACTTCAAACTCAGTTTGTGCCTGCATCGAATTCTGCATCTGAATGAAAATAAACAAATATGAAAAATGTATTCAAAAACTGAAAAAGTATTCAAAATTCAAACAAAATTTACTAAATACAACAACGCGACATCTACCCTGTCAGCTGTCTCTTTGAGGGAATTAAACGAAAGGACGACACTGCTCCAAGGCCATCGTCGTCATTTTCTCCGTCAATGAAGAAGCTTTCAGACGAAACCAAGCGCTCAGGGTTGCCGCCCGAGCGTGGCATGTTTGATGACCAAGTAACTCAATTACACAGACTTTGACTCGAAAAAATAGAAACATCGGTGATGAAAACGAAACAAAACCTTTCTCTTACAAACCAACAATAACAACATTCCGAAAATTGATGTCTTTACCTTAGTTGCTCTCTGCCGTCGATGTGGGGAACGAAGAACTGGAGAAATCCTAGCGAAGAACGAAAGACAAAGTCAAGACTATTCGTAATGAGAAAATGAATTTGTCATGACATCAATACTAACTGTTTTCTATAAGTTTGACCTCGAGAAGCTTTTTGAAAAAAAAAAAAATTTCAATATCTCTAGATTTCTTTACAATAAGTTGATATTACCGAGCATTTTGTAAGGCTCGATCAAAAAAATATTTGATATCCTAAATATTTTGATATAAAATTGGAACAATAAATCTGAATGATTTTTCAATTTTTGACAAAACTTAAAAAACAAAAGTAAAACTTTTCTTTAAAATCCAAGAATATTCATCTGGTAAACCACAGTCATTGAATACGACAAGGTTTGTGGACAAAATAGCCTATCTGCGGGATGTCCTCGGAGCGTTCTCTGTTGTGTACAATGCAAATAGGTACACGTTGACTTCACATGATACGATCGCTTGTTGTCTGGGTAGCGTACATTAGCAATCAATGTCCTGAATAAGTGAAAATATATTTGAAAATTATATTTTGAAAATGTCTTTCATATATTTCAGTCGAAAGATTACCATCTTCATTTCAATATAGTTTCAGTACTTTGAAAACTGTAGCTCAAAATTAATTAATTCATTAGTCATTAGTTAATTAGTTCAATTGTTTAACAGTTTAAACCCAAACTATACAAGTCATGTGAAATTTAACACGATATGGCTGGCACAAATTATTATAAACCGATATAACCCCATTGATGGTTTATCTGTAGAAAGTTGTATTTCAGCGGCCTGAAAAATGAAAAGAGGATCGCCAAAACGCGATAAAGTTTGCTAAAACTAGCAAATTTTTCAGCCTGCAGCAAAATTACCTGGAATAGCTCATTTTTTCACTGTTTTGGAAGCAGGTCAAATTTGACCCAACAATCTCAAGGAGCTATTACACTACTAACAAACAAACGAACAAACTCGCACTTTTTCGTGTTTGACAGTTAGCCAAACTCGCAAACAAGGCCACATGTATGCAGGCTGACGTGTGTATATAAACAAATCCAGGCAAACAAACAAAGCAGGCAACCTGGCAAACTGTCAAAAAGTGCGAGTTTGTTTGTTTGTTAGTAGTGTAATAGCTCCTTTGTTTGCCGTAGTGTAATAGCTCTTTTATTCACCTATGGACTTTCTTCACGCGCGAAAGAGAGAGGAGGCGAAACACGCAAAATAAAATCGCTACCGAACTTTACGGAAATAATAATCAGTTAAAGATTTTTTTGTGAATCTCATTGAAAGCATCACTTAAATTAATTGACTTCGCCTTGTTTACAAACATTGGTCATCTACAAAAATTGCCAGGTAACTTTTTGACGTTTCACCTGCAAGGGTAGTAGTGAAATCGGTGTTCCGTCGAATAATTCAGATGATGTTTTTGTGTGTTTCATTGTACCGATCTTTCGTGCGCGAGAGAGGAGAGCCATGTTCCCTTCCGATTTTTTCTCTTGATGCACGGAGAAAAAAGAGTTCCCAAAATCGTGAGCAAGCGTTTATGAGAATGGGAACCACGAACAAAGTGTTCAAATTCCATGGTACGTTTTTCAAAATCGTACCATGGATTTGAACATTTTGTTCGAGGTTCCCATTTTCATGAACGCTTGTTCACGATTTTGGGAACTCTTTTTTTCGTGTGAGCGTCAAAAGATTTCTTTTGAGGAAGATTCTTCCATCGCTGGACCGAACCACAAAAAAAATCTTCTGGTTTAGTAAAAATATCCACTGTTTCGGGATCAGTTTTCCTAGAATCAGCGATTCTTTTCGCCGAATCAAGAATTGTTGCGAATTCCAAACCAACCTGGAGATTTTTCTTCTGATTTGTGGAGATAAACGATGGTCCAAGGGATTTTTGCACAGTTTTATTGAAAACAACGAGTGAAACTTTTTTGGAAATGTTTTCAAACATAATTCTGTTTGTTTTGACACTAACTCCCCCTTCACACTGCAGTTTTTGTTAAATTATGACGGCAACCAAATTCAACCAAACTACAGGACAATGCACAGAATGGTCAACCAAACAAAACGTGTTTGTTATTGTTTACATTGCGTTTTTGTTTACCGGACGTCATTAACATCAAAACGCGTTTTTTCTGGGAACGTAAAAAAGCGATCTGATCCTGGTTCTCATTATTATTTTGCAACAGAATTGCACAGAATATCATAAAAAGAATTTGAGGATCACTTGATTCCTTCACTGCTTGTCAAAAACATACAAATTCAATAATATTTATTTTTTTCAATATTTATAAATTTCTTAAATAAATATTTTTTTTTTGTTTAGAAGAAGGTATTATTTTTCACAGTGTTTGGACAGTGAGCGAAGAATCCATGCTCCAAAACCATAAAATTGCATTTAAATTTGTCCCTGTGACCAGTTTGAGAGAATATAATAAACAATAATATAATATTTTTCATGGCAAATATTTTTTTCCAGAGCAAACCAAACTGGTTTGAGCTCATTCATAAATAGACAATAATTTCAATTCCGATTCAATTCAATTTTTATTTTTCGAGATAGCATGTTACAATTTTGTTTCTTTTGTGCTTGTATAGAGATTTGGATTTTCCTTATAACTATGAATGTTTCAGATACTGACTTGGTAGCATAGAAATTGTTTGCTTCAAATCTTCAAATCTAAGAAAAGGGTGGTAAAAAACCTAGAAAAATCCATAACTGTTATGTTTGTTTAATCTAATATCACAGTTGGGGAAGAAGGGGGAAGGGGAAGACACTAATTTAATTTACTTTTTTTTTACTTTAATATATTTCTATGCAATAACAACTCCAAGTTTTTAAATCTCTTGAGCGAGCTTTTAAAATATGCTTGCAATTTTTGGGCACCTTTTATAAATCATACGGAGCAGGTTTTCAACGATTTCATGATGATTCAGCTTAATCAATTATTTCGGTTCTGTAGTAAGAAGTTTCATATTTAAACCTCTTAAGCCCTTGATAGCTCTAGTGCTCGATAAATTGTCAACTTCAAACTGTAATTTCTCGAACATTTTTAAATAAATCAACTTTATTCTTCTTGCGAAATCCTCTTTGAGACATTTATTGATACCAATTTAATTTGCATCCAATTTGGTCTTGATAAACAAAAACGTAGAAAAAAGCTCAATTTTGATCTTGGCGGGAAGGGTTATCTATTTCAAATTGTATAACAATAATTATGTTTATAGAAATAAACTTTGACAAGGAATTTTTAAATGAACTAATAGGTTCAATAAGAACAGAATTGAATTGAATAAAATTAAATTAAATTTTTAATAATGCACAAATTTCCCGGGAAACAGGAAATATTTTTTTCTGGAAACTCCAGGAATTCCCGGAACGGTAAATTGGACGCTCTATAAGAAACTGATTGAGCCAAGGGTTATCTAAACACGGGCTACCGGACTCATGCTGTTCTACTGCAATTATGTTGAATGCAAAACGTTTCTGCATTTAAGGCTGGTCACCCTTTGCTGCATTCAAGAACTATACAACATATTCATGGGGAACCACTGTGCAAAAAGTTTAAAACGAGTTTCAAAAAAATGTGAATGATCAAATTTAGAAATTATATCCATTGAGTATTTATAAAAATAACTCAATATTAGAGATTCAAAACAATTTCAGTCGCACATGGCTTGACGAAATGTTTGAACATTAAAAGTTAATCAATCTCAAGAAATTAATAAAAAAAAAGCAACACAGATGGCAATTGGTTGGTTCAAACATTTTTCAAACTGTGCCCTCTGCCCCAAACTGCATCGTACATCACTCCTTGCTGAATTCGCAAACCCTTGTGTGAAATATGGCCGCTTCTGATTTAAGGCTTTGCGCGGATATAAACACTTTTCGAGCGTGAGGACGTATGTGCGACACGGTTTGCCCTGACTGGCCGGAACGCGCGGGAAGACCAACCAACCCATTCCAGTGGGTGGTTGACCGGAGGTGACGTGATGACAGGAATCAACGCTCGTTAAGTTGTGTAAGCCGACACGACAGGATCCTAGAGGTGGGGGTTGGAACAGGCCGGTGTGTGTGTGTGTGATGGGAAACATGTTTTTATCGTTTCGGATCTAATTGAAGTCAGGCAATATTTATTGCACTTCCGCATCACCGGTTTTGGTCGTGCACCGGAAGATGTGCTACATGAGCAGTTCTCTAGGATTTCGGTCATTCGATTTTTTTTGTATTTTTTAATCCGACTGAAACTTTTTTGGTGCCTTCGGTATGCCCAAAGAAGCCATTTTGCATCATTAGTTTGTCCATATAATTTTCCATACAAATTCGGCAGCTGTCCATACAAAAATGATGTATGAAAATTCAAAAATCTGTATCTTTTGAAGGAATTTTTTGATCGATTTGGTGTCTTCGGCAAAGTTGTAGGTATGGATACGGACTACACTGGAAAAAAATAATACACGGTAAAAAAAATTTGGTGATTTTTTTATTTAACTTTTTATCACTAAAACTTGATTTACAAAAAAACACTATTTTTAATTTTTTTTATTTTTTGATATGTTTTAGAAGGCATAAAATGCCAACTTTTCAGAAATTTCCAGGTTGTGCAAAAAATCACTGACCGAGTTATGAATTTTTTAATCAATACTGATTTTTTCAAAAAATCGAAATTTTGGTCGTAAAAATTTTTCAACTTCATTTTTCGATGTAAAATCAAATTTGCAATCAAAAAGTACTTTACTGAAATTTTGATAAAGTGCACCGTTTTCAAGTTATAGCCATATTTAAGTGACTTTTTTGAAAATAGTCGCAGTTTTTCATTTTTTTAAATTAGTGCACATGTTTGCCCAGTTTTGAAAAAAATATTTTTGAAAAGCTGAGAAAATTCTCTATATTTTGCTTATTTGGACTTTGTTGATACGACCTTTAGTTGCTGAGATATTGCAATGCAAAGGTTTAAAAACAGGAAAATTGATGTTTTCTAAGTTTCACCCAAACAACCCACCATTTTCTATCGTCAATATCTCAGCAACTAATGGTCCGATTTTCAATGTTAATATATGAAACATTTGTGAAATTTTCCGATCTCTTCGAAAAAAATATTTTTGGAATTTTCAAATCAAGACTAACATTTCACAAAGGCCAAACATTCAATATTACGCCATATAGCAGGTGCAATATAGCAGGTGCAAAAGGTGGACGAGGATATTTTTGACAAATTGCTTTATTTGTTCAAGACTGCATTTGGTTTTATTAGCGATAATGAAATTATACTGAAGTTGAATTTTAGAACATAAAAATCTACACCATTTATAGATAAAACAAACAGTTTATCTCGTGATCATATCACACATTAAAGATCCTTAAAAAAATCCAAGTTTCTACAATAAATCACATCAGCAAAAAGAGTTCATGGAAGCTCCCAACATTATAGTAAAATGCGATTGGGTGCCACCAACTTGCTGTACAAACACACACATAAAATTTACACATAATTGTAAACTTCGCACAAGTTGGTTGCGTTTTCGAGCTTAAAGCTCGCGCCCGCCGCTGGCACAGACATTTATGATGTTAATTATGGCCGGTAATAAAACATGTAATTAAAACTGAAAAAGTATAATTAGCAGTAACATTGCACTCTGGCTCCTGCTCTAGGTGGTTCACGCAAAGGGGGAAGGTTCAAAAGTGGGAGGGAAAATACCCCCGCCTGCAATTGTAACGATTTTGAAAGCTTTGCTGCGGGAATTAATGTTGGCATGAAAATTTGCATAACAAGCGGAAAAGTGTATGTTTCGAAATTTTGAAAGTTGGGTAAACTTTACCAAAGTTGGTGGTAGCGGTGAGCGAGGGAAGGCTCATAATTCTAACCGCAGCGTCACTGACGGTGCTTTTCCTGATGTTGTTGAGGGAACCACCGGGAACAGGTAGGAAACAAGCACACACGCGCTGACGACTCCAAAAACACATACACACGTGTTTCCTGTTCTCCCAGTTGCGCTTCGCTGGTGGGTGGTGGAATGAAATTTCGAAATTGTCCAACAAACCGAGGATACAAAAACGACCAACCAACGACGACGACGACGACCGCGGTGACATGGTTTTGGTTGGGTAGATGTGCAAAATTACTCGATTTTAGCTGATTGTGGTGTATAACTGACGGTTCTAGGATAGCGCGGTACACGTGGTCAGGATTGTGAGTATTTCATGAGATTGAGAATAGCTAAATATTTGGTTTCGAAATCGAGATTGATACATGATGAAAGAGATCTGAACGAACCATACATTCCAGATTTGTTTTTCTTTAAAATATGTATAATAATGTTCAAATAAGTTGTTGTAATCAATAATATCAACAACAAAAATCAAAAAGTAAACAAATACATAAAAATTAAAATAACAAGCCATAGTCTCAAAATTTAAATGAAAAAAACGTTACTTAATCCAACCTAAGGTAAAAGGTAAAGCCTTCCCCACATTGATATATGTTTCCTTTGATAGAGTTGATAGATATTCAATCTTTTGGGCGTGTTGATTGATTCGGACAACATTTTCATCAAAATACCTGAGATCTTATCTTATGTGCTCGTAGCTTATGATAGGATTGTCAGATCTTCAATGTTTTGGACTCGTTAAAAAGGTCTACAAAACCACCCTTTTTACAATCTTCCGGATTTTTGTTAAAATCATATTTTACCATAACTTTTGAAGTTATTTACAAAACTTCATAATATTAATTAGGTCTTGCGGGACCCCAATATGGATTGAATGAGACCATAACGGTGAGATTGGGTCATACAAATTTCAGCATTTTTGTATGACCAAATCTCACCCCCCAAACCCAATGTCATCCCCAATGACGGTAGTTCAGTTGTTTTGCAATCATGAGTTTTCAAAACATGTATGTTTTGATGAAAATAAAAAAAATGCAGCACTGCACATCGAAAATATTCAAGAATTCATTTTTTTATTGAGCCCAAACAAGCTAAAAATGATAATATATGCAGGGCATACATTTTAAATTGGTTTCAGCTGATTGCACTTGAACTTCCATTAAAATTATGAAGTTTTTTGAAAAAAATATTAGTTTTTTTTCCTGATTTTTTGGCCCGATATTGAAGGGGGTGGTGACAAATACTTTTAAAAATATTTGTACTAGCCTAATCTATTCTTTCAGAGGCTGTTTCTCAGCATTCATTGCTCCAGTTTTGCTGCAATTTGCAGGAAATTTTCAGATTTTTAAAAAAAAAATAATTTGGAAATGGTTATACATGGTCTGACTTCTACAAGTAAAAGAAAATCATTAAATTATCAGTAAATCATAACTTGAAAAGGTGAACAATATCAAAATGTATGCAAAGTACTTTTCGATTGCAAATATTAGTTTAAATCTTGGAATTCAGTAAAAAAAACTGTGAACGTTTTTCAAAAATGATGATTTTTTCAAAAAAAAAGCAACACTACCAAATGAATTTGAACGAACTTGTGCCATAGCTCAAACGATGGATTTTTTGTCATCTTAAACAAATCCAAAAATTGTTGTTGTTAATTTATTTATTTCTGGCAGCTTTTACCTTCTTAACCATTCTTTGCCCATAAAAAAAAACTTTTTTTTATGGTTATTTTGAACAACTTAAATTTTTATGTCAATATAAAAATGAGATTTTTCGAGTGTAACTTGGACGAAACAAGCATGCAAATTTACACCTTTGGTCATAGATAAAGTACACGTACGGCGGTTTCTATTATAAATCGAAATACCCCATCAAAGATTTATATGTAGAATGTTGTGTTTTACCGGCCTGAATCAAAAATTATATAAATAAAAATATTGTATCAGTGAATCGCGTTTTTAAAATTTCTAAGATTTTTTATTTTTGGTTTGGATTTCTACACAGAAAAAACTCAATTCTCGTAATCGTGAATAAAGTTCACGAATGTGAGAACCACGAAGGAATTTATTCATGAGTATCGTGGATTTGCACTATAAACGTGAATATATTCCTTCGTGGTTCTCGCATTCGTGAATTTAATCCACGATTTCGAGAATTGATTTTTTCCGTGTAACTGACCTGGTCTTATAGGTGGATAGATCTTTAAAAATATTTGTTGTAAATGATTTGTAGAGAAATCTCTTATCGTTAAACCTTTTTTTAGAGTTTTTAAATCCGATTTGATCGTCAAAAGATATTTCACTTTAAATACAATCATATTTATGCTGATTTCTGAGTGACAAACATGGTCCTAGAGGTTCAAGGTCAAACGAAGATCGCATAAAAACGGATGTCTTTAATGTATCGGATTTACAAACCCTAAAAAGGGTTTTAAAGATAAGAGGGGATAATGGGCTATCTCCGTTTATAATATTTTGCTCCAGCCACACCGTGACAAGCAATCAAAATAATACTAAAAAGGAACTTTAAAAAAAAAGTTCATTCTTGTGAGAATTTCTCTCATGCTTGTATATAAGATATAAAAGCGGGTCATGGGGAAATATATTTTTTTTTAATTATGGACGCGAATTGCATTTCAAACAGACTTCGAAACACGAATCAAATATTTTATATGAAATTTGTTCTACTGAAAATGCCTATAAGTTCACCCAAAGGAGAAATATATCTCAAAATCTGCAACAGTGGATTTGCTGCAGAAAATGTCACATTTTATAACATTTTTTGCAGCAAGCCCGTAGATCATTTTTGCCCGCGTGTAAACATTTCAGCGATCTGCAGTTCTCACCAACACATATAATGCTGGCCCATCCCCGAGCAACACTCCAAAGAGAAGCATATGTTGGTGCTCTTCCACTTACTTTTCATCAAGCGTCCATGGCGCGGTGGTAGCGTGTCGGATCAGCAACCTAGAAGTTGATGGTTCAATCCTCGTTCTGTTAAGGTTTTTTTTCTGCAATACAATCAATCTGCCGTCGGTAATGTCGATAATTGTCGGTAACGGGCAAAAATGTCATACCCCTATATCGCAAAAAATGCATGAGGACAGTTTTCATGCAGATTCTGATATACTTTCATGCCGCCATGCATCAAAATCATGCGACCGCCGTTTGGGTGTTTTAAGATTATTTCGAATTGTATTTTAAATATTTTTATTACAAATTTTTTTCAAACTTATTTTGTGTTTTTCTTATGAAAATTGTCCAAAATTTTCGAAAATGCATTCCGTTTTCCAATTCGAATTCAATTTCATAGAGGAAGAATAATTCTAAAAACAAAGCGCCTCCATTAAATCTTTCTTTCTTAGAACAAATTCATGGAGGCCCTGCTTTTATCACATTTTATTCTTAGTAAAGTAAATTTTTCCCATGACCCATGCAGAGTATCGGGGACGCATTTACAAAGCGGATTGAGTGACTATCTCTTAACTTAATGTAAACAATGTTAACAATTCATAGGTCGCCTTCCCTAAGGTATCGTGATACCCTAGTAACATTTTAGGTTTTAATAGGCCATAAAAGCCTATTTAGGTTGTATGCGAGTTTCCAGAACCCTAATAACCCTGTAAGTTTGAAAATGTTACTAGGGTAAGGTCCAGCTTGTTATGATACACTACCTTCCATTTAATAAGCAATCGAATCCAGAAGGGGAAAAACACCAGTTGTGTTGGTCTGAGCCGGGATTTGAACCTCGATCTCCTGCTTACGGAGCGGGAGCGTTACCCCAGGGCTACGTAGCTCGGTATTTTACTTAGCCCTAAATTTATATATATTGGCCTGAATTGAACTAAAATTATATTCTCTCAATTGGAACAGCTCTGGGAGCTAAATTGTTACTATGCAAGTTTTGCCATTAACTTTCAAAATGATTAGCTGTGTAATAAAAAAAACTTTGTCAAAAATTTATATCACATTTTTTCTAATATTTCGACAGAGCAGCTAGATTATGCGCTTGTGTTAATTTATAATTATGCAGCTATTACGCATCATTGCAAAATGCTACCTAATTACAACTGCCACTTTGCGGTTAATGTCAATTGATAGAGTATCATTTGGTAACGCGCCATTAAAATTCATAATTTACCAGCCAGCGCAGTAATGTATAATTCACATAAAAATTAAGTCCTCAACCTCAAACCTGGACAGTAAACGACCTGCCCCCAACATTGTACTACATGTTTGCTACAGCGTAATTTTCAAAGGGGACCCAACCATCAGCCATCAACAACCGTCCTTTTTTCACACTCCCTCTCCTATTGCCGCCCCCAGGGCGTTCCGTTGCAACCCTTCGTGCTCAGCATTGCCCACTTTTTATGCTTCTGTCTCACGTGTTCGGTGTGCATCGGTGCAAAAAAGTGTTTTAACCGGTAAATGTTAATTTGAATAAATTTATTATCATGTTTTTCATCACCACCCGTGGCCACTCAACAAACCTCCCCCTCGCTCCACTTATGACCCCCGTTTTGACCCAGGGTTGTCAATTTATTTCACCCTTTTGCTCATTTTTTATGAAAAATTGTTTTTTTTTGTTGCTCGTTGTATGTGTGCTTGGCACGCGTTTTTCGTCCTGTTTTACTGCACACACACATATTAAGGGTATGCAATTTGGGTGGGAGGGGGGGGGGGGGTGTTTGTGCAGGTGCACCGAGGATAAACTGTGCGCTGTGGGAAAGCTCGGAGGCCGTGCGTGGTTGTTGACTGTTATTTGTGGCGAACCTATTATTATTTATACTAGCCGTGATGCGTTGATTTCCCGTGAAAGTGCCATTATGAATGATCGCAGCATAAATAAAATCATACTCAACGACTTTACTTGCGGCGATATTGGACTATGTGTGCGCACTGTGAAAAAAAAAAATTGAGGGATATCTATTTTATGACTTAATAGTGATTGACGTTTTCTGAACATTTTCCTAACAACACTGTAAAGCTTCGTTGTTTCAATTTTTACTGTTTAAACGCTCTCAAAGCACTATTTAGTTTGGCACGCCGAATGAACACCACGATGATTTATGGTCAATGCTCTCTATCTCTATTTCAATTTTGTGCTAATTAATTAGAATTCTGTTGAGCGAAGCAATTTATTGGCTTGTTATCAGAGAGCAAGGGAGAGGGTGGTTTGTTTGTGTTTACGCAGCAACCTACCACTCCTGGCTTTGGTTCAGTGTGCCTAAACTATGGAACCGAATTATCTGAGTCGATTTCGTAATTATTTAAATTATATTAGCAAGCTGTCAAATATGCTCCATTTTGATAGTTAATTTAATTGGCTTTCTGTATGATTGATAAATTGGAAACAAAATTTACCAACAACTACAACAAGAAATATTGAAAAATTGTTTTGAAAAATCTTAGAATCATACTCTCGCTTCAACCAACCCTTTACAGTGCAGTGATAATGAAATATTCAGCATAGAAATCTGCCACCTGTCTATTCACTTGCAAACATTTTCTCAAATACCCGA
Organism: Culex pipiens pallens; assembly: GCF_016801865.2. NCBI lineage: Eukaryota > Metazoa > Arthropoda > Insecta > Diptera > Culicidae > Culex > Culex pipiens. The sequence goes on along the minus strand of NC_068938.1, from coordinate 96,909,750 downwards.
AGGGTCCAAATAATTACCTGGAACAATGGCTGAAATTGATATTTTATAATTATGTGGCAGTACAAGCGCAGATATCATCGCGTTGGATTTTCCAAACACGATCCAAAGGCAGCAGCAGCAGCAGCGGTACCCCCGGGGGAGTTTTCCCTTCACTGGGAAGCTTTATCAGCGTAGCTCGATGTTGGCAGAGCTGTCAAGCCAATGTGAGCTTTTGTTGAACGGAGTTTCAGGATATAATTGGATAATGAATATGATTCTGTTAAGGAATAACACGACTCCACACGGAGAAAAAATAGTACCTAAAATCGTAAACAAGCGTTCATTAAAATGGGAACCACGAACAAAGTGTTCAAATTTTCAAAATCGTACCATGGAATTTGAACACTTTGTTCGAGGTTCCCATTTCCATGAACGCTTGTTCACGATTTTGGGAACTCTTTTTTCTCCGTGCATTGGAAGTTTTTTTGTTACAAACTTTATTTGAGCTTTTAAATCATACAATAGTTTGGAGAAAGAACTACTTCCTTCGTACTTTCAGTGCCCAAACATGGGGAGGATTCTGTACTGTCTGCTGTTTATGTCGTTAATAATTTCCACTTGCCATCGAACAGCATTAATTTCCCATATTGAGTTAAGCCTAGTTGTGTTCTTTGAACTAGGGCATTGAATATTCAACAATTCCCAACGAAAACAGCATGATTCGAAAAAAAAAGTTTCCCGATCAATTTTTTCTGGGGGTTCCTTGGCCAAAATAATCAGACCCGTATTTTTTTGTTTGGCCATTAAGGTGACCTACGCCGTGTTAGGGTGGTCAAAAAATTGCCATTTTCGTCATTTTTTGCAAAAATCACTTTTTTCAAAAAATCATATCTCCGCGCCATTCAATCCAATTTTAGCTGTCTTAGGCGCAAAAGAAAAGTGATATGTTTTCATACGACCTTTTCAAATGTTAAGCTAGATTTTTGAAACTTCTTACTATTTTTCCCAAATAGCCAAACTAATCACCTTTCCTTTGCATCTAAGACAGCTAATCGGATTGAATGGCGCGGAGATATGATTTTTTGGAAAAAGTGGTTTTTGCGAAAAATGACGAAAATGGTTATTTTTCGGACCACCCTAACACGGCGTAGGTCACCCTAATGACCAAACAAAAAAATACGGGTCTGATTATTTTGGCCAAGAAACCCCCAGAAAAATGTTGGGCCCGATCGGAGAACTTTTTTTTCGAATCATGCTGTTTTGGTGGGGAATTGCTGTATTATTCTCTGTGGCAATGATAAATCCTCAAGAGAGTGCAAATGACCTAGAAGTACATCACTCTGCCCAATAAAATAAAATAAATAAGTAGGATATCTAAATCTTCAATTGGATGGACTAATCTTTGATTGCTCAATCGAACAAAGGTCGAGCCAACTTTCTAAGATTTCACCTAAATTGACAGAGAAAATGAAAATATTATAAACCATAGTATTAGATTGTCTGAAAATCAAGTCTGTTTTACATCCACCGAAATTATTTGTATTTAAGTTTACAATTTTCAATACCAATATATAAGATGCAAAACTGGACCAAATGGAACAAATCCGAAAATGTTGATCACGAAGATTTGAAAGCCAATGCACAGCGTCTCAATAAAACAAAAAAAGTTTAAGTTAGCCAAATGCTGATCCACCAGAGAACTGCTCACCCAGAACTACACCACATCTCGAACCAGGCTTGTAGAATTAATCCCCGCGGACGTGTGTACATTCACGTTCAGCTCGCAGGATTACGAGTGGCGTTGTTTACTCATCAAATAATCTACATCGACAACCGCCGAGACCCGCTGGAAGCCTTGAACAAACCGCTTCGTCCCAAGGTTCTGTCCGCAAACCCGTTTCGCAATCCCATTTTCCACCGAAAGTTGAAATCTGTTTTTCCTCGCAAATCCCACGCACAACGACTCGAAACACACAGACCGAAAAAAAAGTAATCCATTACCTTCGTTGAAACTGTGTGTTGAATTTTCCAACTTTCGAAATGAAAATTGATATAATAATCCAATTTCCCGCCCAGCCAGCCAATTGTGTGACGCCCGTTACTATCCGGGAAATTCTGTCGGGATTTTCCGAGAGGGCGAGCTCTGTTTTTTCTCGCTCGGAGTTCGTTTGCCCATTCTGTGTGTGTGTGTGTGCGATAGAGAGTTTTCCGTCCCATTTTGGTGGTTTGTGGGGGGTTTGAAAATCTAGGTATATCATTTCAGACGAACGAAGACAAATTCATAATTTTGATGATGATGCGACTGCTGCCGGCCATAAAAGTTTCCTCGTTATCTGGGGTAAAATCTACCGCCGATTTCATGGAAGAGGTGGTACAAGCGCTTATAAAGGGTTAAGCCTTTTTCAAATGTTTTTGTTTTATTTATTTGAGCTGCTATTGCAATATTTGCCAGATTTTAATACTCGTATTGCCTTTTTAATCATCGAAAAGCGTTGTCGTAAAATTCAAAAAGCAGTTTATTCGAATCACATAATTTTTCAGAATGCTCTTGACGGAAAGCTACCGTTCAGCGAAAAATATTTGTCCACGAGATTTCCAAAAAGTGTCCACGCGGTTCATGGATGGTTCCTTCAGAAAAAATAATCACCCTGTACGAAAAAGCCATATTACATAAACTCGATTTTGACAAACTAAACCTCCTTATTTTTTATTTTTTTGATATGTTTAGCAGACAAAACATGACAACTTTTGAGTTTTAGTGTATGACGGATTTTTTGTTTGCCCAAGTAACATTTTTTCCAGGAGTTATACAAGAGCTCTTCAAGATAGCTACAGCATAGCAGTTTGGACCGCGGTAGGATAAAACTCTCTTCAAGTACTCTTACAAACTCCTGAATAAGTTTTGAAGAGAATTTTATCCTACCGCGGTCCAAACTGCTATGCTGTAGCTATCTTGAAGAGCTCTTGTAGAACTCCTGGAAAAAATGTTACTTGGGTTGGTACTGTTTTTAGAAAGCTTGGAAAATGTACACAAAAAATCTAAAGAATACTTTTCGATACAAAATTGAATTCGGAATCAAAATGTATTCATATATTTTTTTATAAATTACAAATTTTTTTAATGACACTCATCTTAAGATTAAATTAATGAACAAAAGTATGTGGTAATTTTGAAAATAGGAGCGAGTTGTGGCACTATAACCACGGCAAATAGTGTCCAGGGCATTCGTGGAAAAACAATGTCTCATCCCAGAGGGTCCCGGAGTACCAAATCTTCTTAGCATGGTGCTCCCAACGAATACAACCAAATTCTCGGAGCGTATGGTGGTGTGTCCCCACGCTTCTTCCTCCCCTGTCGATTCAGAATTGTGTTGTTGTTCGAACATTCTGTGCTCAAACTAAACCCACTTCAAACGAATCATGTCTCTGTGATACGGCTTTACGCAGTAGGTCTGGCCGCTTTAACGCTTGTGATGTTTCAATGCAATGGCGCACTACAACTGTTAATAAATAACAAGAAGAGTGCTAGGCGTAATCTTACCTAAGGCACTCTCCAGAATCCCTTCGAAAGATTGGCTGCGCTAGGGTCTGATTAGATTAGATTAGATTAGATTAGAAAATTATGTTGTAATTTTGAAAACAGTCTTTTTGCAATTCCGTCGTGAAACTACTAACTTCTTCTGTCATTGCTCAGTATTGGGACTGATTGTTTATTTACCCAACTTTATTTTAATCACCTTAAATTGTTGATATTACGGGCTTTTATAGGTAGTTTTCGGTGAAATTAAACTCACAAATTAGAAGAAAGGAATGAAACTGATTTTTTCTGTCATTCTTGAACGACGAAATAGCCTTCTTTTCTGTACCAAAAATAACAGAATCGAATAGAAACATTTTTCAAAATAAATGCTGAAAAGTTCTTCTTTTCAGCATTGAAATGGGTGCAGAAAAGTTGTACTATTCAGCACTCCACTAATAGATTTGCTTTGTATGGAAATTGTCCACGAGGGGGGAAGGGGGGGGGGCGGTCTGATGTTTAAAAAAGTTTTTGGTCATTTAATTTTTTTTAATACGGCTGAACTTTTTTGTTGCCTTCGGTTTACCAAAATAAGCTCAAAATTGGCCAAAGTTTCAACTGTAATAACAAAAAAAATATCAAAATGTAGTATCCTGACTTTCCATAATTTCAAATCACTTCTTTAGGAGCTGTACCAAAAATTTAAAAAATCAGCTTTAAAATTTTCGGTTTTCAATGAAAGCATTTGTTTTCAGACATTTTAGATCAAAATTTATTACCTTGTCAAAATTGGTTAAAACATGCTTATAGTTTCAGAGGAATGTGATAAAATACTGTAATACAAAAAAATACCAAATTGTGGTATTTAATCATTGAGAAGTTTTGAAATATCAAAAAAATACCTTAAATTTGTATGATACCAAATTTTACTCTTGCTTATCCCTTAAGACAAATTTCAAAGGGTTCAGGAATCGCATTTCCCTTGATATTTACCCATGCAGATTTCACAATGTTTCAATAGCACTTTTCTATGGTCAGTCCTCAAATTTGTATGGAGACCTGTATGGAGAAATCAATCATGCAAAATGTATTATTTGGACATAAAGAATCGATGGACAATGAGACTTTTACATATAAAAAAAAACAGAAATGAAAATCAGGATTTTTTTTGCATATGCATATGGAATTTTTTATTTTTGTTTTTTAAATTAGATTTAGATTATATATAAACTCGATTTTTGAAAAAAATATATAATTGTACTTTATTTGTGCCATTATACGAATAGAGAAAAAATATTTTTTTTATCTCAAACCAAAACATACATATAAAATGTGAACCAAAACTTCAATAATGACTCAATATCTCACGGGTCAGCTAACCAGCCAAACTTCATTATCCGTTCCGTCTTCTGCATAATTGGAAACTAAACTTGCTCTCGTGTAGACTGGAAACACACAAACTAACCTTTAATATAGACACAGTGTCACGCTAAGAAACCTCCAAGGCAAACATGATTTGCTGGTGCTTTTCTACTGCCGGATATTTAATTCGAGCCTGATTTTACGTTAATGAAAATGTGTAATGATTTTTTTCATTGAAAGCGTCTTTTGAATTTTAGAAAAAATAGAAAATTTGGCATGTATGTTTTGTTTACGTCCTTTTGAAAAACTACTCACGATATATTAGATATTAAAGGGTAGACCAAAGAGTTTTCCTGGAGTAAATACATTGCTCGAAAGGCGATACTCTCCTCACCACAAAAGGGTGCCCTGCTCCCTGACTGAGAAAATTATTATGATTATTATTATCGATAGAGTATATAATTATAATTTTCCTTGCGAGCCCCGAGCAAACAATATCATCGATAGTTGGCAGAATGAGCAACAGAAGGCTGCTCAGCAAAGGGTCCTTTCCTTTTAGGACTAATTTCGGGTGGGTGGGTAATGGTATGCAAAATTTCCCACAGGGTGAGAGGATAAGATAAGTTCATTTTGAAAGTTGAAAGGATTCAATTTGCACATTTTGTTAAAATATTTAAAAATTACAAGGTGATTGCGGAATTGATGATGTTTAAAAGTTTTTTCCTCAGCTTTCTAAGAAATTTTATTCAAATTTAATCCACCCTATCATCGGTTGCAAAGATAAAATTATCATATCGTTTGCCCTAACCTCCACCCTCACTTTTCAAGAAGAGTAAACACTTGAACACTGGAATCTGTTTATCGCTGGCTTGTCGATGCGCTTAAGAGGATATCGTTGTTGTCCTTTGGCTCAAAACCGACTAACGATCTCTCTCTCTCTCTCTTGTGGAGTACCAACCCTCACGACCCCATCCTCCAGCTTTTTGGGTTGGAAAAGCTTGTCGAAAGTGTACATTAAATGAGCTTTAAAAAGTCAAACCGAACGGAAAGCCATCGTTATGGACGAGCAAAAGTGCGCTCGCGATTGGAATTATAAATGAGCTGGCTTCTTTTCCTTTGGCAGTCGCCAGTCACAGTCCCGGTGCAGTTTGAATATCTACAGGGGACTCATTCCGTGGTGGGACCAGGAGGACCTCCAAGGGACGCAAACCACAAAATCGGATTTGAGATAGCACAATTTTTCGTGCTCTGGATGTAATGACCAGATATATTACGGCGTTCGCTTTTGGCTTAGTTATGGAACGAAATGAGGATAATTTTCCACGAAAATTAGTTGAAGGATGGCAGATCGGTTTGGAGGATTATCCGTTTCCTTTCAGGTAAGTCGGATTAAAGACAAAGCTTGGTGGTTTGAGCAAATGGTAAATTTAAAGAGTAGTGAAGACTCTTGCCTCTTGTGTGTAATATTGAAATGTTAGTCTTGATTTAAATATCGTCGCCATCGTGCTAACTTGTCGTACGTGCATTTTGGGCCAAATTGAGTTAAGAACGCCATTTTGTGCAGCTCACAATGCCTCACATTTTGACCTTCACAGATCCCCAAAATTCGATTTCAATCCTAAGATATTCAACAAAAACCGAAAAAACTCCGTGCATTTTTGTCACTTTACATATGAAAGTGGTTTCAATCTTGTCGTGCTATCTTGTCACTCCATGAAAATTGATGTAAGTGCGACAAAAGGCCAAAGGGATTTTAGGCCAGGAAAGTCAGGATGCGTTTGTCGCACGTACAAGCTAGACTACCGTAAATGTTTGTAATTATAACTCGGGACTCCAGCAACCAACTTCAACCAAACTTTGGGACAATGCACAGAATGGTGAGCCAAACAAAACGTGTTTGTTATTGTTTACATTGCGTGCTCCCGTTTTTGAATATTCATGGTCAAACATTAAAACGCGTTTTTCTCGGAACGTCAAAATGGCGGGTGCGACAAGATAGCACGACGACGTCGATATATTGAAAATATATTTTTCGAAAAGATCGGAAAATTTCACGAATGTTTCATATTTTAAAATTAAGAATCGGACCATTACACGGAGAAAAAAGTTCCCAAAATCATGAACAAGCGTTCATGAAAATGGGAACCACGAACAAAGTGTTCAAATCCCATGGTACGATTTTGAAAAACGTACCATGGCATTTGAACACTTTGTTCGTGGTTCGCTTTTTCATGAACGCTTGTTCGCGATTTTGGGAACTCTTTTTTCTCCGTGTAGTTGCTGGGATATCGACATTAGAAAATGGTGGGTTGTTTGGGTGAGACTTAGAAAACTTCAATTTTCCTGTTTTTAAACCATTGCATGGCAATATCTCAGCACCTAAGAGTCGTCTACAAAGTTTAAAAAAAAACAAAATATAGAGAATTTTCTCAGCTTTTCAAAATATTCATTTTCAAAAGTTGGCAAACACGGGAACTAATTTTAAAAAAAAAACTAACTTAATCCACCTATGTGGTTGGTGCCTTCCTCACTTTTTTCCAACAATGGGTGATATGTGATATGATGGGTTTGGACACAAATTTCGTCTGATTTTGTTAGGTTCCGGAATACAAAAAAAAAAAACCCACATATCACTCTAGGGCTCATAAGTGGCATCTTAAGAGGTCGTAGCTTGAGACAGTGTTGCTAGATCTTCAATGTTTTAGACACGTTGGAAAGGTATTTCAATTACATTACCAACGATGGGTCGGATGATGGATCCGGACATTGTTTACATACATTTAAGTGAGATCCGGCTATAAAAAGTACATAAATATCACTTAAGTGGTCTGAACTCGAGACAGGGTTGCCAGATCGTCAATGTTTTAGACTCGTTGGAAAGGTTTTTCGATTACCTTATTAACGATGGATCGGATGATGGATCCGGACATTGTTTACATACATTTAGGTGAGATCCGGCTACAAAAAAGTACATAAATATCATTTAAGTGGTCAGAACTCGAGACAGGGTTGCCAGATCTTCAATGTTTTAGACTCGTTGGAAAGGTCTTTTGATTACCTAACCAACGATGGGTCGGATGATGGATCCAGACATTGTTTACATACATTTAAGTGAGATCCGGCTACAAAAAAGTACATAAATATCACTTAAGTGGTCAGAACTCGAGACAGGGTTGCCAGATCGTCAGTGTTTTAGACTCGTTGGAAAGGTCTTTCAATTATCTAACCAACGATGGATCAGATGATGGATCCGGACATTGTTTACATACATTTAAGTGAGATCCGGCTACAAAAAAGTAAATAAATGTCACTTAAGTGGTCATAGCTCGAGACAGGGTTGCCAGATCGTCAATGTTTTAGACTCGTTGGAAAGGTATTTTGATTACCTTACCAACGATGGGTCGGATGATGGATCCGGACATTGTTTACATACATTTAAGTGAGATCCGGCATCCAAAAAGTACATAATTATCACTTAAGTGGTTATAACTCGAGACCGGGTTGCCAGATTATCAATGTTTTGGACTCGTTGGAAAGGTCTTTAGATTACCTAACTAGCGATGTATAACATGATGATGTTTGGTTCAGTTTACTGCCATTTATTCAACTTCCGAAAATATGCGAAAACACATTTTTATACATAACTTTTGAACTACTTATCGAAACTTCAAACAATTCAATAGCACCGTATGGGACACTAAACCAAGTCGAATGCGACTGGTTTGGTCAAAATCGGTTCAGCCAGTGCTGAGAAAACTGCGTGACATTATTGGTCACATACACACACACATACACACACACATACACACAGACATTTGTTCAGTTTTCGATTCTGAGTCGATATGTATACATCAAGGTGGGTTTTCGAGCTTTAAATAAAAAGTTCAATTTTAGAGCAGTATTATAGCCTTACCTCAGTGAGGAAGGCAAAATGAATAACTGCTACTATTTTCATAAAAGTTGGCTTTAACTTGAAAACGATGCACTTTATCAAAATTTCACTTGAGTACTTTTTGATTGCCATACCAATTTTTCATCAAAAAATGAAGTTGAAACATTTTTGCGACCAGTATTTGGAGTTTTGAATAAATCAGTATTGATCCAAAAAATTAAACTCGGTCAAAGTTTTTTTGCCCGTTCTGGAAATTTCTGCAAAATTGGCACTTCATCGCTCTCGTGCTAACTTGTCGTATGTCGAATTTGGACCAAATTGAGTTAAGAACGCCATTTTGTGCAGCTCACAATGCCTCACCTTTTGACCTTCACAGATCTCTAAAATTCGATTTCAATCCTGAGATATTTATCAAAATATCATTTTTGAATGGACAGCTGCCAAATCTGTACGGAAAATTATATGGACAAACAACTAATGATGCAAAATGGCTTCTTTGGGCATACCGAAGGCACCAAAAAAGTTTCAGTCGGATTAAAAAAATACAAAAAATAGAATTAAAATAAAAAGACCGATTTCGTAGAGAACTTCTCAGCATCAAAATTTGCACGTTTCTTCACTGTGTACGCGTTGAATTTGTTGACTTATTTTGATGAACCTGCACAATTTCCAGGATGACAACTGAACTGAACTTTATTTTTTATTTGCCCTAAACTTTGAAGGGCCTTCTCTATTACCAAAGAAGCCATTTTGCGTCATTGGTTCGTCCATACAAGTTTCCATACAAATTTGACATCTGTCCATACCAAAAAGCCCTGGGCTTTGTCATAATGAGTGTCATAGGTTTGATGCTTGTTTGGCAAAGAGTATGATTTGATTCGATGTGGAAATAAAATCGAAGTGTTCAGTATATTGCTGAAGCTTCCATTTTTACACATGGACACCACTTCATGCTGCGAGAACCCACTTTGGCGTAGTCTCAGGGCTTAATCGATGGCCGGTAAGCTGTCATCGAGACAAGGAGGTTCTCTGATAGTGGAAATATCACATTTGTACAATGAATCGCTACATATGTGATTTTTCCCTATCTTAATGTGGGTGTCAGGTTAGGACGCGGGTTAAAAAAAATCCCTGGGCTTTGTCATAATGAGTATCATAGGTTTGATGCTTATTTGGCAAGGAGTATGATTTGATCCGATGTGGAATTAAAATTGAAGTTTTTTGTATATTGCTGAAGCTTCCATTTTTACGGAGAGTTCGGTTTGTGCTGTCATCGAGTGCGGATCGTCATGTCTCGCGCGCGTTTATTTTCTGTGTATTTGGGTGTTTTGTTGTAACCAGGCGCTCCATTTTTTAATAATTCAGCCCGGGACTAACCGTGGATCAGTTTTCTGGTGGAATTTTGTGTGTTCTTTTGTTTTATTTCGGATGAATCTGATTTTTTTTTCAAGTGTTTTCCTGTCCATGTTGATGGCTTACACGGCGTCGGTTCGGTTCGGCTTATGTATTGGTGTCGGCGAAGGAGGAAACCGAATACGTCTGGTTGTCTGTATGCGTGTGTGGTTTTGGGATGACATGAAGGTTACAGCAGGTTACATCGTGCGTGGTCGCGATAGTGTGAGTGTGCTGAGTAGTGAAAGGGCAAAAAAAGAGCTGAGCTGCTGTAAAGATGTGATAATGCGATACCCGAATTTTGCGTGAAGAGGGGTTTTTCGGTGTTTCGGAACTTAATGGCCTTTCTTGGTGTTTTCTAAAAATGGTGTCTACGGGGGAAGGCCTCAAAGAAGGCTGAACGGCCGAATGTAAGTGCTGATCCATCAAGCTTCGCATGTGGTTTCGGAAGCCGGTGTGCGTTGGTAGTGTGGAAACCCGGTGGTCGCGTCGAGCGCACGGCAATGTGTGCGATTGTCAACACGGATGGCACGCGCTCTTCGTCGTGCTTGTGTGCAACAAGGCTTCGGAATTATGTGTACGGGTGGGGAGAGCGGAACACGAGAACGAGGCAAAGCAACGATTCTGGCGCTGGTCCGCAGCAGTGGCGGCTCTCTCAATGCCTTTTCTACCATGCGCCGAGGATCACGTGGGTAGTGGTTAAAGATAATACGGAATTCGGGTGAGATCAGTCTTATTTGTATTGTTATTATGTAGCCCTACGAGTGACAGTGTGTGTGTGCTTGGTAAAGCTTGAACGGATGAGAGAGAGAAAGAGAGAATCATGTTTACTAGCCAGGGATGCAAGAATGGAGCATTAATCGACGGATAAAAAATAATGCCAGAAGTTTTTTTATTTGTTATTATTGAATTAAATGCAATCTCAAATATTGAAACAAATAGAAGGAAACAAAAATGAATTTATGTGTTACATGTATTGTTTTGCTGGTTGCTTCTTCTACATTCAATATAGCGTCAACAAACTTCAGAAATAAGCTTGAACTAACGTGAATTTGGAAATTAAAATGAGATAAAACAGAGATTACTGTAGTTTTCAAACAACTTGCAAATTTTAACGGTTAAGTTTGTATCAGACTGGTGGCAAGCTTGTCAAAAAGTGAACCTCACTTTTGACAGTCCATATAGGGTGAATGCTCCATAAACTGGTTGCACAAAATAGGGTATACAGGCCATTTATAAGTAAATTTGAAAATAAGTTTATTTAATATTTAGGTTTGTAATTTGAAATTGTTATTTATTGTCTAGTTATTTTTTTTGTTAAGACCGAGCCATGCGGTAAGGCTTCCGCCTCGCAAATGGGAGTTCAGAACCCGGTGCGGACCAACATAGCTGAGGGCTTTTGTTAATTTGATTTGGTTAACCGCGGTGGATTTTCTTGAAATAATTCGAACTGTCAAAAATCCACCAAAGCATCCACCACATTGATCGCACAAAAATCTGTGGTAGAAAAGTATCCACCGGTAGATGCTTTGGTGGATTTTTGACAGTTCGAATTATTTCAAGAAAATCCACCGCGGTTAACCAAATCAAATTAACAAAAGCCCTCTGGTGATCGTTTTCCTTCTGGATACGATTTCTAAGTAAAGGAAAGGTAGTTTATCGTCACAAGCTGTCTTGGAATATTGACATTTAACCTCATTTAACACTAAAATATGTTAATAAAGTTAACATTAAAAAATGTGAACGATTGATTTCGTCCTCAAAAGGCTGGATATTATTTTATTTTTTCTAGTTATTTATTTTTCGACAAAACATATTCAAAATTATTCATCAAAAACACAATTTGAAATATTTTTTCACAAAAAAAAACTTTTTTTCAATTGCACATTTGCTGGCTCTTTTACCCTATATTTAGCGTCAGAGGGGTAAAGCGACCAAATAGCGGGGTCCACGGTCCAACCAATGTGAGTATCGCGGCCCATACATACAATTTGACAATCTTGCCATCAGGCTGGTTTGTATGAATGAGTTTTTTTTTTTTCAATATAAATCAAATTATTTTTCAGGGATTGATTCGATGCTGTTAAACGTTCGCGTCGTGGTCGGTTCTCCCCGCTAAGTAATTTCGTCGTTATCGTTTCGTACCGCCGGTTTGTCGTTATCTTCAAATTGATTAGGACTGATCGAAAAGTTGTTGTGGTTTGGTTGAGCGTTTTAGCAGAATGCATTACTGTGAATACAAAGAGACGAGTTGTTCCTTTTAATTCCGCTATATATTTTAATATCTTGACAGATACGTATTTCGTCTACTACTTGCAGACTTCATCAGTGTTCTGTTCTCGACTTCGTCGAGTCGAGAACAGAACACTGATGAAGTCTGCAAGTAGTAGACGAAATACGTATCTGTCAAGATATTAAAATATATAGCGGAATTAAAAGGAACAACTCGTCTCTTTGTATTCACAGAAAAGTTGTTTATTTTTGTTCGGCTTCGATTCGGGCGCATTTGTTTCTGTTGATTATCCAGTCATCCTTATTGTTATCATCGTTTTTATCTATTTGTCGCGCGTGGTTGATTCGACTTGACATTGCTTTTTGAATGTTTTCTCATTTTTCTTAATGGCTTAATACTATTCTTTTGCCGCGAAACAAATAAAAATCGGTCGATAATTAAAAATGATTTCTTGTGATCAATGGGATCATCACGATTGAGTGCGTGACGACCGACTTACGCAGGATTTTCGTTACCGTTGTCGTCTTTATTGTTACGAGTTCGGGTTCGTTTTCGTCCAAAGTTTGGTTTGCCACGTTTACCGTCGAGTTTGCCACGCAATTTGCATTTTTTTTTTTTTCATTTAATATTAAATTTGTTTTCGCAAATCAAAAGTCCTTCCCACAGCACCAATGCTCAGAAGGCACGCGTTCGATTAAAAAGTTTCTAAATAATAAACATTGTATCTTTCCGCAGCCGGCTGCCTAAGATTTTAAAAATTCAACCGATAAACAAATTGCTTATGGTCGCATCACCTACCACAGTGAATCCTGACCTCATACCCATCTTACTAACCCCTCAAAACTCATGTGATACTTTGTCGGAGACGCAGTCGATTTGGCGGTCCCATCACTCAAGTATCGGACTAACATTCCCATCCACTTCCCCGTGACCCTACCACTGGTCGTGGCCGGCGTCGGTATTGATCAGCACGATAGGGACCTTTGAAAATTGCGAAGGGGTGATGATTGGTTCCTACTTTTCATCTGTGGTCCACGGAGCAATGATTGGGGGTCCTGGTCAATAACAAAGTAGCAGCTACGGGTAGACACCAATGCTATGCTATGCTAAATTTGACATCTGTCCATACCAAAAAGGAATTTAACTACTCTAGAATCTTTATCTTGAAAACAGAATTTCGGATGAATTTGGCGTCTTTTTTAACAGAACAAATTGGTGTGTGCAAAAAATTCTTTTGGGAACAATTATATGATTTGTGAGTTAAAATAACACTTTTAAGCTATGACTCTAAGGCAGTGTCTCCATGTCTGACACTTCCTTTAAAAGTATCGTGTTGGAAAGGATTTTATCAACACTAAAAATGTTTTTTTTTTTGATGATATTTTAAGCTTTTATACAAAAGTGGTTTTGATGTAAAAAAGAAAAGGTTTGTAAATTATTTTTTCCTACTTTTGATTGTATTTTAAATAATAGCAAATCTTGATTTTTAAGTTTTCCATAAATTCACAGTTTAGTGTAAAGTTTAAAGAGATTATTTGTGCACACTTCTTTTAATTAACAGTTCTTTGAAAAAATAATAATATTTTTGTGGTAATATTTATATCTCATTTTGATAACTAGATTTTTCAATGTTTGTGTAATTTGCATCATTCTTATCGTTTCATTTTTTCAATTTTTTCACCATATTGCATTGATTCAATAACGAGACCCTTGGATTCTTTCAAGGAGTATTGGTTGTAATCAAATTGTTTAATTTTAGAGATGTCTGATATCAAACTTAAACAGTTAGATTTTTATACTTATTTTTAAATGAGATCTTAACTAACAATCCGGATTAATTTCAGTAAAATTCAGTTGAATTTAGCATAGAATATTTGTGAAGAAAAATTAAAAAAAAATTGTTTTCTTTGAATAAAACGATGAGCATCCTTTCAAACGGGAACAGTTATTTCATAAAAAAATTTAAGATATGTTTTTGAACTTATCACTGAAAAATTTATGAGATTTTGTACCCTTACAAATATAAGGAGTAAAAATTTATGTTTTTTTCCCACAATTAGTCGAATTATTCTCAAATTATATTTTAATTATTCTTCACATTATTTCAACATAATTAAACTATATTTGGAAAAAAATGTTAAGTTTATTTCACAAACTGAAAATTAATGTTTTATTTTATATTTTTTTGTTGATTTTAAATGATAATTTCAATCTTATGCTAAATATTGAATCTAAGATTATGATATTTGATTTTTTTTTTTTTTCAAAATTCAAGGGGGGGGGGAATGAAGATCCTGAACATTAGTCAAGGGGGGAATGAAACAAAAAAGGTTGAGAACCACTGCTCAAAGGCAACATATAATAGGCAGTGCTGCAAAAAAAATCATTGTTTCGATGCCTCTGTGCTCTCTTGTCTCTTGTGCTAAGCTTGCTGGTTTCCCTATCTAGTTAGCATAAGAGAGCCCAGAGGCATCAATTTATGGAAATACTTGAAAAAAAAGATCGAAAAAATCACTACAAGATTGAATCGCTAATCGCAAAGTGTGGACTTAATCAATCTTTTACAAACTTTGGGGAGTTGTTTAGGACCCCAAAGGAAATAAAATAATGGTGTGCTCACTAAATTTGGACAGTATTTTTTTATTAATAAAACTATATTACACCCTACTAGACCGTGGTTCAGAGCCAGGATTTTAATTACTCAAAATTGTCCCTTCAATCGCGAGAAAAACCAGGAACCAGAGCACACGAACAACGATATTTATGCAAATAAATCACATTATTCGATATGATATGATGGATTATTTTTGTTTGCTTGATTATTTCATGCACACCGGTTAAATATTTAAACAGTAAAGTGGGAAAACACATAAGCCTCACAATTCGAACAATGTTCGGTGGAAATTTGTGGTTTAATTAGAATGGATATGTAATTACGGACAAACATCTGCACCGCTTCCGTGTGGGCATACCACCACACACTCCCATACTTCACAATTAGAGCAAATAATGCAACATCCGCAAAACAACCACACTGCATCATATGTTGCAATGGACCTAGAAATCCCTGAAAAATTTAAAAAAATAAATTGTATTCCTGGAATTAAAAGTTATAATATACTGTGATAATCACATTTGGTAGGGACCAGAATTGATACCATATGAGCCATTCCCATTTGCGATAAAGCAACTAAGTGGATAAAAGTTATAATCAGATTGAGTTAACCCAGGAAATGAAGGGTTCGCAGAATAACCACGTACATTTTCCTCATTTCACTGTGTAATTTTAATGAAAAGCCACTGTGTAAAACCGCATTGGCTCCACCCCCTCCTCTTACGTACAAATGTAACATTCCCACTCCTCCTAGCAAAGCTATTCCATCCCCCATCACCATTGATGGGCAAAAGTTTGCCTTACGACGAGTAAATATTTGCTAAACTAAACCTACCACATACCACCCCTCCACCATCCCCGTTCGATAGGCCGCATAAAAGTGCTCCACTGAACTAGTACTCACCCCGTAAACTACTAAACTGGCGCGGAACTCCAGCATTTCCTGCAGAGCAGAGCATTCGAGCCGAGTGCCGAGAGATTGTGCTGGGAAAACTGCAACATTCCCTTGCGAGCACCTTAAAAGTTCGCCTGTTCAAAAGCTTCGAAATGTGCGCAAAAAGTGTTTTAGACTTGCATTGCTTTAATTGGTTAAACTTTTTGCCCCGCCACCAAAACAGCCACTATTGTTGTTGCGCTAACTAATTTAATGTTGTATCCGTTTTTTTGGCTGAACGCAGAAGCTGCTGCTGCGAACGGGCCAAAACTTTAATAGCATTTCCAAACAGTAGTTTTCGTGTTTGGGTTGTTGGAGCCGTTACATATGGGTGAAACACAGGAACCGAGGGGTCGCCCAGTTGGGGGTGGTCTCTTTTTATGGGAGGCAGTTAAACGAAGAGCAGACATCGGGCAAAAGGAGTTTTGGTGATGGGCTGCACTTTGCTGCAAGCTTTGTTTTTGAAGCAATGTTTTTTTGGTTGAAATATTAAGAACGAAAATTCTGTTTTTTAAAAATAGTACAACAGTTCTCAAAAGTAAAAATCAACACAGGAAAATATATCTGAATGATCCTTATTAAAATTTAGAAGTTCCGGTATGTCTTGCCAGTTTTGGAAATTATGGTAGGCCGTTTCAAACAAATTTTGAAGTTTATGTTTTTTTTTTTTTTTTTTTAATTTATATTTATTCAAATTTCTTTTCCATGTACATTCATTCAGTTAAAATATTATTGAGTGTCCAATCACAAACGATGACTTTTCACCTCAATTTTAAATACTAGCAACTTTCATTTATTCATGAAATATTGTAGCTTTCGCTATTCAGTGATTTCAAATGTAGGAGGTCCTACATGTACAAAAGGGAAAAGGGATACCTTAAAACTAACTTATAAACTATATAAAGAGCGGATCAATGCAGCTGAAGACTGCAATGATTTTTGTCGAAATGCGTCAATTATCTTATTGGACATAACATCCAAAGTGTCAACTTCGGCTAATTGATGAAGTTCACTGGTGCTGAACCAGGGAGGAAGTTTCAGAATCATTTTCAGAATTTTGTTCTGAATCCTCTGAAGTTTTTTCTTCCTGGTTAAGCAACAGCTTGTCCAGATCGGCACAGCATAAAGCATGGCAGGTCTGAAAATTTGTTTATAAATTAACAGTTTATTCTTGAGACAAAGTCTAGAATTCCTGTTTATAAGTGGATACAAACATTTAATATATTTGTTACATTTAACCTGGATACTTTCAATGTGATCCTTGTAAGTAAGGTTTTTGTCAAAACCAAGTCCAAGATATTTCACTTGATCCTCCCACTTTAAATTTACCTCATTCATCTTTATAATGTGATGACTTTTTGGTTTAAGAAAATCAGCCCTTGGTTTGTGAGGGAAAATAATAAGTTGAGTTTTTGCAGCATTTGGAGTAATTTTCCATTCTTTCAAATAAGAATTGAAAATATCCAAGCTTTTTTGTAATCTTCTTGTGATGACACGAAGGCTTCTGCCTTTGGCGGAGATGCTTGTGTCATCAGCAAAAAGTGATTTCTGACATCCTGGGGGCAAATCAGGCAAGTCAGAAGTAAAAATATTGTATAAAATTGGACCCAAAATGCTTCCTTGAGGGACGCCAGCACGTACAGGTAGTTGATCAGATTTGCTATTCTGATAACATACCTGCAGAGTACGATCCGTCAAATAATTTTGAATAATTTTCACGATATAAATCGGAAAATTAAACCTTTTCAATTTCGCAATCAAACCTTTATGCCAAACACTGTCAAATGCTTTTTCTATGTCTAGAAGAGCAGCGCCAGTAGAATAGCCCTCAGCTTTGTTGCTTCGAATTAAATTTGAAACTCTCAACAACTGATGAGTAGTTGAATGCCCAAGGCGAAATCCAAACTGCTCATCAGCGAAAATTGAATTTTCATTAATGTGCGTCATCATTCTATTAAGAATTATTCTTTCGAATAATTTACTAATAGATGAAAGCAAACTAATGGGCCGATAGCTTGAGGCTTCAGCAGGATTTTTATCCGGTTTCAAAATCGGAATTACTTTGGCATTTTTCCAACTACTGGGAAAATATGCCAAATCAAAACATTTGTTGAAAATTTTGACCAAGCTGCCTAAAGTTGCTTCTGGTATTTTTTAATTAAAATGTAAAAAATGCCATCCTCACCAGGGGCTTTCATATTTTTAAATTTTTTGATAATAGATTTTATTTCATTCAGATCCGTATTAAAAACTTCATCTGATGAAAATTCTTGTTCAACAATATTCTGAAATTCTATTGAAATTTGATTTTCAATAGGACTCAAAACATTCAAGTTGAAATTATGAGCACTCTCAAACTGCTGAGCAAGTTTTTGAGCTTTTTCCCCATTAGTTAATAGAATATTATCACCATCTTTTAAAGAAGGGATGGGTTTTTGAGGTTTCTTAAGGTGAAGCCGTCGATCATTTTCGAAGAAAATTAATCATCACTATAAAATATTCTGTATTAAATTCAATTTAACGAATTTCAGCACCAAAATGAATCAGCATGTGCCGGTTATTGCCTTCTTGAAGCCACTGAAAGAATTTTTGATCTAAATCGATTGTGCTTCAAAATTTATATAATTTTGTGGCACAGTCATTGACGTCCTAGTTGGCAACCATTGATTAATGACGATTTCCGTAACTTAACAAGGAATGGGATAATCGTTACCAAAAGGAATCAGCATGTGTAGGGCACTATTCTAAACAACTTGTTGAAGGAATTTTGTCAAAATATTGAAAGTGACGCAAAATTTATATCTTTGAAGGAAAAATCATGACAATGATGGAAGTCTTCACGTTAAGAACCTTTGAAAGTTTCCAAAAAGGTTTGGAATAAGGTTTAATTTGTTCGACATCTCTTGCGAACTTTTCATTTCGCAGGAGAGTGAATCTGTGGTCAATAACCTTTTGCAAATCTTTTTGAATTCGCTTCAGTGCAGGATCACGAGAACGTTGATACTGTCTTCGGCGAACATTTTTCAGACGAATCAGAAGCTGAAGATCGTCATCAATAATGGGAGAATCAAATTTGACTTGGACTTTAGGAATAGCAATATTCCTAGCATCCAAAATTGCATTAGTTAAAGATTCCAAGGCTGAATCAATATCAGCTTTGGTTTCTAAAACAAAATCATGATTTAAATTATTTTCAATATGATGCTGATACCTGTCCCAATTAGCTTTGTGGTAATTAAACACAGAACTATTGGGTCTGGTAACTGCTTCATGAGAAAGTGAAAAAGTTACTGGAAGATGATCAGAATCAAAATCAGCATGAGTCACTAAAGGACCACAATACTGACTTTGATTTGTCAACACCAAATCAATTGTTGATGGATTTCTAACAGAAGAAAAGCAAGTTGGCCCATTCGGGTATAAAACCGAATAAAGACCAGAAGTGCAATCTCTGAACAGAATTTTACCATTGGAATTTACTTTTGAATTATTCCAAGATTGGTGTTTGGCATTAAAATCACCGATGATCAAAAATCGAGATCTATGCCGAGTAAATTTATTCAAATCCCCTTTGAAATAATTTTTATTTTCCCCAGTGCATTGGAATGGCAAATATGCAGCTGCAATCATAATTTTCCCAAAAGAAGTTTCAAGTTCAATGCCCAAACTTTCAATAACTTTTAACTTAAAGTCACGTAACGTGCTATAAGTCATACTACGGTGGATAACTATTGCAACTCCACCGCCATTTCGATTCATTCGGTTATTAGTTATAACTTTATAATCTGGATCACTTTTCAAATAAGTGCCAGTTTTTAAAAATGTTTCGGTTATAACAGCAACATGCACGTTATGAACTCGTAAAAAGTTGAAAAATTCATTTTCTTTCGCTTTTAAAGAGCGAGCATTAAAATTCATAATATTGATGGAATTACTTAGATCCATGATTAAACTTCAGGGTAAGAACAACATCATTCGCAAATTTTAATCCAATTTGGATTGCTTCCATCATGGATGTAGCATTACTCATTGTTTGAATCAAACCAAACAGTGAGTTTTGCAAAAAAGTCATTTTTTCAAACGTAACATCGCCGAGATCAGAAGATCCCAAAGCGTTGCCAGCAGAAAAATTTTCAAATGAAATTTGAGGTACCTGCCCAATTTGAAAATTGGTAGAGGATTTAAAATTCGTGGATGAACCCGAAACGACGTTAGCATAAGAAATGCCATTGTTGTTACCTAACTTTTCCACGGTAGGGGTATTTCTAGCATTGTTCGAGTGAGACAGCACGAACGTTTGATTTAAAGATGCAGGTACAACCTGACTTTGAGAAAATTTCGGTTTGGATTTCGGCTGATGCTTAGCACGAGAATCCAAAACCTTTTTTCTGATGGGGCAATCCCAGAAATTTGATTTGTGATTTCCACCACAATTTGCACATTTAAATTGGGTGACTTCTTTCACGGGACAATTGTCCTTGTCGTGAGAAGAATCCCCGCAAACCATGCATTTTGGAACCATGGCGCAATGATCAGTACCGTGACCGAATGCCTGGCAACGCCGGCACTGGGTCAGATTCTGGCCATTACCGCCATGTTTCTTAAAATGCTCCCACTTTACCCGTACATGGAACAAAAACTGAACTTTGTCCAAAAGTTTCAAATTGTTGATTTCATTTCTGTTGAAATGAATCAGATAAAATTGTGAAGTCAAACCAAAGCGAGAAATATTCCCGTTTGATTTTTTCTTCATTGGTATTACTTGGGATGGGGCAAAGCCAAGCAACACCTTAAGTTCGTTTTTGATCTCATCCACCGACAAGTCGTTGGAGAGACCTTTCAAGACCGCCTTGAATGGCCGAGCATTCTTGGTCTCATACGTGTAGAAATTGTGTTTGTGGTTTTTCAAATAACCAACAAAAGTTTGGTGATCTTGTAAAGATTCCGTCAACAAGCGACATTCTCCTCTTCGACCAAGCTGGAACGAAACCTTCAAATTGCAAGTTTCCTTGCAATTCTTCAGTTGCGTTCGAAAGCTGGCCAAATCGGAGACGGAAGTCACAACAATTGGCGGAGCCTTTACTCGTTTCTCGACGGCAGAAGGCTCAGTACGAGGAGAAGGTTCCTTGTCATCAGTTTCGGATAAAACACCGAAACTGTTTGTCAATGGAATTGGAGGATTGACCTCACATTCAGAATCAGAATCAGACCTCAGAAGAGGCTGTTTTCTTTTTCTGTTTCCGTTAGCCGGTTTAGCGTTCAAACGCTTCACCGACGTAACGACCAAATCTTCAGAAGATTTGCGTTTACCTTTGTTTTGACGCATTTTGCAAGCAAAGTTCTCTACAAAAGATGGCTTCGTTTGTAAAATATAACAAAATTTCAGGTGGTGTTAGTCTTGAAAAGACTGTTTAGAATTTTGGAAAATAACTCAGGTAGTCTTTAAAAAAGACTGTGAATTTTGTTTTGAAATAACTCTGAGCTTAGGTAGTAAAAAATACCGCAGCTCTAGTGTCCGTTCACCACGAAGGTTCGCAAGACACTGATTTGAAGTTTATGTAATGGGCTATCTGCAACCACTTAACTTAGAAAATTGTACGGGCTTCAATCTAAAAAATCACCAAAAATCCATTTTCAACCATTTTTTTATCTTTTAAAAGCATTGGAAAGAACTCTATAAATTTTAGAAAATATTGGGAAGCTTGACTTGTTTTATGTGACTTTGCCAATGTTTTTGAAAATGACTTTTTTTCAGAGGCCAACTCTGGCTGTGTTTTTACTAACATTTCCTATATTTTAAATAAAAAGAAGTATGCAGTAATTTTAGTAGAATCTCAGAATATGACTCTACGCATTTTTTTTACAATTCAACTGATAATGGTGCCATGCTATAGCAGAAAATATGAAAAACAGGCAAAACATTGAAAAAGTGACTGAACAAACATGAAAAAATTAGAAAGGCAAAATGTGTTGACAGGAGGTGGTAGAATATGCCAAATATTCATATATCAATTTATTAGTTTAATTGCTCGTACATGGATCCTTTGGCATAATTGAATATAATTTTCTGAAGTCATATTCCTTTTTTTAATTTTTTGTAAACAAAAAATATCAGCGGTTGTAAACATGCTCCATTTCAGTCCAAATACGAGTGATTTGAGTTTTTTTTAATGTTTTTCATATTAAATTTCTTATATTTTTAACAATTATTTCGTCGCTGTCGTGCTAACTTTTCGTACGTGCATTTTGAGCCAAGAGCCTCACTTTTTGACCTTACAGATCTCCAAAATTCGATTTCAACCCAGTGATATTTAAAAAAACACAAAAACCGTGCATTTTTGTCACTTTTCATATCGTTGCTGTCATGCTAACTTATCGTATGTTGATTTTTGGACAAATTGAGTTAAGAACGTAATTTTGAGATATTCAATAAAAACCGAAAAAACTAAGTATGTTGTTGTCACATTTTATATAAAAGAAGTATCAATCTTGTCGTGCATCTTGAAAATTTATGTAAGTGCAACAACTGGCCTAAGGGATTTCAGGTCAGAACGCGTTTGACACAAGTTCGAGCCCGACTACCGTAAACATTTCCAATTATAACTCGGGACTCCAGCAACCAAATGCAACCAAACTTCGGGGCAATGCACAGGATGGTCAACCAAGCAAAACGTGTTTGTTATTGTTTACATTGCGTGCTCTTTTGTTTTCTAGGCTTGAATGCGTTTATCTCGGAACGTCAAAAAGCGACGTGCGACAAGTTAGCACGACAGCGTCAATTTGCAATTGCTGTAACTTACAGAAAATCAATAGTTTATACGGATAACAAATAAATGAGAAATGATCAAATATCCATATGAGCCAAACAAGTTGAAAGCTTTAAACTAATGCAAAAAGTTCATAATTTTGTGATAAATCCAGAGAGCTATGCGCGATACAAGAAGGGGATCAAGTCTCCCCAACCTTCGCTACTTTGCTGAACTGAAAATCCAAGAGATCTATTTTTTTCAAAATATTTCATTTTAATAATTTTTTTGTAACGTTACAGGTTTATTTTTAATTAAAAAAAAAGTTCCAATATTTTACAAAGTTGTACACAGTAAAAAAAAGTCATGGTAATATTACATCTGGCAAGGGGTACATCTTTTAAGTCAGAAAAATGTGACGTTTTACTTCTAAAACTTTGTAATTTTAACACTCTTTTGGTGTAATGCCACACTTTAGTCGGAATTGAGGTAAAATTACATCATAAAAGAGGTAATATTAAATCTTCAAAAATTACAGCTTCCTAATTAACACATTTTTTTACTGTGTAGAGCAGACAAAGATATTTTTTTTGTTATTGCATGTGAATTTACTCGACACGGAAAAAAATGAATCACATGTAAACTCAGTTGATGTAAACTTGAGATTAGACGTAAACGATTGAATCACACGTAAAATCATGATTTTAAGTATAATTTGTTGCAAATTTACATCAAATTGCATTTAAATTTAAATATTTAATGACGTGCAAAAATGTTACATCATAAATGATGTAACATTCGGAAATATTTTTTTGTGTGTAGTTTGACTATTGTCTCTCTATTAAAATGTCTTTTTTCAGCTTTGCGGTTGACGGAAATTTATAATGATATAATTGTATAAATATTACAAAAAAGGATTGTATCTCATGGAAAAACACAGCTGGATAATTTTAGGAACAATTTTCACTTTTATTAGAAGAGATATTATGCATTTTTATTTTTGGCAGAAACTTAATGAAGGAGGGAATGATTAAAAAAAAGTAAAAAAAAAAATACCTAAATTTTGTTTCGATTTTCATGTTTGTTATTCCACTCAAACAGAGGATTATTCCCGAAATCGTCATGCCCCCTGGATTATTATCCAACTGAAATGCATGTGCGGATTCTGCCTCTGCTTCGGCTGCACACACGTTCGTTCGCTTTCCAACAAAACTGCAAGCCGATGTCGTGATGCAACAAACGAGATTTACAGCATTTAGCCTCCGGTTCGTAGTTTTCCCGGCAAAAAGTTTCCACATTTCAACTTTCCCCCAACTCCTCACACCCTTTGCAAAACTTTTCTTCTCGGGTCCCGATCGCGAATCTCACCAAAGCTAACATGGCAAAGGGTTTTTTTCTCTCTCCTTTTTTGCCCTTTCCAAAAACCAATGCACCCACAGGAGAACAGGATTTTGTTAAGCTTTACACCAGTCAGTCGTCCTCGGGGAGAAAAGAAAAAGAGGAGGGGGTGGGATTGCAATCCAGCGCGAGCATAATGTGTTTGCATACATATGTGCCGAGAAAAAGTAACAGAGCAAAACCACTCCCTCATCACCACCCCCTTTGCACACATTCTCGCACGAAGAAAATTTATTTCAAATGGAGTGGAACTTCACACCAGCTTAGCGGAAGAGAGAACTTGGGACTTGCACCTGAACCTGACCGACCTTCAGTATAGTAATACCCAGTCGAAAGAAAGAAAAAAAGCTTCTTCTTTTGTAGTAGAATGGAAAAACGGTTTTGCGAAAGCTTTTATAATCGGTGACAAGAAAAGATTCCCTTCGTTTTGCGCAAATCTACCGAAAACGAAACTGCGGGAAAGAAAAACCGCTCAGATTTTTATTCTTTTTTTTTCTCTCTCTCAAATATGTTCATTGCAGCTCCCAATCAGATAGCGTACCTGGTGCTGAGCCAGTCGAGCAGTTACCACTCCGAGCGGGCCCAAGCACTGCGGAGGAGTATCCTCGAGCAGCAGTCACAGCTGGTCAACTTTAGTGTAAGTGAACTTTGGAATTAATCGCGCAGTATGGAGTTGAACTTCAAGAATGATTTCGTTTTAACTCAAATGGGGGGGAAATCAATGGGAGTAAAAAAGGGGTTTCCATAGTTTTTTCAGTTGATAATTTTAAAATTTAATGCGAAATTAAAATATTTTTAGAGATAGAGTATTGTAAAAAATATTTAGCATTTCCTGATATATGTTCCAATGATTTTTGGTTCAAAACCACGCTGAGAAAAAAACATTACCTTCATGTAAAATTGCGGAAAACAACAATCAGGATTGCGTCCGTAAGTTTAACTATTTTCGAAAAAAGACAAAAACTTTTTTGGTAGAGCGTCCAATTTTCCCGAGTTTTGAATTTCCCGGGAAACAGGAAAAATATTTTTGAAATCCCACGATTTTTTTTAAGTCGTAAATAGTAGTTTATGCAACAAGTTGCAAAAAGAGGATTTTTGCAGCACGAGTCGTACATTTATCCAACGAGGTTCACCGAGTTGGATAAATACGAAGAGTGCTGAAAAAATCAAGTTTTGCAACGAGTTCCATACAACATTTTTTGCAATTCCAAAAACACACACTGAGTGAATTTTTATTTCTAATTTTCATGTATTTTGTCAATAAATAGTTTAAATCATTTTTTTTTTGAAAAGTGGTAATTTTCGAAACAAGTGCTGAAAAGTTCAACTTTTCAGCACCCATTTGAGTGCTGAACAGTAGAAATTTTCAACATTTATTTTGAAAAGTGTTGCTATTCGATTCTGTTATTTTTGGTACAGAAAAGTAGGCTATTTCGTCGTTCAAGAATGACAGGAAAAGTAAATAGTTTCACGACGGAATTGCAAAAAAAAATATTTCTTGATTTTTGTGCCAATAGTTTCGAAAAGGTTTTTGTTTGATTTTTTTTTGCTAAAATAATATTTAAAAAAAAGTTTGTGACAGTGTTTTCAGCATTCTGAATTGGAAGACTCGAGTTTTATTGCTACATTGTGATGTTTTTAGTGCATTTTCAACAGAAAATATTTTATAAAATTTTATCTTTATTTTATACTCATGAAAATATGACTTTTGAAGCTTGCAACAGTAATATGTAGTACATTTTCGATTTTAAATCATATTTGTATTCATGTGCCTGGTTAATGTTTGCTTAAGAAAATATCAAATTTATTCATTAAAATTTAATAATACCATTAACAATCACAAAACTGCCAAAATTTCGGTTGAAAAGGGTAAATCAGAGCAGACATGTGATATTTGTACACAAAAAATTAAATAATTTAATTATTCTTGCAAAAATTATATTTTTACACTGTTTTATGATTTTAATTTCTGAATAAATATCATATATTCAAAAACTCAGACAAAACATAATTTTCAAAATGTTTAGCGGTTTGCAACCTTCTACAAAGTTGTTTCTTGCCTTATTTTGCACATTTTGATGAGTAAATGACACTTGAAACACATCATTTGATAAGTTTTCTGAACTGGTAGTACAAAATTTCCAATAAATAATAAAGGAATTTAAACCAAAACGTTACTTAATCCACCGATGGTGGTAGGTGCCTTCCTCACAATTATGTGCATATTTGTTTCTGTAGTAAGAATGTCAAACCTACAAATTTTATCTAAATTTTACTTCTTACAACATATCTACATGGAGTATGGGGTCTAGAATCCCAAAAATCATTGGACGTAATATTAGAACAACACCATTTTTAAGCCTTAAGGCAGTAAAAAAATATATCTGTTCATTTTTCCCGGGAGTTTCAAATCAACAAAATCCCGGGAGCCAGATCTCCGGATAGATCCGAACAACTTTTTCATCAAAATATTTGAGATCCGGCCTCTGAAATGTGTACAAATGACACTTAGGTGCTCATAACTTTTGATAGGGTTATCAGATCTTCAATCTTTTGGGCTTGTTGGAAAGGTCTTTTGATTACCTATCCAACGATGGGTCGCATGATAGATCCGGACAACTTTTTCATCAACATATTTGAGATCCGGCCTCTAAAATGTGTACAAATGACACTAAAGTGCTCATAACTTTTGATAGGGTTATCAGATCTTCAATGTTTTGGGCTCATTAGAAAGGTCTTTCAAATACCTTTCTAAAAATGTGTGATCAGACGGCTTTTCTTACAAAAACCACCCTTTTACAATCTTTCAAACTTTAGCCAGAATCGTTATTTTAACATAACTTTTGAAATACTTAACAAAACTTCATAATAGTTAATATAGGTCTTGTGGGACCCTAAGACGGATCGAATGAGACCAGAACGGCCCAAATCGGTTCAGCCAGTCCGGAGATAATCGAGTGCATTTTTTTCGGTGCACGGACTTACAGACATACACACGCACAGACATTTGCTCAGAATTTGATTCTGAGTCGATAGGTATACGTGAAGGTAGGTCTACGAGTTCGAATTAAGAAGTTCATTTTTCGAGTGATTTTATAGCCTTTCCTCAGTAAGGTGAGGAAGGCAAAAACTTAAAATAGAGATATCTCAGAAATTTCCCGATGAAACATTTCGCTCTTAGAAGCATTGGAAAGCTGAGAAAATTTCATATAAGACACATTTGAAAGTAGCGATGACTATTTTTTCCTGAAAAGTTTGTTCTAGAAAACACGCCGTGAGCCCTTTTTTTATAGAATTACTATTTAAATGTGAGGAGGGCACAAAGCACCCACTATTAGAATAACCCTCTACTGCCCAAATTTTTTTAAGGTTTTTATTTTCCATGTTTAGGGGGTCATTTTGAGCAATTTTAGCTCTACGGAAATCTTTACTTCTCTTGTTTTTTTATGTTTTTCTTGCATTATTTTTAGTACTTTTAGTATTTTCATTTATCCTGTTTAGTTTAAAAATGTTTTTGATAGTATTTAGCCTATTTTACCATCTCCTATCATTACATTTTACTTTTCTAATTTTTTCATGTTTTAAGTCACTTTTTCCAATTTTTTTTCTTGTTTTTCACATTTTCTGCTACAGAATGGCACTTTTGTCATTTATATTGTAAAAAAAATGCGTAGAGGTATATCACTGTCATAAATTTAAATTTTAATAAATTTACTTTAAACTTTGAGAAGCTACCAACTGTGATAGACAAGCATGTTCCTAATGAGACCTGATGCGTAAAATTCCCTCTCTAAGCCCTAACTTATCGCCAAAAATATCGATAGCTAAATAAATCCCCATTTTTCACAGAATCACCCATCAAAAAACTTCACCAACACCAACGGCGGCACCATCAAACCCGATGACACCGGCACCAACACCGGAAATGTGCACCTGTCGCACGAGCGCTTCGCCGACCACGAGGGCGCCTGGGCCATCACACCGATCCTGAAGCACATCCGGACCGGCGGCATCCTGACCGGCCGTCGATGGCTCATCATCTGCGAGGAGAATAGCCACGTGAACGTGAGTCTATTAGTGCACCACTTGGCCCAAGAGGATTATCGCCAGGTGAGTCAGAGTCTCCTCCTTGCCAGCAACACCATCAACCAGCCAATCGACCGCGAAAAGAAACCTTCTTTTTTGGGTTTGGGAAAGGGATAACTGCCACCTCGAATGGAGCCAATAACGTTCACTCTTCTAGAGGTGTGATGGGAGGGATAGAAATCCCAAAACGATAGCTTTCAGGGGATTGAGCACGGTGAAAAGAAAAATGCATAGAGCTTTGGCCAAGGCTTGGGCTATCAGTTTGCCTATGAGAGGGCTGGCGTTTGGAAAGGTAGGGTGAAACTGGATAGCATTCTACGGAAGTGCGAAAGTGCAGATACTGGACCATAAGAGTGAAGCGTGTTCTAGCGCCCCACCATCACTATGGGGCTAAACCTCTGCAATGATCTCAGCTGAAAGATTCGAGAACGGCAGGTAAAAGTGGAAATATTTAAAGTTAAATGTAAATATCCACCCGTGCGGATCAATCGGATCGCGCACTGGACTCACAATCCAGAGGTCACCGTTATGAATCCAGCGGTGGGTGCCCTAAAAATTGTAAATATGAATATTCGTATTCGTATTTTTTTAATCCCGGAAATGGATAAGCATTAACTGGTGATAAAATAGAGTACAATCGGAACAGAATTGCCATTTAGATAGTTAAAGCATTAAAACATTGAAATTTTGAGGTACTTTGTTGTACTGTCATCCCACATATTGGAACACCCATAAATTGGGAATTCTTTTGTGATAATTTGTCAATAGCGGGCCAAATGCATCTTTCCTGTTGAACCTACTAATTTTAGGACCTTTATTTGGACATTCTCTTACTGTTTCACTAGTAAAAATAGTACTTTTAAACAAAAGGTGCATTTGAAGACTATTTTATATAGAGCAGCACAACATTGCCTTCAAAATGCCTGTTGTGGACCACCTGAATTTAACCGATATTTTTACAAAAAAAAAGATATCAGACCATTAATAGAACATTACTTAGCTTGAGTTTCATTGGTTTCAGTGTGTGAAGTAATTATTTTGTGAAAAATATGGAGAGAAGCAAACTTTGTTTACATCCGTAACAAAAAAGTGTTTCAAAATTGTGGATTTGAAGTGTCAAAGTTTTTCTTTAAAAATTTCATATCAAACTTATAAAATACAGTCGATCAAAACATCAATCGAAAAATCACAAGAAAAGCTTTCACATAAAGGTAAAAGCAAATCATTATGTTCAATTCTCGATTTCCTATGATTTTTTAAACATTGGCCGATTTGTAAACCGTTCCGAACATTTTGGATTACTGTACTTTGGATTCATAATCAAACTTTGGATTCATCATCAAACATAATTCATTAGCCAATGTTAGTGTTAATAAATTAAAGACAATACATTTTTAGGCTATTCTAAAAAAATGTATTGTCTTTAATGATTGCAAACAAAATCAAACGAAGACAAAAAATGGACTTAAAGAAAATGACATCTAATAAATGTACCATACTGAATAAGTTAAGAATTTGGTGTTCCAAGGAAAATTTATTAATAAAAAAATAATAAGGGAACATTCATCAACCAGGTGGACACTTTAGGGGGGGGGGGGGTTGAACGAAAAAAAATCGTGACATCACCTTTATATTTAATTTTTAGACTTAAAAACCAAAAAATCTCATAGATGTGGCGTGTATTTTTGTTTCAGTGTATTTTTTTCAGAAAGTCCGTCCAATTTCCTACAAGTTTGTCTTTGACCACTTTTTGATACGACGTAACGGCTTCGAGATACAGTAATTTTTAAATTACAAAATACAAACATATTTAAATACCTTACGCCCTCCTCAAATGTTATTTTCGAATACACAAAAATGGCTTAGATAGACCTAGGATAACACGTCTAAAAAGTTTCATTGAAATCGGAGAGGGTCGGGTACAAAAGTACCAGAAAAATTCCGGATTTGAGCTGGAATTGCTCAATATGTTCTTTTAAGTTTCTTGTTTCATATTTATAAAATTTGCAAAATCTACCTAAAGTTTTCAAGTTGTGAGTATATGACATTAATGATTTTTTTTAATAAAATGAAATCGTATGCATTTTCCGTACAGGATTCATAAGTTTTCTGATGAATAGATAAGGAATTTTGTAAGAAAAATGTGCAATACCTAAAATAACTTCGCTTAAAATAAAAAAAAAACCTTGAAATAAAATCTAATCCAAAGCTTAAAGTGGGATTGTTACTTTGATACTTTACACTACGTTATAATTGTTAAAACTTAGCTTAAATAACCTTTTCTACCGAGTGTAAAAAATAGCCAAATTTTCGCGGAGGCAGCGCGTCAAAACAAGTTGGGCGTAGACTTTGATCGCAAAAATAGCAGATTTGATCAAATCGAGTTCTACAAAGTTCATCTAGACATCCTTACAACTCGAGAAAAGAGTCGTCGCGATTGGTTGAGTTATGCTCAAGAACCAGCAAGTTGAAGCTAGCTCCAACTTTTTTGGAGGCTTGAGCTTCCGTGTAAGTTTGAAAAGCGTAGGGCGTTCCAGTGTTAAATAATATTAAGATCTGTGGCATGCCAATTAAAAAATCACTATATATTTATTTTAGAATTTTTATGATGTAAATAGCCTTCGGGCCATTCCCAAGTGACCACGCTTCCGACATCGACCTTTACCAAATCCCACCTCAAAAACAAACAATCCCAAGTTTGGTGACATTTGGCTCAACTTTTTTTCAGATTTTCGAAAAGTCTCATTTATAAAAAGCATTTTCCTAACGAGCAATTCCATGTCAAATAGGGAATCGGTTGTACCCGACCCTCTCCGATTTCAATGAAACTTTGTAGACATGTTATCCTACGCATATATAAGCCATTTTTGTGTATAAGGAGCCAGCCTTGATAATGACATTTGAGAAGGGCGTAAGTGTTTTAAATATGTTTGTATTTCGTAATTTCGTAAATTTTGCTGTACCTCGAAGCCATCGTATCAAAACATGGTCAACGAGGTAAACTTGAAGGAAATTTGACGAGCTTTCCGAAAAAAATACACTAAAAGAAAAAAAAACACTCCACTTTTATCAGATATTATGATTTTTAAATTAAAAACTCAAATTTGAAGGTGAGCCTACGAATACGGGAATCCAGACAATTTTACATAAAAGTATCCATGTTGACCACTGTCCTTAGTCCAATCCATGTGAAGTTACAGCGGTTTTAAAAATAAAAATGCTGAAAAAATAGGTTATTTGATGGTTTTTGGCAATTTCTATATGGCAGACTTGATTTTTCAGTCTCGAACATATTTTTACTGGAAAGCTCATCCAATTCCCATAAGATTGTCTTTGACCACTTTTCAAAATAGCTCGTTTTTTTGTGATTTAAGTTAATTTTCTATCCAAAAATAAAATATATAAAATATTATGTTTTTAGTTATAAGCAATGTAATAAGCTTATATCTGTAAGCCCATACATCCAATTGAAATGTAGTCAAAGACAAACTTATTATTATTTCAAGACAGAAAAATCAAGTCTGCACGGAACAAAATCCGGTCAGCGTTTTCGAAAAATCTTTGCGACGAATTCGGAAACGTCGAATGTTTGCGAAATCATCGGCATGTCTTATAGAAATTGCCAAAAACCATCAAGAAACCTATTTTTCAACATTTTTATTTTCAAAACCGCCGTAACTTCACAAGGATTGGACTTAAGACATGGTCAATATGGAGACTTTTTTGTAAAATTGTCTGGAGAATCGATTCCCGTATTCGGTTTTTGAAAATTTTGAAGTTTAGAGCACTTTAAAAAAAACAGTTTTAGTAAATGATTTTTGTATTTTTTTTAGGTGAGTTGCTCCATCCTGCATTTTTCGTGAGCCTTTTTGTATCATCTTAGGCTACCGTCATCTGGGGTGAATCGGGACTACAGTTTGAATAGGGACAGCAGTGTTAAGAGCACTTAAAGGTTTTAAATTTGAAAATGGATGTACACATTTTGTTGGTCTGGGTCTGTTCTATCCAAAACCAACCAGAAAAATCAAAATATTATACTCTGACATGGTTAAAACTGCTGTCTCAATTCGCCCCATGTGTCGCAATTCGCCCCAGTTGACGGTATTTTCACAAAAATTTTGAACGAAAAAAATCGTGGGCTCATCTTCAAATTTGACTTTTAAACATAAAAATCAAAAAATCTCATCAAAATGGAGTTTTTTTTTTCAGTATATTTTTTTTTTCTTTTTTTGAAAGCCCGTCCAATTTCTTACAAGTTTGTCTTTGATCAGTTTTTGATACGATGCAATGGCTTTGAGATAGAGCAATATTTAAATTACAAAATGCAAAAATATTTAAAACGCTTACGCTCTTCTCAAATGTCATTATCGAGTGAAACTGGCTACATATACACAAAAATGGCTTATTTAAGTGTAGGATAACATCTCTACAAAGTTTCATTGAAATCAGAGAGTGTCGAGAAAAAAGTACCTAAAAATTCCTGTTTTGGGCTGGAATTACTCTAAATTAACATAAAGTCAACTTGAGCGTAAGCAAATTTGAAGAATTTTCGACGTAGAATCGGGTACTCAAAATTTACATACAGAATTATGAAAATTTTGCATTTGAAGTTTTAAATTGTATTTTTAACCCATTACATAAAATTCCTTGAGACTTGAGACTTTTTTTATTTCATAACGAGAGTAAGCCCCAAATTGAATTTATTATCAGTTTGAAGAAAAAAAGACCGTCCATTAAAAACATAGAAACACATTGAAATCGAAATTGTTTTTTGGGTATTAATTCAAGAAGAGATCAAAGCACACTCATCAGGCATTTCTTCAGGCAATCGTTATTTGCTCGAAGGGATTTTTTTTTTCAACCTTGTGGTTGGGACATTCACTTACTCGCGTTACGAAATTTAAAAAAAATACTTCTTCAAATTTCAAAGCCTACTTTGATTTAAAGCAATATATTGTATAAATTGGATGGATTCATAAAATATTTGTTAAGATATGCAAAACTTGCCACCTTAAAAACGTGATAAAAATACCAAATGTGCCTTAAATAAGTATTGTTATAATTTATATAATCATCAAACTTTCTACTCGCCGTGTCACCCCCTTCAAACAGTCCATTTGCCCGTCCTCTAGCAGCGGCACGTCGGTTTCCCACCACTAATGGACCCCGTCTCATAACCGGGCGAGTGTTTTCCATCCACAATTTTTCACCCTTCTATTTTCTCTTTTCTTTGCAGGAACACTTTCTCGGCTACCCGCTGCACGACCGGGAGGCAACCATTATTCATCATTTTGCGTTTTTCAAAAATCCATCATCCTTCCGGTACCCGTGGGTGCGGGCGGGCCTGATCCTGACCACCCCCCTGGTCGATCACCTGCTCGGGCTGTTGGCGCGCGGTCCGGCCGTCGGAACCGAGTTCTTCATCGACGTCGGGCACGAGTTTGCCCTGCTGGCCTGGAATCGGGGCAGCCCCAGCGGAAGCCGCACCCTCACGCCGGTTTCGTACCTGTGCGCCCACCCCGGCCAAGGCTGTGCCATCGCTGCCAGCCCAAGTGAGGTTCCGGCCGTGGCCACTGGGCCAACACGTGTAAGTTTTCCCAGCAGGAGTGAAAGTCAGGACGGGGTTTAAATTCGCGAGAGAATCTTCAATGTTTTTCCTTTCTATTGCTCTCCCCCCACTTTCCCCTCGGGTGGAATCAGTCGCGGTGCCCATTCATGCTTGAATTTATGATTGATTGAATACACAGCACAGGTTATTGTTGTAGGTGAAGGTTGGTTGGCGCGTTGCGTTGTTCTTGTGGCATCGGCAAGCTTTTTTGATGCGTAGTGGAAAAAGGAGCACCCACAGGGGCTTAAATTTGAAAGGTTGCGTTTAAATTTGAGTTTGGTATACCTTCTATGGATCCCAAAAAAAATGAAAATTTTATGCGTATCTTCTCATGTGGTATCACAAACAGTTTTGTTCATAAAATTTGAAATACAGTCCAGAGTCGAAATTTCACTTCGATCAAATCTAGCGGCAAATTGAATAACGAATTATTTTTTTTTTTTTATCCGAAGTTTCGATTATCCGAAGGTTTTAATGGGACTTCGAATAATCGAATGACCAACAAAAATTTGTCTTTCGCATTTTTTTTTTTTCGTTTTCTTACTTTTAACGAAAAACGAAACTATTGGCACTACGCCCCCCGGGGCATGGCCTTCCTCTAACGTGGGATTTCTGCTCCAGCGCCTCTGACGAGACAGGAGAAACCGGGACCGACGTTTTACTTCACCATCCGATAGAAGCTCAGTGGATAAGGCGGGAATCGAACCCGCGTCTCATAGCATCATCGGGATCGGCAGCCGAAGCCGCTACCCCTGCGCCACGAGACCCACCAACATCACTTTTAACATCTAGTTCGAAATTCGGCCCAATTTCAGTCAATATTTTATTGCATTTAACATAAAAAAAGCATTTTTCCAATATGTCATTCCGCCATTTGTGCCGCCATCTTGGATTTGAAATTATCTAAATCATTTTTAAGTAGTTTATCAGTCATTTTTAGGCTCAACGGTTACTCTGTGGCTCAACCATCAAAAATAAGACAACGATTTTTGTTTCGTGATTCGATTATCGGAAGATTCAATTATTCGAAGTGAATATTTTCCGAGGCCTTCGGATAATCGATTCTGGACTGCATTGAGAAAATGCATTTGGAAATTTAATAGGCGATTCAAATTTGTCTAAATTTGGGTCGCAGTACTCAAATTTTGTGTTAAAGGAGAGCAAAAATTGCAATCTTTTTTTATTTTTTTTTATTTTTTTTATTAATTGCTTGACACTTTGTGAATACCTTCCATATGACTAAAGAAGAAATTTTTTGTCATCGGTTCGTCCATAGTTATCCGTACAAATTTGACTGCTGTCCGTACAAAAATGGCATGTAGATACAGTACTTGTTCGGTAACTGGGCTGAGAACGTAGCCCAGTCACTGGGCTAACCGAAAAATTTCGAGTGGACCTCCGATGCATAATATTTTCCTCATGAAATTGAAAAATCAAAGTTACTAAAATTTATTACTTTTCAAATTTCTTTAATTGTGTCATCGGTTCTTGAAATTAAATAGAAGCTTGAAAAAAGTTCTTTTATTTATTGAACATGTTTTAAGCATCCATGAACCCCTCGGTTATTTCAGATTGTTTTGGTTTTTTGACGTTTGTCTGCTTTCTAACTTGGCTACGGCCCAGCTAAACAACACACAGTTACCGAACCAGCACTGTTTAAAAAAATCTGTATCGCGCAAAGAAATTTTTGATTGTTTTGGTGTCTTCGGCAAAGTTCTAAGTATTAGTAAGGATTTATTTAAAATAAAAACACGGTAAAAAATGCTGATTTTGGATTAACTTTTTGTCACTGAAAAGTGAATTACCCAAAAACACTATTTTTGTTCTTATTTTTGGAATCGTTTTAGGGAACAAAACATTCCACTTTTTAAGGTATGGTAGGGTGGAATCTAAAATTCGTTTGTTCAGCAACACATTGTTGGGTCCCTTTTAGGGTAAAAAATAACCTCCCAAAATTTGGGAGCGATTAATAAAGCCCACGATTGGCGCAAAGCGAATGAAATTTGTATAGAAATTACTTAGAGGAAACTTGCATTTTCACATTTTTTTTAATTTACATACTTCATGTTTTATTATTTTATTAAACTAACACCGTAAAAATATAGCCCTGGATGTCCTTAACAACTCTCTCGAAGGTATATTTGAGGAATTGAAGTGCTATATAGCTACATAATGTCTTATGAACTTTCCTTCATAACGATTTTACGTAAGGTTCATCAAAATATAAAATCAATCATGATGGTTTTGTATTTCATAGTTCTTTTGGCAATGTTGGCTGAAAATGTGAGTTTCACTGCTAATTTCAACACACTACTTTTGAAAACTCTGTATCTTTTTTATGACGAACTTTAGTACTATACTGTCTTTGGGAGAGTTGTTTAAGACATACAGGGCTATAATTTTACGTTGTTAGTTTTATAAAATAATAAAATATGAATTTTGCAATTTCAAAAATATGAAACTGCAAGTTTCCCCATAGAGCAATTCCAGCTCAAATCAAGAATTTTTCTGGTACTTTTGTACCCGACCCTCTCCGATTTCAATGAAACTTTTTAAACATGTTATCCTAGGCCTATATAAGCCATTGTTGTGTATATGTAGCCAATGGCCTTTGAGAAGGGGGTAAGTAATTTAAATATTTTTGTATTTTGTATGCATCGTACCAAAAAGTGGTCAAAGACAAACTTGTAGGAAATTGGACGTGCTTTCTGAAAAAATACACTGAAAGAAAAATACACGCTACTTCCATGACAATTTACAATTTTTAAGTTTAAAAGTAAAATTTGAAAGTGATGTCACGATTCGTTCAAATTTTTTGAGGAAATAGCCGAAAATGTTACAAAAAGACTCACGAAAAATGCAGGATGGTTAACTCTCCGAAAAAAATACAAAAATCATTTACAAAAACTTTTTTTAAGTGGTCTAAACATCAAAATTTTCAAAAACTGATAGTGGGAATAGATTTTTCAGACAATTTTACATAAAAGTCTACATATTGGCTATTGTGCTATGTCCAATCCTTGTAAAGATAAAGTGGTTTTAAAAATAAAAATGTTAAAAAATAGGTTTTTGATGGTTTTCTACGATTTCTGAATGACAGGCTTGATTTTTTAGTCTCGAAAATATTTTTATCATCAAGCTCGACCAATTTCCAATAAGTTTGCCTTCGGCAGCTTTTTAATTTGACTTGTTTTGATATTTACGTAAGCTTATTGACTGTCCAGGTTTCTGCCACACTAAAAAAGTACTGTTATCAGTTATGAGCAATGTAATTAAGGTCATATCTGTAAGCCCATATATCCAATTAGGCAAGTTTAGTCCAACCCTAGTTTGTCATTGAAAGTTGTTTGATTTAAAAATAAGGCACCAATTCAATGATTTTTTTTTTCGCGAGATGCAGATTTTTCAATATATATATTTATATGTTTTGTATGGACAGTTATCAAATTTGTATGGATAACTATATGGACGAACCAATGGAAAAAAATGTCTTCTTTGGTCACGGGGAAGGTACCTACAAAGTTTCAGACAGATAAAAAAATTAAAAAAAATATCCAAAGGCTGAAATTGCAGAGAATTGCTCAGTAAGAAAATTAAGGAATAGGATAACTAAATTTCAGTCATGACTCGATTATACGAAACCCTATACAAACCTTCGGATAATCGAACCTCGGATCGAACTTCGGATAACCGAGTCTGGACTGCATTTATT
Source organism: Culex pipiens pallens (assembly GCF_016801865.2). NCBI lineage: Eukaryota > Metazoa > Arthropoda > Insecta > Diptera > Culicidae > Culex > Culex pipiens. Next base: position 96,872,277 of record NC_068938.1, on the reverse strand, counting down.
CAAATATCATACTAAAATCGTGGACCATCCATCCACTTCACACAGGAAATTTTAAATTTGTATCTTTAAAGCGCTATTTCATGGCAATGGTTTACAATACGACAGGGTTTCTAACGATTATTCTGGTGCGTCGAGATATTTTTATGCATACATTTATGTATTTTAAAATCTACAGGAGCTATCGACATAATTATTGACTCAATTCCAGATGCAAAACGATTTAAACCAAATTTCGACTGTCTTTTTTCAAGATTTAAAAGAAAATTTACAAGAATAAATATTTAAACGTTTTCAAACTACTTTTAAATTAAGGTTTGTTAACCACTGCAAAAATTCGTAAGTTCATGCACTCAAACATCGGTAAATAAATTACCGCTGCAGCGCGGAATCGTTCACCCAATAAACTCAATAACCTTACCAGAAGTGTGAGTGCAAACACACACACACACTCACGCTCATACACTCACAGCTACATTTATTACATTTCCCCTTCCCTTATCCCTTATCAGCTGCATCCGGAGCCACCTGTTGCGGCCCCATCGTCCGTGGCCTCCACTCCGGCGGAAATTCTATTCGCCGTGAAAACGTGCGAAAAGTTCCACGCCGAACGTGTCCCGGTGCTGCTGAACACCTGGGCCAAGTACGTCCAGCACCTGCGACTGTACAGCGACACCGGGGGTAAGAGTTATTATTTTTTGCTGGTTTTAAAAAAGTATTTCTCTCCGTGCAATTATATATGAGAAAGAGTTAGGATACACGGAAAAAATACAAATAATTGTTGTTCGAAGAAGAAATTCAGTTTTCAAAGATGATTTTGGGATTATTTTTAATTTTTCAATTTAGTTTTATCAAGTTTTTTTTTGCGTTTTTCTACTATCCTAACAATACTCTATAATATATTGAACCATATCAATATCAAACATTGATCGTCTCACTTTGAACCACATTCCTTTTTCCGCTCAGATGCCAGCATTCCGACGATAGGGACGAGCATTCCCAACACCAGCATAGGGCACTGTGCGAAAACGCTGGAAATTCTGCACCTGGTCCGTGAAGAACTGCGCCACAATCCGGGCCTCACCGACGTCAGGTGGATTATGCTGGTGGACGATGACACCATTCTGAGGTGAATTTTTGGGATGTTTATATTAATATTTTCACTTTAAATATAGATAGGGGAGAGTGGGGAGACTTGATCCCCGGGGACACTTGATCCCAAGCCTGTATCTCGTCAGCATGTGGGTAAAACAATTAGCTTTGTTCTAGAAAGTTGTGCGAAATTAACTAAAACTCATTGTAGAAAACAAAGAAAAAAATTAAAAAATGTTTAGATTGAGTTACACACATTTTTCTAAAAAGTGCTGCAAAAAACTTCCAAGAGATCTTTTTTCTTTGTTTTGATAAGTATAGAAAGCACTCAAAAATTGTTCAAAAAAATATTTTTTATACATGAATTGTTTGATAAACTTATCAACTCCAAAACCCTTTCGCATTTGACGTTAAATTTATCGTCATACTATTTTTACAATCAATTGTTTAAAAAAAGTGCGTTTAGGGAGACTTGATCCCTGCATTTTTACATTCACTTGAATCAGCCTCAAGATTAAATAATTGGGCTGGGTTTTCGTACATAGTTTCCTTTAGTATAGTTGTACATAACTTACTGCAGTTTGAACCATTTTTCAAAAGTTTTGTAAACAAAAATTACCAGCTTTTGTAAACATGCTCAATTTTGGTCTAAAAAAGAAAATTTTAAGTTTTCAAATATTTTGCATGCTAAACTTGTTATATTTTGAACACAAACGTACAGGTTTAATGTTAAATTGCTGTAACGAATAGAAAATTAAAAGTTTGGATGAATAAGAAACATTTTGCTTAAGATTTCTTCAAAAAGTTGAAAGGGGGATCAAATTACCCCCAACATTTTGAAAATGCCGGTTTAAAATATTTTTTTAAAACGCTTGGCATGATTCGAAGAGTTTATCTGATGAAATACCCTTATCAGCCAAACATAGTTGAATGTTTAAGCTTTCAATTCACGCAAAAAGATCATAGTTTTGTGAGAAATTGACAGAGTTATGAGCGATACAAAAAAAGGGGATCAAGTCTCCCCACTCTCCCCTACTGAATATTTTTCGAAATTTGTGTTATTGAAAAATATGTGGGTTAATAAATTAATCATTAGACGAATACAAAATACAACGTGTATCGTTTCCAAAAGAAGTAAATAATTACTCCTGCAATACTTTACGTAAATACCGTGGCTCTACTCTGCTCCGAATATAATCAGAACCAATTTGGATGCAAATTGTTTTGCGCTCGGTAGAAATTAACCGACCATTTCCAAACAACTTCCCCTACCAGACTCAAACCCTTCCACATTAAAGGTGCCATAACTCACCTAATCGGAGGACCAGGGAAGGAATTATTCATGCCCTGAAACCCGCTGGTCAGTGATTTTCACCCACCCATTCCTATGCTTGATTGGAGAATTTCCCATTTCTGTGAACCATCTAATTGTCGAAAACTGGAAGAAGACGGACTCGAGTCAGGAAGGAAAATGGACTCAGTCCAGTGCCCAATCAATGTGACGAGGACGACCAAAGTCGTAAATCGTGTAGCCAGGCCCAACTCGGGCCTTCATACTAGTCGTATGACAAACCGCACCGGAAAACGCACATTTTCAGTCAAAAGGAATGCCAGCAATGCAGACGAAAGACTGGAGAGTTTTATTGGTTCATGGGAGGGTGTTCACGATTGAAGTTTCAAATAGGGTATTGGTAGAGAATGAGCCGTCATTTTTTTTTAAATCATTTAAAAAACATGCATGCGAACCAAATTTGATAAAGGGCTCCGTTTTCAAGATAACGCCACCGAAAGTTAGATTTTAGCGAAATGTTTGTTTTAATATTTATTACACGGAAAAAAATGCGAGTTTTTCAATTCACTTTTAATCACAAAAACTTTCACAATTTCCCGTATTTTTTGATTTTCGATTTTTTTTTTATGTTTTAGAAGTCTAAACCCCGCAACTTTTGAGCCATACATAACGTCATGATTCGAAATCCGGACACTTAGAAGCATATCATTTTTGTTATAAGAATGCTATTAGAAATACTTGCCTATTTTACCAGGATATAGTAAAAAGTTTCAGTTTTAAGAGAATGCATGCAAAATATGTCTTTTCTAACAATTTTTCATCAGAATTTGAAAATTAAAATGACTTGTTGTGCTTCGAATCCCGGACACTGATAAAGGCTGATTCGAAATCCGGACACATTTGCTTCGAATTCCGGACACTCGATTTTGCTTATGAATTGCACAAATTTGAATTGAAATGTTAGTGAATGGCATTCTTTAGGTCTCTGTTAACAATCGATATTTTATATAAAAATTTGCAAGAATTTAAGGAAATCAAAACCATAAATTTCTGCTTTGCCTTCCCGGTGCTTCGGACGCCTATGAAATATTTCAGTGAAATGTTTCACATGTTTGATAATTTTATAATTTTAATTTATTTAATTGTTTTGACAATAACTACAGCGTTCAAATAAACTTTAAATGAAAATTGACGTTAGAATTCATCAAATAACACAGTTTAGAGATTTACAATGCAAACTTATATCCAAATAATTGATAAAACAAGATGAGGTGTCCGGGTTTCGAAGCGTCCGGGAATTCGAATCATGGCGTTAGGCTTGAACATTTACTCCAGAGGTTCAACCTACAGATTGTCAAGGCAAACAGATTGGTCGATGCAAAATAAATTGGCACTGGCAACGTATGTTTTGCGCTTGCAACACTGCTAGTTTTGCTGGGCGTAAAGGGCGGTTGGTGTCCAGCGCGTTTGGATCTGTCAAAGATTGGCCAATCTATTTGCCTTAACAATCTGTAGTTCAACCTGGTTCAATTGTCATTTCCAGGTTTATTTTGGTAGTTTTACAAGTATGAATAGTGATCACCAAATGATAAAAATTTGTTTATTTCGGATTTTGATAAAATTTCTAGATATCAAAATATGACCAGCAACGATACAGAAATTGTTCAAATACTACAGAGGCAAATGACATGTGACTACAAATCTCAACTGCTGAACCCTTGAAATTGATTTCAAAAACTCCGCTTGTCGGAGATGGGATCTTTTCCAGAATCAGGATCAAACCCATGTTCGCATAACTGTCCCGTAGTTCCCTATTCATCCCAGTTAGCAGTTTAACATTTTTTTGTAATCCTCTTGCTATACAACAATCCTCTTGCTATAAACAAGACACAATACTTCGTAAAACTGATGATTTCGTGAAGGAAAATACTTGGTGGGACAATTATGCGTAGAAGTACAATGATGGGACAAACAGACTTGGTGTTGTTTTCATTGAGTAAAAAGTAAACTTCAAACTAAACCCAAAAATGACAAAAAGTCAGAATTGACCAATAATAACATAGGACAATTATGCGTAGAACGACAGTACGTATTCTGAAAGACATACTCTGTAATAGGGTATTTGTCCCTATTTTGGGCCATGTACCTATTTTGGGTCTATCAAACTTAATTCAACGAAATTGAGCATTTCACCAAATCTGGCAGGAATCTGCCACGAGCAGTCATTTTCTTCATTTTGGTAGGCATGAATAATTTACTTTTTCCTTCTAAATTAGAAATAAAGCAAAAAAAGCACTCTTCACTTTTTCTTGGCAAATCGCTAGTTGCCCATTAGGGCGAAAATTTTCACCACTTTTGCTTACCGCTTGTTGACACTCAGCGTCACGGCTTTCATCGCTCAGCACACGAATGAGAGCCGTCCCCCGAATCTCCAACCACCGGCAATATTTTTTTGTTGATGGGTTGCACAATCCCGTTGAAAAAACAATCACCAAACTGCCACCCAATCACTGAAATAACTGATTAATAAATTCGTACATTTCGGAGAGAATGGCTCTATATTCAGTCCATTTAATACTTCTACAAATTGTGATAGTGTGTGTGTGCTTTTTACAAGTTACAGTCTTTCTTGCATAATACGCGGTTGTTGTTTGGCAACGCAACAAATGTTTAATTATGTTTAAAACTCATGAAGAATTATATAAATCATGTCCAAGCTAATTATGCACGTAATGCAAGTGAAATCAATCGTTCTAATGTTGATTTGTGGCTTAAAACATCACAATGATTGAGCATGTTTCTGGAGTTTTTTTTTTTTTTGAAAAGGTCCAATAAACCAAATTTTCAGTTTTTGCTTTTTGGGTGTTTTTTGATACCCCTGACTCAAGGCGGTTTTAAAAACACCCAAAAAGCAAAAACTGGAAATTTGGTTTATTGGACCTTTTCAAAAAAACTCCAGGTTTGTAGACCGAATTTGTGTGGCTGTACTGTACGAGCTGGGGCTGAACCGTACACTGAAAACCCAACCATGGTAGTTGCTACCATATTGTAGGGTTAAATTGAGAACACGCACCGACGTATTTTTGCTAAAAACATTCCGTGCTTGGATTGACTGATTAACGCAGTCAGTTTTACTATGTCGAGAGCGGTATGGTAATTTTAACCCTCGATTATGGAGAGAATGATAATGATTTCGTATTAGCTACCATGCAATTTTGTGGAAGTATGGTACATTTTACCACATTTGCGTTTACTTTCAACAAAAAGCCACAGTTAATTTAATAAGCAGCATTTTTAGCAAATTTTCTTAAAACTACCACGGTCGGGCTTTCAGTGTACGTCAAAAAAGTTCGCCACGTGCTTCGAGATTTCAACAAATCAGAAGGTAGGCCGAAAATATGTACAAAGAAGGTCGTATGCTAGAAGCAATATCCCCAAAATAGGGACAAAAAATGTTTCAGTTTCTCGGGCTTATACAGAAATATAAAGTATTTTCGTCAAAAATGTGATTAAGTAAGAGCATTAGCATTAAAAAACCAACTTATTCATGTAATAAAAGCAAGGCTGCCTATAGCAGCCTTTGAGAATACATCAAATCTGGAGTTTTTTTTAAAAGGTCCTATAAACCAAAAACGTAAAAAAGAATTTTCTCCTCACACGAGCGTCAACACGCGCCTGGGCAATGTTCGCCTAGGAATCCCGGCGGCTACGCCGGCACAACTTCCAGCACAGTACAACGAAGTGGCGCAGTATGTACGTGTCGGCATACTTCCACTGGACTACCCGCAGCGCCAACTTACCGACAAGCAAATGCAGACCGTGCAGGAGGCCATACTGTACAACGTCACTCGGCAACAAAAAGAGATGTTTAAACCCAAATTTACCAACTGTTGGCAGCGCCATGGCTGTCTGGTTATCAATTGCCAAAATATCCAGACAGCTGAATGGTTGGAGAATTTGGTATCAGTGATGAAGCCGTGGGAAGGGGCTGAGCTAGTGGCGATCGATGCAAACAACATTCCCAGACTGGAGGTGCTGATCGGATTCTTCCCGCAGAGTGTGGCCGATGACGATCAAGCAATCAAAATATACATCGAGAGTCAGAATGACGGCCTGTTTACGGGAAACTGGAGGATAATCGAAAGGAGAGTTCTGTTCGAGAACCATGTCGAATGGCTTTTCACCGTCGATGATGCATCAATGAACCACTTCAAGGACAACAAGTTCCATATCAACTACAAATTTGGCCAAACAAACATCCGGAAAAAAACAAGTAAGACAGACACGCAAAATGATCATGAAAATTTGGGCACACTGAGCGAAGCTTCTGACTGTCTGAATCAAAGAATCCACATGAACCCGGGGGACAAGAAGCTCTCAAAAAAAGGTGCAGGTGGTTATGTTACACATGACCAGTATGACAAAGAACTTTGCAAGATGGTTGTTGAAATTTTCGATTACATTGTATGGTTCAAATTTCCCAATATTCACTAGATTCATAATTACCATAAAGTTTGATACCGATACTGCCCCTACTCTTATGGTTCGGCAAATGTCCCCCCATCGGAACATCCCCGGGGCCTCCGGCCACTTCGGATTGTGGCCACTTCTGCTGAAATGTCAAATTTCATATCTAGTATCAAAAATCATAAAGTTTGATACCCATATTGCCCCAACTCTTATGGTTCGGCAAATGTCCTCCCATTGGAACATCCCCGGGGCCTCCGACCACTCCGGATTGTGGCCACTGCTGCTGAAATGTCAAATTTCATATCCAGTATCAAAAATCATAAAGTTTGATACCCATATTGCCCCTACTCTTATGGTTCGGCAAATGTGCCCCCCTCCTCGGAACATCCCCGGGCCTCCGGCCACTCCGGATTGTGGCCACTACTGCCGAAATGTCAAATTTCATATCCAGTATCAAAAACCATAAAGTTTGATACCCATATTGCCCCAACTCTTATGGTTCGGCAAATGTCCCCCTATCGGAACATCCCCGGGGCCTCCAGCCACTCCGGATTGTGGCCACTACTGCCGAAATGTCAAATTTCATATCCAGTATCAAAAACCACAAAGTTTGATACCCATATTGCCCCAACTCTTATGGTTCGGCAAATGTCCTCCCATCGGAACATCCCCGGGGCCTCCGACCACTCCGGATTGTGGCCACTACTGCCGAAATGTCAAATTTCATGTCCAATATCAAAAACCATAAAGTTTTATACCCATATTGCCCCAACTCTTACGGTCCGACAAATGTCCCCCCATCGGAACATCCGCGGGGCCTCCGGCCACTCCGGATTGTGGCCACTACTGCCGAAATGTCAAATTTCATATTCAGTATCAAAAACCATAAAGTTTGATACCCATATTGCCCCTACTCTTATGGTTCGGCAAATGTCCCCCCATCGGAACATCCACGGGGCCTCCGGCCACTCCACATTATGGCCACTACTGCCGAAATGTCAAATTTCATGTCCGGTTTCAAAAACCATAAAGTTTGATACCCATATTGCCCCAACTCTTACGGTCCAGCAAATGTCCTCCCATCGGAACATCCGCGGGGCCTCCGGTCACTCCGGATTGTGGCCACTACTGCCAAAATGTCAAATTTCATGTCCGGTATCAAAAAGCATAAAGTTTGATACCCATATTGCCCCAACTCTTACGGTCCAGCAAATGTCCTCCCATCGGAACATCCCCGGGGCCTCCGGCCACTCCGGATTGTGGCCACTACTGCCGAAATGTCAAATTTCATATTCAGTATCAAAAACCATAAAGTTTGATACCCATATTGCCCCTACTCTTATGGTTCGGCAAATGTCCCCCCATCGGAACATCCCCGGGGCCTCCGACCACTCCGGATTGTGGCCACTACTGCCGAAATGTCAAATTTCATGTCCAATATCAAAAACCATAAAGTTTGATACCCATATTGCCCCAACTCTTACGGTCCGACAAATGTCCCCCCATCGGAACATCCGCGGGGCCTCCGGCCACTCCGGATTGTGGCCACTACTGCCGAAATGTAAAATTTCATATTCAGTATCAAAAACCATAAAGTTTGATACCCATATTGCCCCTACTCTTATGGTTCGGCAAATGTCCCCCCATCGGAACATCCACGGGGCCTCCGGCCACTCCGGATTATGGCCACTACTGCCGAAATGTCAAATTTCATGTCCGGTTTCAAAAACCATAAAGTTTGATACCCATATTGCCCCAACTCTTACGGTCCGGAAAATGTCCTTCCATCGGAACATCCCTGGGGCCTCTGGCCACTCCAGTCCAGGTGGTGGCCAGTTCCAATGATCGACTCCCGCGACTGCCATCCTGGTAGCTGGTCCTTGCCTCCAAGCCATCTGCTCCCAGACCTCCAGGCCGTCTGCTACCGGGCCCCAGGCCATCTGCTTCTGATGTGTTCTCGTCGACGTCCAGCAATAGAATGAATTTTCGGGACCGACCGAGCCGAGTTTTGTTGGCTCATCGACGATCCGAAAATTATGAGGTGGAGTGGGGGTGATTTTAGATACATCAATCTCACGTCTCTCGATTGACTGATTGGGAAACGTTCGTTCATCCAACCAGCGTGCACCAAAAAGAGGGGAAATTTGCCGAGAGGGGAATTTGTCACGTAACGTTTTCGCTTCGCGAAAATTTTGGATTGACACCACGTATAGAAACCTTAGGACAAAGTTCTTTGTCAAAACAAGGGGAGCAAGTCGTACCGGGCCAAAGTAGGAGACACGATTCAAAGGCAGGAGAAACGTCCTCTAAAAATGCTCAACATAACAAAAACCATTCTGGGGCCGTAATGGACCAGACAACTAAAACAATGGTAAAAAACAGCACTCGAGCAGGGGACCCAAAGGATCGAAACGTTTCTAAGACAACTAAGTACCCAGAAAACTCCAAATACCCAGACCGGAAACGTTCCGGCGAGCAAAAGAACGATTATCTTGACTCGAAGGATAGGAGTAGTACCGAGAACTCAGGGTCTAGATATCGTTCTTGGTCCTTTAGGGGACATAGCTCTTCAACATCATCCGGGGCCAAGGTGGACCGGTCATCATCACTATCCTCCAAACACAACCGTTCCTCTGGTCATTCAAGTGGCCAGGAATACAACAATCATCATTAAAAAAAAAATAAAAAAATAAAATAAAGGTAAATGGGCAAATCAATTAAATTTGTGCAAATTAACCTCCACCATGCAAGAGGTGCCTCAGGAATTCTTTGCCAAAAATTTACTAATGAAAATTTGGGAATAGCCTTAATTCAAGAACCTTGGGTTTATAAGGGACAAGTTCTTGGACTAGACACTCAAAAAGCAAAAATTATATACAATAATACACACGAAAACCCTAGAACAGCAATACTTATAAACAAAAACTTAAAGTTTACACCAATTTCAGAGTATACTCAAAAAGATATCGTTGCAATAAAATTAGAAATCCCTACAGCTCGTGGAAAAACAGAAGCTTACATTGCTTCAGCCTATTTCCCGGGGGATGATAAGGAATCTCCTCCGCCGGAAGTTGTAGCTTTTATAGCGTTTTGCAAGCAAAATAATAAACAATTCATCATTGGATGCGATGCCAATTCCCATCATACAATTTGGGGAAGCACCGATATTAACAATCGGGGCGAATACCTTTATGAATACATATGTGCAAATAACATTGACATATGCAACAAAGGAGATCACCCTACATTTGTTACAAAAAACAGACAAGAAGTTCTAGATATTACAATTAGTAGTCCTTTTATAACAACACATATTAAAAACTGGAAAGTTTCTGAAGAGGAATCTCTTTCAGACCATAGACAAATTGAATTCGAATACGACTCTGGTGAAACTATGACAATATCTTATAAAAATCCTAAAAAAACCAATTGGGATAAATATAAAGAAAACTTAAAATTAAACGGGCTGGTATTTGAAAACATTGAAACAAAAAACCAATTGGACAAAGCAGCTCAAAACGTCACTGAGATTATCATGTCAGCGTTTGATTCTAGTTGTCCATTAAGAAAAGAAAAATCGAACCGAAATGTTTCTTGGTGGAATAAAACTCTTGAGAAACTAAGGAAAGCCAGTCGACGACTTTTTAAACAAGCAAAAAAATCAAAACAGTGGGACCTATACAGAAAAGCGCTTACTACATACAACAAAGAATTGAGAAAATCACAAAGAAAAACATGGAGACAGAATTGTGAAAAAATTGAAAAAACCCCAGATGTAGCCAAGCTACAAAAGGTTCTTTCCAAAGAACACTCAAACGGGTTGGGTTGCCTGAAGAAAGAAAATGGTACATACACAAAAGAAAATACAGAAGTTTTAAAAATCATGATGGAAACTCATTTTCCTGGATCCGAAACAGTATCTAATGAAATTGTTGGTGGTGAAAAAGCTGATGATTGTAGACCAAATAACATCACAATGGGAAGCTTCAACTTACCAAACCGTATATTCACTCGATCCAAAGTAGAATGGGCTGTGAATTCTTTTGAGCCGTTCAAATCTCCGGGTTTGGACGGTATTTTTCCGGCTCTTATACAACACGGAGGAAAAAAACTTAATGAATACCTTACAACAATTTTCAAAGGCAGTCTTAAATTAGGACATATTCCTAAAGTTTGGAGCAAAACTAAAGTTGTATTTATTCCTAAAGCAGGGAAAACAAATAAAACAATTCCAAAATCATTTAGACCAATAAGTCTGACATCAACAATGCTCAAAATTATGGAAAAAATTATAGACGAATACATAAAATCAAAGTTTTTGAAAATTAGACCTCTTAGTAGGTTTCAGTTTGCATATCAGTCTAATAAATCAACAATTACTGCTTTACATGAGCTGGTAAAAAGAATAGAAAACAATTTGAAGGTGAAAGAAATTGCTCTTGCAGCTTTTCTTGACATTGAGGGAGCTTTTGATAACACATCGTTCAACTCGATAAAAAAATGTATGGAAAATAGAGGTTTCGACTCTTGCATAGTGCAATGGATAATGACAATGTTAGACAACAGAGAAGTTTTTGCCGAATTGGGGATGTCAACCATAACCGTGAGAACCACAAGAGGATGTCCGCAAGGCGGTGTACTATCCCCGGTGTTATGGTCACTGGTTGTGGATGATCTCCTCGATAAGTTAATAACAACAGGTTTTGAAGTAATAGGTTTTGCTGATGATGTGGTTATATTAATCCGTGGAAAATTTGACCATATCATCTCTGAGCGAATGCAGTATGCACTTAACCTTACCTCACAATGGTGTCAAAATGAAGGTTTAAAAATTAATGCAGCAAAAACGGTTTTGATTCCGTTTACGAATAAAAGAAAGCTAAATCTAAAAACACTTAAGCTTAATGGCTTGGAATTAAAATATTCCACAAATGTTAAATATCTGGGAGTGATTCTAGATAATAAACTAAACTGGAATCTACATTTAGAGCAGGTTATTAAAAAAGCCACAAATGCTATATGGATCAGTAAGAAAACTTTTGGGAAAACTTGGGGTCTAAAACCCAAAATGATACAATGGATTTATACTGCTATAATAAAACCGAGAATTACATACGCCGCTCTCGTCTGGTGGCCAAAAACAAAACAAACAATTGCTCAAAATAGATTAGGAAAATTCCAACGGTTAATATGTATGTCAATAACGGGGGCTATGCGTAGTACCCCATCCAAAGCCCTAAATGCATCATTTTATATCCTTCCCTTGCACCAATATGTGCAAATTGAAGCTGCTAAGAGTGCACTAAGGCTAAGGAGAACACAAAATATAGATGAAAACAGTACCACAGAATGCAATATTAGAATGTGCAGCAATCTGCCTGAAAAGGAACTACAGACATGCTAAAATCTGCATTTTCTCAGACAGCCAAGCTGCATTAAAAGCTCTAAAATCACCCATATGCCGGTCTAAGCTGGTATGGGAATGTATAGTACTCCTAAAAAAGCTTGCTTCTAGAAACCTTGTACACCTGTATTGGGTTCCTGGACATAAAGGAATAGAAGGAAATGAAAAAGCTGATTTTCTTGCTAGACAAGGCTCGGATGGGTCCTTTATAGGGCCTGAGCCTTTTTGCGGGATCTCGAAAAGTGTGTTGACAATGGAATTTACAAAATACGAAGAAACAACGATTCAAACACAATGGATGACAACACAATTATTGAGACAATCGAAAGAGTTCATAACTCCTTCAAAACAAAAATCAAAAAGAATGATAACAATGAACAAAACAACCCTAAAAATATATATCGGACTTATAACAGGACACTGTCCGTCAAAATATCATTTGAAGAAGCTTGGGCTTAGTCAAACTGATATCTGTCGGTTCTGTGACTGTGAACCCGAAACTGCAAAACATCTATTATGTGACTGTAGCGCTCTATATGCCAGACGGAGGTGGATTCTTAACAAGGCAATTTTAAGTCCTGCTGAGATCTGGCATGAAAACCCCAGCAAGGTTGTTGATTTCATTCTGGAAATCTCACCAAACTGGGAGATACCGCATTATCAGTCAATGACAGCTACCCTTAATGGTAACGTGTCATCCTGAAATATGCGATAATAAAATGGGTATACCGCAATAGATCAACCCTATGGTCGCAGTGGTTCTAAACCCAACAAAAAAAAAAAATAAACCAAATTATTATTTTTTGCTTTTTGGGTGTTTTTGAATACCCCTGACTCAAGGCGGTTCTAAAAACACCCAAAAAGCAAAAATTTAAAATTTGGTTTTTATGTCCATTTAAAAAAAAACTCCAGAAATAAAAAGTGCGCTCGGCTTAGTAGGCCCAAAATAGGGACAAATACCCTATTTAAACAATTACTATATGAGGAACTGACTTGTCTTTATTTTGCATAGTTATGGGACAGCACGAAAGTCATATTTTTTTGGAATTATTAGAACAAACATATTTTTTTACTCAATAGGCTAAAAGAACATTTTTAAAAACAAGACTTTTGTTAAGTTTCTCATTTTTGACAAAATACATATGGGACGGACTAGATTGGAGCGGCAGAGCATTAATATGTTCTTACTAGAAAACTGAATGATCATACACAGTTTCAATTGATTCCAATTTTTTAAATTTGCAGATACATTGATGATTTTTGTCGTGCCCAACACCAAATTTCCTCTGCAACGTATAAAACCCCAATCGTAATTCTCACATCTTCTCCTTCTCTTCTTTTTCACGCACCCCCATCGCCAGTCCCTCAGCGTTGGCGCATCACCTGGGCCACTACAACCCCTCCGTCGATTTGTACCTCGGCGAACGGTACGGGTATCATCTGCTCTCGCGGGACGCTACCGGTTCCTATTCGGGCGAATCCGACGGCCAGGGCTACAACTACATCACCGGTGGCGGCGGCATCGTCCTCAGCGTGGCCATCCTCGCCGACCTGCTCGACCACTGCGAGTGTCCCTCGGCCACGTCCCCGGACGATATGATCATAGCGGCGTGTCTGTACCGGCTTGGAGTGCGGCCAATCCATTCCCCTTTGTTCCACCAGGCCCGACCGTCGGATTACGCGCCGGAGACGCTGGACCCAGGCGCCATCTCGTTCCACAAACACTGGCAGATCGATCCATACCAGGTGTACAACAGGTGGTTCCGACGGAACGACGAGCGGTGGTGGAACCGACCGGCGGCGGAACCCCTCCTACAATCGAAACATATCAGTAACGATAATGACAGCGTTCGACAGACCAAACCGGAACGGCACCACAGCCGACACCGGCTTGTTACGGTAGCGGGCGCGGAACCACCGCTGGAGGAGGGGCTAACCGGATCGGTTACGAGCGATGTCCTCCGCTATCAAAGTGAACATCATCAGCTACATATCAGCCAACATTCGTCCAACATTTGCGAGAGTAACGAGCTCCAATCAAACAGTAACTTGCTGCTGCACCATCCGGCGGCGGGGAGTGACGGCGGCGGCGGAGGTGATGGCTTCCCGGAATCGAACATAATCAAACATTCGGAACTGTAGGGAGGAGCGGCTAGCGGGGGAACAGCTTAGTGTAAGCCATTACCTGGTTGTTGTATATCCTAGAGGGTACATCGGTGGTCCTCCCGTGAGGATTGGATAATGGCGCGCACACAAAAGGCAATGCCAGGGACGACTGAAAGTGTTCGTTGATTTTGCGTAACATAGACATGAATAAACGGAGTTTTTTTTATTCTACTCGCAACTCGTTTGTATTATTGTATTTTTGACAATGTACGTACTACTTTTTCTTTAAACAATACAAGTAAGTAATTAAAACACCCCTATACAAAAAATAATCTATATTTTCGTCGTTAGCAGTATTTCTTAAAGGATTTGTAATTGAAAAAAAAGTAACGTAACAAGATCCTTCTTTGTCTTTTCAATAACGGACTTCACTAAGCACTTGTGGGCTCAACTTTCGGGTTGTATTGATTTCCGAAAGTGAAGCAGGTATCAAGCTTAAACTTCAACTAATTAAAAAAAACATTCCTTCTTTTCTCACATCTCAGGATCCAATTTCGTACATTACTAAAATGTTACGGTTTGGAGTAAGGTTGTTTCTCTCATTTAGAATTAAGGATGTACACCGTTCGTTGGCGCAATCAGAAAAATAGCCGGCCGCTTAGCTGGAGCTTTGTTTTATTCAAGTTTAGCACCGCGATCTCACTTTATACATCAATACTTTCAGCTATACCATTTTCTTCTTCATTTCCTTATAATGTTGATTCATCACTTTCGCTCCAAATGAAATTCAGCAACAGCGTACAGTCTGCTCGTGGCGGTTCAAAACGAACCTAGAATTCCGTAGTTTTGACATCGATGAAGTTTCAATCTCAACCGGTGTACTTACTTCGCTGGGAGGATCGTAGTAGGCGCTGATCAATGTTGACTACTGCTTGGACCGGCACGATCCTTCATCGTAGAGAGCCTGGAGCTCATTAGAGAACGGTCATTTCAAACAAAAAGTACCTATCGAAGCACGAGAACTGTCAAACGGGGGTACCAATCGAGCAAAATCCTTTGTCTTATGCTCGATTGGTACCTCCGTTTGACAGTTCTCGTGCTTCAATTGGTACTTTTGGTTTGAGATGACCGTTCTCTAATAAGCTCCAGGCTCTCTACTTCATCGATGGAAGCAGAAAATATCAAACAAAACCCAAGCAACTCTCATTCGCCTACCTTGATTGAGCCAGTAATGTTTGCTGTTGAAAGTTGTGTGATTATGCTTAAATGTTAGTTTAGTGTTTATCAATGATTGACGTTACCAAACTAAATTTTAAATTTTCCTTCATTTGCTATGACTTTGAACAAGTTATTTTAATTTCGTCTAAAATTTTAATTAAAGTCACTAAGAAAACAGCAGCCTACTAGAATAATCTTTTTCTAGCCCCCTGGAACGTAGCCTCCTTCGAAATCATAATAATAACAATTAGACAGAACCCCTTCCCGTTAATCCTACCCAAACAGACCGCATTAAAGTACATTGGAATCGAATAAACCCTTTTTCTCGTGAAATCACCCTCGATTCAAGTTGAAACCCCTTTCTTAAGATAATCCCAGTTTCGATCGTCACAGTGAGAGCACTTTGGTCCCAAAACTAATTATCCTGAAACAGAGGGTAAAGATTGGAGACATTTCTGGACTTTCGGAATCGATGAAAACACTCGAACAAAATTGTCACTTTTCATAAAATGCGTGTGTTGGTTCGTACACTTTATTAACCAGACGGCTCATCTTCTTTCCAGCAGGATAGTGACGTTTGCACCGGGGTCAGTTCCTGCCACAGCTTAGAATGTGTGTATTTATTTATTTATAGTAGTTTGGATATACAACAAGCGCGCACGTTTGCGGTTTCGTACGAACGTGGGTTTGCTTATGGTTTAATAATAATAGACGTTATAACATTTTCTGCCTTAAACAACTACAAAACGGTTTGCCGCGCACTTTTCTGCAACATATCATACTGCTAAACGTAAAGTGGGAGATTATAAACGATGGGGATGAAGGGAAGCAAATTAATTAAAATAAGACTATAAAGTAGTTTGTAACAAAAGCAGTATTTGCAGCATGTGGCCGCCCTTATCGCTAACTCATTTCTAATCCTCTCCTCGAGCTTACCTTTCTCTCTGTCTCGCGCACACGCAATTTTCTTTCCCTCTTTGGAACACGCTTTTAGCTTGCAACACAGACACGTTCGCACTCACTCGCACTCACCGACCGACCGCGAGGACCCGATTCGTTAAATGTTATACTTGTTTCTTTTTCATTGGAAAATACTTGTTGAGTGTCACTAATATTCGCTAGTCGTTTCTCCCACTCGCAAAGCCTGTTGTAAGGCAGTTTCTTTTTTGGAAAATAAAATAAAATTCAGTAAAACAATAAACTCGCAACAACTTTTCCTTAATGCCCCAGCGGCGAGGTCATCCGGCCGGTGCCCGGCCCGCGCGATCCGCTCTGTCCCTGGCCGCCCTGGCTCTTCTCGAGCCGAATCTCCTCGACCTGCTTGATCAGCTGATCCTGCAGCGCGAGCAGTTCCCGCGTCCGCACGTACACCGGATCCTGCTGCCGCATGCTCGGATTCCACCGGCAGTACAGGCCCTTCCAGAGCCGGATGTGTCGCATGCTGACCACCGGCTTCAGCACCATGTGGTGCGTCAGGTTGTTCCGGCCACCGTACAGCGGGTTCCGGTACTGGTCGCTGGACGAGTTGATGAACGACCACAGCGAAACGGTGCGATTCTTGAGATCTACGTGGGGGGAAAAAGGGACAGAAAGGCAGAACAAATTGGTTAAATCATGTTGCACAACATCTCCCTTCCCCTCTTTAATTTGATCAGAGAGTAGAAACCGGAGAGGAGGGAAAATGCAAATCGGTGTCGTGCCTCGGTGGTCAGGTGAAAAACCAGAATGTACACACACTCACACCTAAAAACTGACAAAAAACGGCCCACCTCTCGACTTTCGACTACGAAGGTTTGTGTTTGAACGAGAGGGGAAATGGTGGAAGCTTGTATGCGAATCTGTCCTAATGCCTCGTTAGGGGTCACAAGCTAGACCGTGTTGACGCCGGGCTGCCAGCCCGGGGTATAGTTTGATCAAACAATCAGTGTCGGCACATCGAGAACAAAGGAATGGACAAAAAAAAAAGTTCAGTAGCAGCGATGGAAGAAAAAACAATTTCGAGATTTACGAGTAGCATTTAGTGATTTTTTTTTTTTGAAATGGTGGTAGGCCGTTGCAAATATTTTTTTTGAAGTTTATGAAGTGATGAGTAAAAAAAACAGACTGCTTACAGACTTTTTGTCAAGATTATACAGACACCGCATTTCAGGAAAATGGCATCCCTCTACTGTGGGGAAATAGATTGAGGTTATGTAACTTCAGAACATTTTTAATACTGCTTGTAATTTTAGATAGGTAAGTCAGATGTTTAAAATTTTTAATCCACACGAAAGGTCATTCCGAAACCTTTCTATAAATATATAATATGGCAGATTTTCATGCAAAAACCACCCTGTTTCTTTGCAAATTTTGAAATTTATATGCAGAAGTTTTTTAAGCATAACTTTTGATGTGCTTTAATAAATCTTATAAATTTTAATAGGGGCTTATGGGACCCTAAGACGAATCGAATGAGGCCAATACGGTCAAAATCGGTTCTGCCAGTGACGAGATATTCCAGTGACATTGATTTGGTACACATGTCTATATACAGACATTTGCTCAGCTGGTGATTCTGAGTCGATATGTATAAATGATGGTAGGTCTAGGAGGTCTAATTAAAAAGTTCAGTTTTCGATTGATTTTATAGCCTTTCCTCAGTGTGTGAAAGGCAAAACGAAATCTTAAAAAAAAATTTTGTTTCTTATGAAAAAAAAAACACTTCTGTGTAATTGCAGATTAGTTAAGAACCGTAAACCGGGCTTATTTTGATAGCTTTGATATATTTGAGATTTTTCCGCAAAATGAATGGTACCATTTAAATTCGTACGGAATAGGAATAGAATCATACTGCTCTGGTAGAGAACTGTACAAAGTAAGAAGAAGTCTCAACAAAATTTTAAGCAAGTTAACTAACCACTATAATTAAGAAAATTTTGATGAATAAGATTATTTTATTATTCTCATAATTCTGTGATAATTTTCTCAATGAAACTGAGTTCGAATCTGAAAAGGAATACTTTTTTTCGGATTATTTGGCATATTTTACACTAGGAAAAATACGTCAGTTTGTAAATATAAGTTAGTTTTTTTTTAAAGGTCCAATGAATCAAATTTCCAGTTATTGCTTTTTGGGTGTTTTTGAAACTGCCTAGAGTCAGGGCCTCAGGGGTATTTTAAAAAAACACCCAAAAAGCAAAAACTGAAAATTTGGTTTATTAGTCCTTTTAAAAAAAACTTTACATTTGTGCTTTGGAAACACAATTGAGCAATTCTCTGCCAAAACCAGATAGATTTTATTTGTAGTTTTTTATTTGACTTAAACTTTGTGTATGACCAAAGAAAAAATTTTGTGGCATTGGTTCACCCAAGTCTCCATACAATTTTGGCAGCTCTCCATATAAAAATGGTGCTCGAAAATCTGTAAATATTGAATATTTTTTTTGATCAAAGTTGTAGAATATGTTGAGAAATGTCCAGAAAAAATAGGTACTCGGAAAAACGGCCGATCCTATAATACGTAATTTTTGATTTTCAATATTTTTTTATGTTTTAGGAGAGCAAAACCCGCAACTTTTGAGCCATAGAGATGTATGGTCAAAAGTTCAGCCAGTTCAGTTCAGTTTTGAAAAATAGTGATTTTTGGAAAAATCGAAATTTCAGCGAAATATTTTTCGTTTTGTTAAGGCCGATGCAAATATTTAAAAAAGTTTTTGTCCCTCGGCCCTGGCCGAGGTCAAGGGGGGGGGGGGCAAAAAAATAAAAAAATATAAAAATTTAAATAACAAGCCATAGTCTACACATTTAAATGAAAAATGTGTTTTAAAATGCATTTTACACTTGTTCAGTTATTTTGCAATCATTAGTTTTCAAAAAATCTAAGATCTGACAAAAACAAAAATTGTATCGAAAAAAAAGATTTTGCATCGAAAATTTTCAAAAAATCTTAAGATTTTTTAATAAACCCAAACATGCTAAAAATGATTTAAAACGCAGAAGAATGTATTTTAATTTGATTTCAGCTGGTTGCACTTGAATTTTCATTGAAATTTTGAAGTTTATTGTAAAAATATTTTTTTTGCCCCCTGATTTTTCGGGCCAATTTTGAAGGGGGGGGTGACAAAAACTTTTAAAAATATTTGTACCAGCCTAATGTATTTTTTTTTTTAATGTTCAGAAAATTTGCTATAAAATTGTCTAAGAGACACCGAAGATTGGACCTCTGGTTGCTGAGATACAGCGGATTATAGACAAACAAAAAGAACAGGAAATTTGAAGTTTTTCAAGTCTCATCCAAAGAACCCACCATTTTCTTATGTCGATATCTCAGCAACTGATGGTCCGATTTTCAATGTTTATGAAACATGAAACATTTGTGAAATTTTCGTTCTTTTCGAAAGCAATATTTCTGAGATTTTTGAATCAAAACTAACATTTCAAAAGGGTGTAATATTTATTTTTTAAATATTAGTCTTGATTATAAATATTTCACAATATTATAATCGATCGAAAAAATTTACGAATGTTTCACAACTCCCGCAAGTCCGAATTTAAACAGCACATTGGATAAGCCGTCACCCTTGGTGCGATTAAAAGGGGTCCGCTAGCTCCTCTGCCACTCTCCTGTGACACATCACATGATCCAAGGTAGCCTTGATCAGCCGAGTCAGTTTGTCCGGGGAAACCATTCTCGTGCCTGATTTGCCATAACTGTCCGCGGTCGACTGTATCGTGCGCTGCCTTGACATCGATGAACATGTGATGTGTGGGCACGTTGTACTCACGGCATTTCTCGAAGATCTGACCCGCTTGATAGGGGGCCCAATTCGTTTTCTAATGACATATCCTACATTTTTCACAGTTGAATAACGACACTTTCACGAATCGAAGAGGGGCAAAAATTTTCACATTGACGCCAAATCAATTTGACAGAGACGAATCTCTTTGCACTCCTCGGCAAAGGTGTTCACTAGGTATCGTGAATTTTATCGTGTATTTTAACACATATGGCCTACACATTGCACTCGGTGTGCCCTCCGGCCCTAGTCCCTAATCCAATCGGCACATTTATGTGAACCGTCTACCTTTCCCAGCTGCCACCACGCTACACCACAAACGACACACTGTCATCCGAGCTAATTGCATTTAATTAAATCAGTATTGATCCCCGAGTTCATCTCTGGCATTTTCCACCTCCACCCCCTGACTCCACACAAGGACACACAAGGACCAAAATTTCACCACAAACCCCATCCAAAATTTATCACCCACCCCAACTCACCATTCTGGGTGCGCTCCCGCTCCGTGTTGTACAGGAACGTCCCGAACCGGCACGAGTACAGGTGGTCCAGCACCGTGATGAGGAAGTACTCGGTGAACTCGAGCGCGTGCGGAAACTGCTTCGAGATCTGCCACACGCAGTCCATAAACTGGAGAAACACCGGCGACCGGTCCGCGTCCGAGTGGTGGTTGTCGCCGTGGCCAATGCGCTGGTAGAGAAAAAGTCGAAACTCGTAAAATATTTCTGCTTTGATCGCCGTTATTGGCACCAACCTGTTCGAACTTGTGCCCAAAGCTGAGCCATTCCTTCTCGATGAGCACTTGGAAGCCCTTCAGGGTGCGGTAGTACGGATCCAGCAGCAGCATTGCGAGGGCCGTTAGCTGTGAGGTGCGGTCCCAGCCGTCGGAACAGTGGACCACCACGGACATGCGCATGTTTTCGATCTGTTTGGGGGTTTGAGAATGAATAAAAATCATCTATTATATTTATCAATTCATGAACACTATTTTAGAAAAAAAAAATGTAGTGAAGAATCTTTGTTTAGGCTTATTTGCTATAGAGTTTACGAAGTTTATGGAGAAGATGACCAATAGACTCAAGTCGTTAAGATTCGTGCACAGTGACTGCGCCTCGGAATCTTTGTGACTATTTGATTAAATTCTTTACATTTCTAAACAGTAAACGAAACACAAGCCATAGCTAGCAGGTTATTTCATCAATCAAAGGACTTTTTCTAGAACTAAACACCGAGTACGGTTTAACGGAGTAAGAGCCAACAGAGATGAATCAGGATGGAGGAGCTCGCTTGTTTTTGTATGAGAAATTGGAGTATGCAACACCGTCTTGATTGTAGTGATCAAGTTTTCTATACAGAGCACGAGTACCAGCAGCAGCGGATTCGGAACCTAATCAAATCATCTTCAATCAGGACTAGATCGCGGTGGAGCAAACTCCATACTTGCTGCAGCATGGCTAAGAAACACCCCGATCCATCAAGTATGCATCCACAATCCGTTCAACGCGATCCGTGCACTGTTCAGCGAACTTACAGGTGAATTTGGCTTTACAGAACTGTCAACGAGGACGGGCCTAATTTTGTTGTATAATTCGGATGAAGAATCTTAACAACAGACTGTAGACTCTGGAGTATGGCCAACAAGGAGATGACGACCGAGCAAGACTCGGAGGTGAATCTATTTCAGCTGAAGCATTTTGCTGAATTGAAAATTCCATTGTAAATATTCACATAGTAGGCCAAATCGATCCAAGCTGATCGAAGTTGGCTTTGCTGGTGTACGGGTGTT
Organism: Culex pipiens pallens; assembly: GCF_016801865.2. Taxonomy (NCBI): domain Eukaryota; kingdom Metazoa; phylum Arthropoda; class Insecta; order Diptera; family Culicidae; genus Culex; species Culex pipiens. The sequence goes on along the minus strand of NC_068938.1, from coordinate 96,850,135 downwards.
TGAAAATTTGCTCCGGGTGATTTTTATCGTCTTCCGTCATATCGCGAATTTTAATATTTGAAGAGTTTTAACGGTACCGGTTTCCGGATTCCGGTTTGTTTTTTGCTTTTTGTATGGTCAAGTTGGAGCTTCTAGTTTTTGAAGTGAATAAGAGGAAGAAGGAGGGAGGAAGAAAATGGGTTGAAGGGTTCCGGCTCCGGAGGTGAAAGGTGGAAGGAGCTTTTGGAGGCGGCTGGAGAATAGAAGTCCCGGGTTGGTTTTACTTGGTTTTTATTTATTTTTTTCTTTTTGCGAAAGTTTTAAGTTGTTTGGGGGTTGCTTAGCAACTTTATTTTTTCTAGTTTTGGATTGTTATTGCAAGTGCCTACTGTTGGGATCGTTATTAACTCAAGCGTTCCTGGTTTTGAAGAGGTTGAAGCAAAATTTTGGTGAGTTCGTTCCGATTATTGGGCTATATTTTTGATACAAGGTTTTAAAGTTTTGGGTTGATTAAAATGGAAATTGTAACGAAAATTTTTAATAACTTGGAGGTGGTTGTCAAATTATTTTATGTAAACTCATTATACAGTTCGTTGATTGACCAAATTAGTCGTAACAGTGAAGCTTTTCGTCTTGCAAATTTATCTATTGATGGGTTTGGAAATTTACTATCGATGGTTTTTTATGGTGATGAGAACGTATCTGATATTAAAAGGGAAAATTGTTACAATTTTAAGGGTTTTGGGTTAAATGATGATATAATTTTAACGCTTCAGTTAGTTAGTATTATTTTTAAAGCTGATTTATTTATTTATCAAGTTGGCAAATTTCCAGCACAGATAAAACTTGATGTTGATTTTTGCAAACAATTTGATATATTACTTTTCACACAGCATAAAGCGGGCAGTCTGATTTTTGGAAGTATTTTGGACATTAAATTTTGTGGTTTAACTAATGATTCAACGAAAGAGAATGTTACTTTTGAGTTTCAAGAATGTTCTTCAAATGTTTGCCTTTTTGACAATAAAATTCGTCGTAAATGTAAGTGGTTTTGGACTTATGTTTTTGGCTTGGAGAATAAGGTGAAGGTAAAGTTCATTGAATTTGGGAATGATACTTTAATTAAAGCTTTGCTGAATCAAATTCATGGAAGAAAAAATAAAGTTTTCTCCGAATGACGTTTCTCAGTTAAGAAAGGATTTAGCATCATTTGTATCATTTAATGATTCTGTGTATGATGTACTTTTTAAGTTCGGTCTTGTTTTTTCAACTCTCAAAGACTTGTTTTGTATGGATATGTTGTGGATAATTGCTGCAATGTTTAAGAAATGTATTATAGTTAATTCTAAAGATGCTCCACCTAAAGTATACAGGTTGAGTGAATTTGACAATGGTGATTACTGGAGATTATTTGTTCTGATTGATAGAGATAGTTATCATTTTCATAGTGTTTTAAGCATTCTACCTGATTCAAAGGAACGTTTTGATTTGGTATCTGATCGTTCAGTTCTTCCTGTAACTGATTTGTGTAATTCAAATAATATTATTAGTCATTCAGATGTTGGTTTGGATCAATTGTATTTTGCAGCTTGCTTTGAAAATAATGTAAATTTGCGTATAAAGAAAATGAATATGGATGGAAATTGTATGTATTGGGCATTGATTGACCAGTTGAATAGATTTGGTTATTCGTTTGATTTTAATTTAGATTTTATTTTTGAGTTTAGGAGCAACATTGCGAATTTTATGTAGTCAAATAGAAACATGTTTGTATTTAAAGTGTTTAAAATATTCAAATATTAAAAATGTTTAAAGAATTTGAAATATTAGAAGTTTTTAAAAAATTTCAAGTATTTAAAGTATTTAATGTATATAAAGCATTTAAAGTATTTAAAGTATTAATTTTTTTTAAAGTATTTAATGTACTTAAAGTATTTAAAATATTTAAAGAATTTAAAGTATTTAAAGTTTTTAAAGTATTTTAAGTGTTTAAACTATTTAAAGTATTTAAAGCATTTAAAGTTTTTGAAGCATTTAAAATTTTTAAATTATTTTAAGTATTTAAATTATATAAAGTATTAAAAGTATTCAAAGTATTAAAAGTATTTAAAGTATTTCAAGTATTTCAAGTATTTAAAGTAATTAAATTAATTAAACTTGTGAGAAACTAAACTAAATTTGCTTTTCATCTGCATTGACTATTTCTTGTTCCTAATTTTCTGTTTTTCTTTCACTCTCCGAATTATCTGTCTCTTTTTTGTCATTGTGAGGGGATCATCGATCCATCCGCATTGACATACTATCTTTTCATTTTTCTGCCTTTCTTCATATTTTCACTGTCTTTTTCACACTTACTACCAGTCTTTGTGAGGGGATACTGAGCTCGATTTGCTCTCCATCCGCATTGACCTTTTCTCATCTATGATTTTCCTTTTCATCAGTAGTTAGAATCAAAGCCGGGGATTGGGGAGGGAGCATCAGGGCAGTGGACAGTATGCTGTAATGGCGGAGACTGGATGTGGATAGTGGAAGACCAGAACTACGTCAAAAGGGGAAAATAGTTTATTATTTGTACAATTCTCAAGGATTGTCCAATTAATACATCTATTGACTTCTGTCAGTCTCCAGCTGTCTGCCGCGCCCTTTTAGGCCCCCAACAGGGTGCGAGCCCTGTTTTTCAGCTTTGTCAGACTTTTTTCGGAGTTATTGGAGGTTACTGTCGGAAGGAGATTCTCTTCCCCTGAGGACACCGTGAGTGATTTTGCTTGTTCGCGTCCAACCACCCCTTTTGGCCCTTCATACGACAGTAATTTGAAAATGCTCCTTTTAAGTCTGAGCCACTGTAATTCTAGGCAACCGCTACATAGGTCATCCTTGTGGCCCTGTTGGTTATCACATCAAATCAAATCAAATCAGTAGGCCAAATCGATCCAAGCAGACCTGCAGGACAACCAAGTGCTTACTGCAAACGTCAGAACCAGTCTGCTGCAACTCTGCAGCACGCAGAGACGATGTCTAAGCAGGAGTTCTTGGGCGGCTTCTCTCATTTTCTTCTTGATGAAAACATCTTGCTTTAAAAAATAAACGAAACTGAATTTAGTTAGACAATTCTGACTGTACTCGTGCATATTCAGAGGCACACTTTATAGATATAGGTACTCGAAGTTTACGTCCGTGTTAGGGAAGCCCGCGTGGCCGCGAAATCGGCAGACAACACCCTGCCCAGCGACGTATTGGACGACGCGCCAGAAAATCAAGAACGGGACGCTGACCGGAGAAATTAACAGCCTCAGGACAAACGGGGTAAGCACACGCAGTAAGATCTGTAAACCGTGGAATCACCATCACAATGAGGGCGAAGCTTTCGCAGACTGTCCAGCCGTTTGCGGAAGCCCGATAATGGTCCGGTCCGAGTGCTACTGGAACGGTTCTAGCCGGCCCCTTGCTATCGATAAACGCTGCCAGAGGCAGCAAAAGCTAGCTGGTCAATATCCGGCTGCCGACGACCATCGATGAGAGCAAAAACGGGAATCCGGAGACGAGGTGGAATTCCGAGGATTCTCGAAGCAAGAGTTGGATAAGACCAAAAAGATGTTCATGAAAATTTGCTTTTTAACCATGTGGCAGCCACAATCAGTATCCACGACAACGCGACGCTAGCTGGCACATCCCAGTTTGGAGCCCCAAACTATCAACGCAAGGCCGATTCGAAGGAAATCGGGGCTAGCAAGCAAGCAATATGCTCCAACCAGCAACATCACTGGAAAGGAGCCACTGTGACCGACCAGATACCGTTCAAGCATCACAAGCAGCCATGATTGACTGGCCAGATCCGGAGTTCCTTGGCGACGGTATTGAAGAATTAGACCAACAGGCGCCACAATCTCCTAATTTCTGGAATAAATTCTACTGGATGACAGAACTCGGATACAGAACTCGTTAAAATTCCAATTATCAAGCACTCACCCGATCCACAATCCGCACCGCACCCGCCAGAATGCACTTGATGTGCTTCAGCCACAGCGTTCCCTCCACCGCGGAAAGCCACTTCTGGTCGTCGCTCGCCGGGAAGCAAATCTCCTTCAGCTTCCGCAAGCTCTCGCGCATCACGTGAATGTTGTGAATGTCCAGGAAGGTCAACTCCACGTGCTTGTACGAATCCTCCGACTCGTAACCCCCACCCTTGGCCTTGTTCGCGATGGCGTTCGCATTTGGCCGCGCGTCAAAGATCGACAGCTTGTCCGACTGGGCGTTCGCCTCCATGATGTAGTTGATGTACGTTTCGTCCGCTTCGCTACGTTTTCCACTGACTCCAACCAGCGGCTGGGAACAACGCGTGATCGTGGCGAGCGACTTTGGGTGGATCCAGCACAGCACCGGAAGACGACTGCGTGACCGGAAGTTAGCCACCTGTTTGAGCATTTCGTCCTTGGCCGACTTTGGAACGGCCCAAACCGACGGATAACTGTCGCACAGTTCGTACTTTTCGTTGATCCTCGTAATCCGCCAGGTGTCGTTGTTGGTGCTGTTGACGCCCATCCGCCGGAGTTCCGCCACCGGCTCGTACACGTTCCAACCCTCCTCGGGGAACTTTTCCTTATAGTTGAACGCAAACAGTTGTCCGTTGTGCGACAGCGGGAACGAATACAACTGCAGCTTCTCGTAGACCGTCCTCCGCGAGTGATTCTCCTGCTTGTGGGCAAAACGCAAATTCCGCATGTCTTTGCAGAAAATGTCAATCCCGTACGAGTTCTCGCCCCGCGAGCTGGCCCCACCCACTTTCTCCACCCGACTAACCGCACCCAGCGGACAGTCCACTATCACGATCGGATCCTTATCGCTGGCCGGGGGGTTCGACCGGAAGTGCAGCCGGTAGTTGGTGATTGTGAGCGTTCCGACGACGGGTCCGCTGTACGGGCAAATGTACGAGACGTCGTTTTTGATGTCCTGCATGTTTTCGCCCGAGAGATACGTAAACGACGATTCGTTGGCCACCTGAAGGGAATGAAGAATTATGAGGGTATTATTGGCGTTATTTATTGGCACATGGTGGCGACTCATTGCGATAAATATTTTAAATCACCATTAAAAATGTATTTGTATTGGTTTTCTTAAAGGAGAAAATGGCGATAAAACTGAATAATCATTCAAAAAATTCCAAATTCAAAAATCAAAAAACTAAAAAATCCGAAAAAGTTAAAAAATTCTAAATTTAATACTAAAGACCTTAAAATGTTGAAATTAGAAAATAAAGCAGAAATTCTCAATTTCTGAAATAAAAAACATTGAAATTCTGGAATTCTGAAATTCTTTATTTCTCAAATTCTTAAATTCTTAAATTCCTTAATTCTTTAATTCTTACATTCTTAAATTCTTAAATTCTTGAATTCTTAAATTCTTAAATTCTTAAATTCTTAAATTCTTAAATTCTTAAATTCTTAAATTCTTAAATTCTTAAATTCTTAAATTCTTAAATTCTTAAATTCTTAAATTCTTGAATTCTTAAATTCTTAAATTCTTAAATTCTTAAATTCTTAAATTCTTAAATTCTTAAATTCTTAAATTCTTAAATTCTTAAATTCTTAAATTCTTAAATTCTTAAATTCTTAAATTCTTAAATTCTTAAATTCTTAAATTCTTAAATTCTTAAATTCTTAAATTCTTAAATTCTTAAATTCTTAAATTCTTAAATTCTTAAATTCTAAAATTCTAAAATTCTTAAATTCTTAAATTCTTAAATTCTTAAATTCTTAAATTCTTAAATTCTTAAATTCTTAAATTCTTAAATTCTTAAATTCTTAAATTCTTAAATTCTTAAATTCTTAAATTCTTAAATTCTTTAGATTACAGACCTGAGTCACCACCATGTGATTGTAATTCCCCCCCTCGGATCGGCTAATCAAGCTCTCCATAAAAAAAAATACTTACAATCGTATCGTTGCCATGTTTCGAATTCAACGAGCTGGACTTGGAGTCCGAGTCCAGCGAGTTGGAGCTGCGGTGAAAATCCTTGTCCATGTCGTACGGCCGCTGTCCAGCCACTTCCGGTTATTGTCCGCGATTCCAAGAAAGAAAGCAATCAGCGCCGAGACTACGCCCCCGCCGTTTCAATTAGCGAATGCTTCGGACTGGTTTGTTTATCCTTCCACTTAACACCACGGAACCCGAAAAATACCGCCCTTCCACAAGCCGGATCGGTGCGCGAGGAAGTGCCGGAAGTTTGAGCGATAACAACGACGGGAATCGGAAGGAAACAGAACACTTTTTATCAGCAACTTTCGTGTGGGGTCACAAGAGAAAAGAAAAATGGAACACTTTGGCCAACCGAGAGCGAATTTGACAGTCACGAAACGGCAATGTTGACAGAAGCTGGAGTGACGCAAGCTGCTTTGTTGCATAACAAAGGGAGTTTTGTTGCACGGCAGGACCGGCCAAAGGGGGTGGATACAATTTTCTGTTGCTGAGTTGCAGCTGAAAATGTTGCGGTTGTTGCGATGGGAAAAGTTAAGGGTAAACAAGACGAAGTGTGCAATACAATTCTAGACTTTTTTTTATTAGGTCCTATAAACAAATGTAAACATTGAGTGTATTCCTTTCACACACGCAGAAAAATAAGGCATATTTGAATCAACAAAACATTTTGTTGATTTGAAAATCAAGATTTTTGTTGAATCAAAGCGGTCAGAACAAAACTTCCAGACCAAGACTGTCAGATCAAAGAGCAAAGTATAAACAATCTTGGTCTCGATCTTGGTTTAGGATACAGAGTGGATTCGTTAATTAGAATTTCGCTACATCGAATGTCCGCTTATCCGAATGCTCCCTAATTCGAACGTATTCGAATTTAAAAGAATTTAACCGTCAAAACCAGTTGTCAAACTGATGTTGACGTTAAACACTAGGGGTTGATCACGGCGAGTATATCGCATACCGCGTATCATACGCGCATAATATCGTACCAAATATTGTCAGTTTCTTTCGAAGGTACAGGCATTACAGAATGTGCCGCAGACACTGTTGCCAGCGATTTTCTGCACTTTTGGTGCAATAAAAAACATTTCCGGCAACAATACCATGCAATCCGAAGAAGAAGATCAACAAAAACAAAACGCACGCCGAAAGTGCGGCGCGTCGTTTCGAGGCTGGTATGCCGCGTGTCTTTTTCGGGAATACGCGCAATAAATATCAGCGTAAATATCATACGCAATAATATTCACGTAGTACGCCTAGGCCAGAAGTAATTTGCCCTTTGTTTTAACACCATTGTTCGATAATTTTCGAACACGTGGTTTCAAGATTTTGACTGCTGTCAGTCGTTCCAATAAGCGAATTCGGATTCGCTCATTCGAATGCAGTTTCATTCGAATTAGCGAATCCGTTCTGTACAGGTGAGCACAAAACTAACAAAGAAAAAAATAATATTTTATTTGATTTGAATTATTGCGCGTATTCCCGAAAAAGACACGCGGCATACCAGCCTCGAAACGACGCGCCGCACTTTCGGCAAATGCGCGCTGTCAAATCCCATACTGTGCGTTTTGTTTTTGTCGAGCCCTGGACACTATTTGCCGTGGTTATACACTCAACCCCCGGTGGTTGGTCACTTTTCCGTTTGACACTTTTTTAGTTTGTACCCCGTTGGTTGGTCAAAGTCAAACTAAAAAGTGACAAACTGTCACTTTTTACACGGCGATCACGCACACTATCAAAACAAACGTTTGATAGTGTGTGTGAACTCCGTGTAAAAGGGGTGTCAAACTAAAAAGTGACCCCGTTCGTTTGACAACAGTTGGTGTCAAACCACCGGGGTTTGAGTGTAGCGCCACAACTCGCTCTCTGTAACAGTATTCCTAATTCCAGTCCACGCTCACCAAGTCGTCATGGCCTAGTGGTTAGCATTTTTGCATACCAATCCAAAGGACGGAGGATCAAACCCCGCCTCGAGCGACTTTGATTTTTCGTTCATATTCATCATTTCAAATTTCTGTATTCTTAACTTTCTCGTTGGGAGCAGATGGGCATCGAACCAAGAACCATTCGCTTATAAAGCGAACACCTCGGCGAACACCGTAACCAGTCAGCCACGGTCGCTGCACTTCGGCGTCCTGTACATAAACATTTAAATAAAGCAGTTAAGAGCCTTATTCGTCCACTTTAATTTTTGATCGCGTTTTTGGTGTCCACATGAACAATTTTGTTGTGGATTTGTGATTCCTATCGTTTCATCATTCCCTTGAAGAAAAACCTTTTAATTTATGACACCCTATGCAACATTCCTAACGTGATGCATCGCACCCGCGCAACAAAACATCCAATGTCACGCGACACACGCAAACGTCAACTCGCGATTCGATTCGTCTTCCAAAAACGTCAGTCGCTGTTGTTGCTTCTGCTGCGAAACACTTTTCTTTTCACCTAAAAAAGTGAATTTCATCAGTTTTTCGACATTGAAAAATCGCTGGTTGCAATAGTTAATTACCTAGGTCAAGTAATTCAAGCTGTTTTTTGTTGTTGTTGCAATTCAAGCTTTGTGCAAGAAGAAGACGCGTGGTCAGATGAAGTGCGTATTGTGAGGGACAAAGCCGTGTTGAGATTTGGATCTTTCCAGGAAGTTTCTTGTTTTTGTTGTGTTTGAAGATTGTTCCGTAATTCGTTCCGGCTCGCTGGACGGTGTGCACGCGGACAGGATGAACTCGTTTCTGCGTGGCTCGACCAACTATGTGTGGTGCACGACGAGTGTCCTCGGCAAGGGGGCGACCGGGGCCGTGTTCCAGGGGGTCAACAAGCACAACGGGGAACCTGTGGCCGTGAAGACGTTTAACCAGCTGAGCCATATGCGGCCACACGACGTCCAGATGCGGGAGTTTGAGGTGCTGCGGAAGGTCAAGCATAATAATATTGTTAAGCTGTTGGACATTGAGGACGATCAGGAGGGCCGCGGGAAGGTTATTGTGATGGAGCTGTGCACGGGGGGGAGTTTGTTCAATATTTTGGACGATCCGGAGAATACGTACGGGTTGCCGCAGCGGGAGTTTTTGCTGGTGTTGGAGCACCTCTCGGCTGGGATGAAGCACCTGCGGGATAATAATCTAGTCCATCGGGATTTGAAGCCCGGAAATATTATGAAGTACATTTCGGAGGATGGTCAAACGATTTACAAGCTGACGGATTTCGGAGCGGCCCGCGAGCTGGAAGAGAACCAGCAGTTTGTGTCGTTGTACGGAACTGAAGAGTACCTTCACCCGGACATGTACGAGCGAGCTGTCCTGCGGAAGTCCATCAATCGAAGCTTCACGGCGAACGTGGACCTGTGGTCCATCGGAGTGACTCTTTATCACGTGGCCACCGGGAATCTCCCGTTCCGTCCGTACGGAGGGCGTAAGAACAAGGAGACGATGCACCACATTACGACCAAGAAAGCGCCGGGAGTAATCTCCGGCACGCAAACCAGCGAGAACGGTCCCATCGAGTGGTCCCGTCACCTTCCGCCGCACTGTCAGCTTAAGGCTGGCCTCAAGTTCCTCGTCACGCCGCTGCTCGCGGGTCTGCTCGAGGAGAACCAGAAGCGGATGTGGTCGTTCGATCGGTTCTTCTACGAAGTGCAGCACATCCTGAACAAGAAGATGCTGCACATTTTCTACGCCAACCGGGCGAACGCGATCGAGGTCTACATGGACCCCGAGGAGACGTTCTTCAACCTGAAGGAGCACATCTTCGTGCAGACCGAAGTGCCGCACAGCTCGCAGCTGCTGCTGATGGAGTCGGAGCTGTTTGAGCTGCGGGTGGGAGCGAATAGCAGTGGTGAGTTGCTTTCATTAAAGTCTTTGTCAAACAAAATACAACAAAAAAACTCTTTTCCAGCCCGTGGTTACTCCGCCACGGTCGCCGACGACCCGCTGATGCTGTTCAACATCGAGAACAACAACGTCACGCTTCCGGCGGAGCTGGACCTGCCCAAGTTCCCGTCCTTCCCGAGTGGCGTCTCGGTTGAAAACGACGCCAGTCTGGCGAAGGTGGCGTGCAGCGTCGGGCACGAGTGCAAGCGCCGCGTCGAGGTGTTTTCCATGCTGGACACGCTGATGACGAAGGCGGTTGAGCAGTTCGCTGGGCTGCTGAAGAATCTGCTGGTTAAGCTGTTGGAGTGAGTGTTGGATCTGTGTGAAAAGAGAAGGGTTTCTTTATTGATATTTTTTATTTAGGCGAACAAAGCATCTGGAAGACGTCGGAAACTCTTTCTGGGAAATGGCCGATTTGGTTGAAATTGCTGTGATGAATGTAAGTTCAACTTGATCAGTTCAAATTAACTCAAGCAAAACACAATCTCTCCCTCCCCAGAACGAAATCTACCAGGACAAGGCGTCGACCCTCAACACCGAAATGAACACGCTCAAATCGGCCTTCCAGCGGGTGTCCGATCCGGTCCACCAGCTGCACAACCGCTTCGTCGCGGAGGAATCGCTCAGCCGGGAGTGGACCAGCGCGTACCGCGACCTGCGCAGCCCCAACAAGAACCGCGTTAACGAAAAGTCCAAATACCTGGTCGACCGCCTGCGAGACTCGTGGCAGCACCTGCTCCGTGATCGGGCCACCCGCTCCCTGACCTACAACGACGAGCAGTTCCACGCGCTCGAGAAGATCAAAATCACCGAAACGGGCAAGCGCATCAAGACGCTGCTGAACGAGGACGTCCGGCCGGCGGTCGAGCTCGAGGCCGAATGTCTCGCCGATTGGTACAAAAAGGCGCAGACGATCTTCCTGCAGACGCAGTTCCTCCACAAGGACGTGAGCTCGCACGAGGAAACGCTGTACGACATCCGGGACCGGCTGGTGCAGATCAAGGAGGACCTGAAGGAGGACATCAAGAATGATGGGGAGGTGTCGAAGATTGCCAACGAAACGACGGCGAACGAGCAGAACATTGAGTGCCTGAAAAAGTCGAAGGAGATGCAGAGCGTGCTGAGGGTGAGTTTTGGTTGTTCCACGTTACTCGATTCTGCGCTCGGATATCGTGCCTCTCGTGTCTATACCCGGCCTTCCACAACAGGGGTCCGCTAGCTCCCCTGCCACTCGCACATCACACGACCCAAAGTAGCCTTGACCAGCCGCATCAGTTTGTCCGGGAATCCGTTCTCGTGCATGATCTGCCAAGCTGCTCGTGGTCGACTGTACCGTACGCTGCCTTGAATCTCCTCCCCCCAGATCTTAAAAATCACCAAGTGGATCGCCTTCGCCAACTGCTCTCCTCCGTATTTTAAGATCTTACCGGATTACCGATCTTTGCCAACGGCCCTGTTGTTCTTCAGCTGCCTGATCTCCTTCTTCACCGTCTCCAGATCAGGTGCAGGGAACTGTTGGTCAGCAGCGGGCGGTCCAAGTTGGGCTTCAAAGCCGTATCCATGCGGAACTGCTGCCACCTGTCCAACATCTCGCTTTTGTCCATGAGAAGGTTTCCCTCGGCGTCCCGACAAGTGTTGAATTGCGGCACATAGCCTTTGCGGTCTCGTAGAACTTTCGCGTCTCGTTCTGCCGAAACAGCTGCTTCATTTCGGCGCGATCGCGGTCTGCCAGCTGGCCCTTCTTTAGCTTGAGGACCGTTTTTCCATTACTTTTATCCTATGCGGGCGTTCATATAACTATAAGCCACTCAGTACTTTCCTCTCGTTTCATTTCGAAATGACTATCCGCATTAGGAAGCAACAAAAATGACTTTTTGGCGGGCATTCAGGGGTTTGTTCCGGTGGGCATACTGAGCCCAAATCCCAAATATGAGCTTGATTGGACGTAACAGGAGCTGGCGCTCCGCCCTTCAATTTTAAATGGGATTTAACCCGTAAAAATACTTTTTTTTCAAAAATGTCTATTTTTGAGGCATTTCGGCCACTGAAGCGTTTACCAAAAACATCGCTGGCGTGTAGGCCAGATCCATGCGCATCTTTTTGTATATATAACATTTAAGTTTGGAGCACCCTAGACCATCCAAGTTAAGCATTTTTTCGAAAAATCGGCCCCGGCAAAATCAAATGGCGTCTCGGGCGTCGCATTTCCCATTTAAAATTGGGATTTGGGCTCAGTATGCCCACCGGAACAAACCCCTGAATGTCCGCCAAAAAGTCATTTTTGTTACATCCTAATCCGCATGGACTTTAACTTTGGATGTGGGACGGGTTTGGACAGCTTCAGCTTAACCACCCGAACGCCGTTAGGCACGCCGGCGAAGAAGTTCCTCCAAACCTCGTCCCTAATGGTCAGCACTTCTCCGTACTCACGCATGGCATCGATGATTTTGGATTTCGGCAGTTCTAGATCGTGAGATCGTGAACCCGGACATCAACAGTGTGTTGTCGTCGTTGTAAACCAAACTGTCCGTGCCAAAATAATATTTTAAATGATTAAAGTAGTGAATATATTTCTATACTGATATCTTTGTGAGAGGAGAGTATAGAGTCTTTTGATATGTCTACCATCTGCCTATTTTATGTTTTTGTGAGGGGATCATCACACACTTACTACCAGTATTTGTGAGGGGATAATGAGCTCGATTTGATCTCCATCCGCATTGATCTTTTCTCATCTTTGATTTTCATTTTTATCAGTAGAGCAATTCTATACGAAATCGGCCGATTTCGACCATTTTTATTTTTTGTATTTTTTTTTATTTGGCTCAAACTTTGTGGGCGCCTTCCCTATGACCAAATAAGCAAGAGTAGCATCGCAAAAAGACAATTGTCTTTACAAGACCCCGCGCGGCAAATAATAGCTGCTGGGAAGAGCTTGAAAAATGACACGAAAAAAATGTCACCGCGGTTCTAGCGATACATAGCGCACAAGGCACAAGGAATGGAGTTTACAGCATCTGGATGGAACAGCACTTTCCCTCTCAATAGGAACTGTGTTATAGATCTGGAAATGCTTAATAACAGTAAAAATGGATAACACGATACAATAGTCCTTGTAATTAGAATTCCGTGTCTTAATACTCAAACAGAAAAAAAATGACCAAATAAGCTATTTTGTGTCATTGGTTCACCCATACAAGTCTCCATACAATTTTGGCAGCTGTCAGTACAAAAATGGTACGTACATATTTAAACATTTGTAACTTTTAAGTGAATTTTCTGATCAATTTGTAGGTATTATTGAGGACTATTGAGAAGAAATTTGCCGACTTTTTAATAAACTTTGTTTTACAAAAACTGAATTTCCCGAAATATGTATTTTTTATTTTCGAGATTTTTTTATATGTTTTAGGGGACAAAACCCGCAACTTTTGAGCCATAGAGAAGTATGGTCAAAAAATCTGCCGCCGAGTTATAAATTTTAGAAAAAATAGTATTTTTTGGCAAAAATCAAAATTTTATGCAAAAACAAATTTTGACTATTTTTTTTGTGCTAAATTGAATTTGCAATCAAAAAGTACTTTACAGATATTTGATAAAGGGCTCCGTTTTCAAGATATAGGCACTGATCTTAACGAAATATTTGTAGTTTTTCAATTTTGAAAATAGTGACCATTTCTGAAAATATTTTTTTTCGGAATTATTGGAGGTTACTGTCGGAAGGAGATTCTCTTCTCCTGAGGATATCGTGTTTTGCCCTTTCATACGGCAGTACTCTTTAAGTCTGAGCCACTGTAATTCTAGGCAATCGCTACATAGGTCATCCTTGTGGCCCTGTTTATTCTTAATCTACAACTTTGCCAAATTCACCAAATTGATCAGAAAATCCCTTTTCAAGATAGGGGAGAATGGGAAGACTTGAACCCCGGGGAGACTTGATCCCAAGTCTGTATCTCGTCAGCATGTGGGTAAAACAATTAGCTTTCTTCTAGAAAGTTGTGCGAAATTTACTAAAACTCATTGTAGAAAACAAAGAAAAAAATTAAAAAATGTTTAGATCGAGTTACACACATTTTTCTAAGAAGTGCTGCAAAAAACTTCCAAGGGATCTTTTTTCTTTGTTTTGATAAGAATAGAAAACACTCAAAAATTATTCAAAAAAACATTTTTATACGTGAATTGTTTGATAAACATATCAACTCCAAAAGCCTTACACATTTGACGTTAAATTTATCGTCATACTATTTTTACAATCAATTGTTTAAAAAGGTGCGTTTAGGGAGACTTGATCCCTGCACTGTCACTGGAATCAGCCTCAAGATTAAATAATTGGGCTGGGTTTTCGTACATAGTTTCCTTTAGTATAGTTGTACATAACTTACTGCAGTTTGAACCATTTTTCAAAAGTTTGGTAAACAAAAATTACCAGCTTTTGTAAACATGCTCAATTTTGGTTTAAAAAAGAAAATTTGAAGTTTTTAAATATTTTGCATGCTAAACTTGTTATATTTTGAACACAAACGTACAGGTTTAATGTGAAATTGCTGTAACTTATAGAAAATTAAAAGTTTGGATGAATAAGAAACATTTTGCCTACGATTTATTCAAAATGATGAAAGAGGGATCAAATTACCCCCAACATTTTGATAATGCCGGTTTTATTTTTTTTTTAAACACTTGGCACGATTCGAAAAGTTTATCTGATGAAATACCCTTATCAGTCCAACATAGTTGAATGTTTAAGCTTTCAATTCATGCAAAAAGATCATAGTTTTGTGAGAAATTGACAGAGTTATGTGCGATACAAAAAAAAGGGGATGAGCAATTCCAGCTCAAATCAGGAATTTTTCTGGTACTTTTGTACCCGACCCTCTCCGATTTCAATGAAACTTTGTAGACATGTTATCCTAGGTCTATATAAGCCATTTTTGTGTATATGGAGCCAATAGTACTCGAAAATAACATTTGAGAAGGGCATAAGGTATTTAAATATTTTTGTATTTTGTAATTTAAAAATTACTGTATCTCGAAGCCGTTGCGTCGTATCAAAAAGTGGTCGAAGACAAACTTGTAGGAAATTGGACGGGCTTTCTGAAAAAAATACACTGAAACAAAAATACACGCCACATCTATGAGATTTTTTGATTTTTAAGTCTAAAACTTAAATTTAAAGGTGATGTCACGATTTTTTTTCGTTCAAAATTTTTGAGAAAATAGCCTAAAATGTTACCAAAAGACTGACGAAAAATGCAGGATGGTATGTCTCTCCTGAAAAAATACAAAAATCATTTATTAAAACTGTTTTTTTGAAAAGTGGTCTAAACGTCAAAATTTTTCAAACCCGGTAGTGGGAATCGATTCTCCAGACAATTTTACATAAAAGTCTCCATATTGACCATTGTCCTATGTCCAATCCTTGCGAAGATACAGCGGTTTTAAAAATAAAAATGTTGAAAAAACGGGATTTTTGGCGGTTTTTGGCAATTTATATATGACAGACTTGGTTTTTCAGTCTCGTAAATATTTTTACCGGAAAGCTCGTCCAATTTCGCATGAGTTTGCCTTTGACAGCTTTTTGATTTATATCGTTTTTGTATTTACGTAATTAAATTTACTATCCTGGTTTCTACCACACTGAAAAAAATATTCTATTTTCAGTTATAAGCAATGTAATTAAGCTTATATCTGTAAGCCCTTACATCCAATTGAAATGCTGTCAAAGGCAAACTTATGGGAAATTGGACGAGCTTTTCGGTAAAAATATTTACGAGACTGAAAAACCAAGTCTGTCATATAGAAATTGCCAAAAACCGCCAAAAATCCCGTTTTTTCAACATTTCTATTTTTAAAACCGCTGTATCTTCGCAAAGATTGGGCATAGGACAATGGTCAATATAGAGACTTTTATGTAAAATTGTCTGGAGAATCGATTCCCACTACCGGGTTTGAAAAATTTTGACGTTTAGACCACTTTTCAAAAAAACAGTTTTAATAAATGATTTTTGTATTTTTTTAGGAGAGACATACCATCCTGCATTTTTCGTCAGTCTTTTGGTAACATTTTAGGCTATTTTCTCAAAAAATTTGAACGAAAAAAAATCGTGACATCACCTTTAAATTTAAGTTTTAGACTTAAAAATCAAAAAATCTCATAGATGTGGCGTGTATTTTTGTTTCAGTGTATTTTTTTCAGAAAGCCCGTCCAATTTACTACAAGTTTGTCTTCGACCACTTTTTGATATGACGCAACGGCTTCGAGATACAGTAATTTTTAAATTACAAAATACAAAAATATTTAAATACCTTATGCCCTTCTCAAATGTTATTTTCGAGTACTATTGGCTCCATATACACAAAAATGGCTTATATAGGCCTAGGATAACATGTCTACAAAGTTTCATTGAAATCGGAGAGGGTCGGGTACACAGAAAAAAAAATGATGGTAATATTCATCAGGAAATGGTGACAGATTTTGTGGCAAAATAAATGATAAATTTTACCCCAGAAAATGATGAATTTTCATCAGTTTTTGATGAATATTCATCAGGTTCACATTTTTACACATTTTTTATGTAATATTACTCAAAAAAAGAGGTAATATTCAACCTACTAAATTTTCAACATTCCAAAGTTCAACTTTTTTTTTTCTGTGTACAAAAGTACCAGAAAAATTCCTGATTTGAGCTTGAATTGCTCGGATCAAGTCTCCCCACTCTCTCCTACTGATTTTCAAAAAATCACATGCTTATTTTGTATGACCAGATCGCAAAATTGAATGAAGACTTGTATGAAAATCAAATAATGCAAAATGGCTTCTTCTGACATACACAGCAAAAAAAAAATCAATTTTGGAATGTTGAAAATTTGGTAGGTTGAACATTACCTCTTTTTTGAGTAATATTACATAAAAAATGTGTAAAAATGTGAACCTGATCAATTTTCACCAGAAACTGATAAAAATTCATCTTTTTCTGATGTAATATTGTACTTTTTTTTGACACAAATTGTGTCACCATTGCCTGATGAATATTGCCATCATTTTTTCTTCTGTGTAGGGATGGATAATGGATTATGTTTCATCAGAAGCAAAATATATAAACTTTAAAATCTTTGGAAAAATTGCAAAATTCTAAAAAACTAAAAAAAAAATTACGGTAATATTCATCAGAAAATGGTGACAGATTTTATGTCTAAAAATGCGTAATATTACATCAGAAACCGGTGAATTTTAATCAGTTTCTGATGAATTTTAATCAGTTTCTGATGAATATTCATCAGGTTCACATTTTTACACATTTTTTAGGTAAAATTACTCAAAAAAGAGGCAATATTCAACCAACCAAATTTTCATCATTCCAAAATTCTTTTTTTTTTTTGCTGTGCAGAAAAAAATACCATGTAAGAATTAGTTAATTCGAAAAGGATAGTATGCAGCAAAGGATCTTATATCTCATGACTCGTCTTGAAGCTTGAAGCGCAAATTTGTGTTGTGCAGAGTAATTTAAAAATGAAATTTCAACTAATCCTAATCCTCAATTTCGCTTCCATTTTCCTCCCCGCCAGACACTGCTCAACTACCAGCGGGACATCATCAAGACGCTCCAGGTGAACGGCGAGCTGGTGAACGATTTTTCCACCCTGACGGCCAACGACGACGGCGAGCCAATCTAACGCAGCTCTCTCAGGCGGCATCCGGCGTGTTTTCGTCTCCAGTATTGATTTCATGCCGCGGCCGATTTTTTTCTTCTTCTTATTTTCTTCGACGACGACGACGACGTGATGAACAAATGTGCCGAGAAGTATGACAAGGCATGATGAGCTTACTTCTTTTCCGGCAGCTGACTGTTTCATTTTAGAGGAGGGGGACTCCTCTCGACAGGGAGAGGAGGTGCTATGATTCCTGATTGTCGTAAGTTATTGTGCTTAGCTCAGTTATTATTTTATTATTTTGTAAGGTTAAAAAGTATATCTCTTATTCATATATTTATCATGTTCCACGTTAAGTCAATGTCGTATTATGATTGACTTGAGCCGGATTTATCAATTATGCTTTTATATTCTCTATTTACAAGAAATAAAACCCAAAACGATAAAGACATTTTAACAGATCTCTTCTGCCTAAGTAACTGCCTTTGAAAGTGAAAGACATCCTTGGCGCTCTCAATCGACGACACAGCAGACACAGCGAAGAAAGAAAGAAACTCTCCCTCCCTCCCCCCATCATCGTCGTAGTCGTCTCAGATGAAATCCTTGGGGGTAGGTCCGGCCTACCAAACCTTCACACCACCCTCCCCTACCCCAACCAGCGCCGGCTTGTGACGCCAGGGAGGCGGCGACGGCGGCGGCGTCGAAGAGCAATCAGTAATTTAGGAAGAAAACGTCGCTCCCCCTCCTTGCTTTGTTGTTGCGCCCTTCTCCCCTGTGGTCTCGGCCTGGTCGTCGTCCTGAAAGCACGATACAATTCGCACAATGTTTGCGCAGGCCGGGCTCGTAGGATGGTGGGTAGGGTGGTTAATGGGAAAAAAATAAATTAAAAAAAAATTGGAAAAGTTAAGAAGCCCTTTAAAAAAAAATTATCACGCCATTCAATTCAGCTTCCAATTTCCTCTAAAAATAGCTGTAGAGTTTTGCTCTATAATTTTTTGTTTCAAAGTTATGACCATTTGAAAAAAGAGGTTTTTTGGAAAAATGACACGAAAATCGCAAAATTTAGGGGCGGTGCCAAAAAAGAAGGGGTGGTACAATTAGGTTCAAAATTGGGATTCTTACATGTTATCATAGTATCAATAGCTCCACCAAATTTGAGCTTGATCAGAAAAAGTCGATTTCGAATTTGTACTTTTTTGTGTATAGTTGGGGCAAAATGCCCCAAATAAATATTTCCCTTAAATAAAAATGGACAAAATTTATGTCAAAAACAAATTTGTCTCAATTTCGATTTTTATTTTACATTTTTGTTCTAATGCAAATATAAATTATCTCTCGACTTGAAAAAAAAATCCGGAAGCAAAGAATACGAAATCTCATGTTCAAAATAAGTTGTGTTCATTTTGTTTCAAATTGTAAATTTAAAGCATAAATAATAAGTATTTTTGACTATATCAGAAAAGTTTTTACCCATTTTTTCAAATCAATATTTATAAATTTTTTTAATTATTTTTATCATTTTTTGATATGTTTTATTAAACATAAAGTGCCAACTTTTGAGCTACATATAGGGTATACCGGACGTTTTGTTTTTGGCCAAGTTTATGATTTTTTGAAAAATTGTGTGTGTGTGTGTGTGTGTGTGTGTGTTTTTTTTTAAGTATGGGTTCAAATGATAATTTTACATGAAAGCTCTAAATATGAGGAAAGTTTTACAGCTTTGGTCTGTTCTACAAAGTTGTAGAGCATTAAATTTTCAATAAAAATCACACTTTTGGAAATGTTTTGATGGAAGTAGCGCACCGTGCGGATCAAACCGTAAGAAAGTTGAGTTTTCCATACATTTTTTCGATTTTTTCCATACAAAATTCACCTTCGAGTATCAATGGGTAAATGTTGAGCAATTTTGTTCATATTTGGCCCAGAGTCCTAAAATAGCTCAAGGAACAATAATCATCTTGTGGAGCGAGGTTTTGGGAAAAGTCCCATATTCTGGGCACTCTAATATGCACACACCAAAAGTCCAAAAATAATATTCAGATTTAAATTCGAATTCTACCTAAATCGAAAA
Source organism: Culex pipiens pallens (assembly GCF_016801865.2). NCBI lineage: Eukaryota > Metazoa > Arthropoda > Insecta > Diptera > Culicidae > Culex > Culex pipiens. The sequence continues at coordinate 96,830,602 of NC_068938.1, read as the reverse complement.
GTACTTATTTGATAATGTGCACCGTTTTTTACGTATAGCCATTTTTGGGTAAAACTATTCAACAAAATTGTTTTTTTTTTCCTTCAATTTTCAATTGAAGACAATCGATGACTAACAATGTGGCCACTCAAGTCGGGAAATCGGGAAAGACGGAAAAAGTCTGGAATCCCCCAAAATCCGCAAAAACGGTAAAAAGTCGGGTATTTCTGATTTTTTGTCAAAAAGTCGGGAAAAGTCTGGAATCCCAAGTATACTCGTTAAAAAAATACTTTCTATCTTTTGAATAATTTTGTGATATTTTGTTCAACTTTCAATTCAATTACACTCAATTATTTTCGAGCACCTAACAACAAATTTATGGTTTATTTCACTGTTTGAAGCTATTAGTTTTGCTTTTGAAGCAATATATTGAATGCATTTTTCAACAAAACTGTTTGAAAAATCTAATTTTCTGTTCTTTACTATTTAAAATGTCAAAAAAAAAACTATTTAAAATGTGAAAAAAACGGCTAAGTGTATTTTTTTTCAGTTCAAAGATTGGAATAACGTAACATTTTTTTATAATTTGGTTTACGTTTGGCCTAAGCTTGTCATTTGAGCTTAAAAAAACCGCCATTAAAAAAAAACCTTTGGCACCCCATGCTCTTAAACTTTTTTATGAGTTTGTATTGAAACGTGTAGATAAAGGTTAAATTTAATGTATTGGAAAAAAATTACAAAAACTTTTCGAAATCCAAACGTTTCTAGTGTTTAATGAAAAACAATTTTTTGTGCTTTTGGAAAACATCAAAAAATATTGAAATTTAAAAAATGACAAGGTATTTTTTTAATTTAATAGGTCTATTCGAAAATTTTGCATAATGTAAGAGGTAAACTTATTAATAAACTGGATTATTTTTTAATGAGATGAAATTGAGAACATCAAAATAGAGATCGTAGCAAGATATATTTTTGCGCTCCACGTTTTTCGATTTCCCTTGTCAGAAATTTTCACTTTTTGTGATTTTTCGGTTCGGATTTTTAGTGATTTTCACGATCGGGTTTATTCCGCGAGTTACATCGGTTTATAGATTCCGTTTGATCCGTTTGTTGGCGAGATTGCGAGGAAACAAATTTTTGACGAATTTCGAAGAAATTGCTGTGAAAGTGAGGGAGAGTTGATGGGAAGTTAAGTGTTTGTTCGGTGTAATCCTGGTTTGAAGGAAAATTTACTAAAGTCCAAGTGATTTTGCCCTAATTTGACTGGTGGTTCACTGAATCTGGGAGTTGCTTTGGAAACATGCTAATGATGTTAGGGTTGGCATAATTCTGATTCCGACGAAAACGATTAAGCCGTTTGATTGGTGATTGAGGATTTTCTGGACTGCAAAACATTTTCCCGGTGAGGACTTTCCTTTTTACTTATGTTATTTTTTTATTTTGATCCATGTTTTTTATCACGTTGAAACTTGTTAGGAGTATTTATCAGTTTGTTCCAGTATTTCCAAAAAAATAAACTGGCAGGAATTAAACCGTATCATTATGACAATAACCTCCTTGCCGTGATAAAAAGTCTTATTAAAAATTTATTTTATGAAATTATTGATCAATCTTATTAATTTAAGTGGTTGTTTTTGTTGGACTTCTTCCAATGAAATCGATCAAAGAATAATGTCACTTATTTCCTTTACAAAATGTTATTTTTCTTAAAATCTTTTTTGTTTGATGCTGTTTTCTATCTATTTTAGCAACTCAAGAACGCAAGTTTACAAAAGTATTTTCACTGCTATGAGTTTCAACAAGATTTGAAGTTGAATTAAACCTCAAGACTACATCATTTGGTGAGAGCTTTCCTTTTTAATACAGGCAACCCATTCATTTATTCTGACATATTTACAACTCATTAAAGACAAACCACGCCAATTTCACTATATACGCGGTAGGGTGTTCCCTTGGTCGTTCGCTGTGAGTTGTGGATTGCCTGCTTCTCTAATGAAGGTTCGACTGAGGGGGCATGCTTATTAATTTCTCGTCGCTCCATACCCTCAGTGACGTGATGGGAGCAAGGGCGTCTATGCGAAGTGTCCCTACACCGATTTCCGGCGCTTGGGGAGGGAAGAGGGAAACCATTTTGTTCTATGCGCCGGTATTTGTAGCACTAAAATTCGTGCAAAAAAACTTATGCACGTGGGTGTACAGATTACGGAGTAAAAGATGATCGAATTGTTCACCTAGCGCTCACATGTGTTTCGGGACCAAGTTGCCTGCGGGTATGGGGATCATACATACATACATACATACATATTAATGCTCTTAAATTACTCTTAAACATTTTTTATGGGTTTGGGTTGAAACATGTAGATAAAGGTTGAATTTGATTTATTGGAAAAAAATGACTAGCAAATGAAATCCAAACGTTTCTGTGTTTAATGAAAAACAATTGAAAATATTTGGTGCTTTTGGAAAACATAAAAAAATAATGAAATTTTAAAAATGATAAGGCATTTTTTTATTTAATAGGTCTATTCGAAAATTTTGCATTATAAAATTAGAGGTTAAGTTATTAATAAACTGGATTTTTTTAATTGAATGACATTGAGAACCCTCAAATACTGTCAAATTAATAAACCAACAGTCGCCACCCTGAATGAAATCTTGGGATTGTCTATTATTTTTGCAGGATGGTGATTTTTTAGGATGATTCCTTGAAGTTTTGTGTCATTTCCGACATTGTTCTGTCGAAAAGTTTTTGTTTTATTGACCAAATACCCATATAGGAGGACCGAGGTACCCCAATAGAATCCGGAATATCTCCGGCAAAAAATGACTATATTTGTCCCCCATCTGACAGTTCAAAATATAATAAAATAGTGTTACAAGGAAATTGACTGAATTTTCAAAAATATTTGTTAAGCAAACTTCAAGAAACGAATCTATAAAGTTAGCAACCACCCTTAGACATTACAAAAAAAAAACGATCAAACACACACTCCCCGCCCCAAGTTTAGGCTGGTGTCTGAGGCTGGCAGGATGTTTCCTTTTTCCTGGTTGTTGGTACTTGGTGCTGCTGCTGCACGTGGCCCTCGCTGAGCACTGCGCACGCGCCCGGAATTCGATTCCTCACGACGAAAAGGTCGGTTCGATGGGCCCGGCAGTCTCTTCCCTTCCCCAAAAACGTGAAGAGGAGGAGGAGGAGGAGGAGGAGTGTGGCGAAAGTTATTTGAATGTTATGCTTTGTGTTTTAGCAGTAAGTGCGTTTACAGCACGTGGGGGAGGTGGTGGTGGGGCAGAGCATAAATGATGGCAGGAGGAGTCCCCCGGGGAGCCCGGTTTGAAGGACACACGGATCTGTTGTCACTTTCGAAAGACGAGCACCAATTTGGAGGAAATTGATAATGGGGATTGGGCTGTTTTGTGGGAGGGCAAAAGGAGGAAAATCATAATCTGAGTTTTCTTATGAGTTTTAGGGGCTTTTGAATTTGAGCCTGGCAAATGTATTAAGAGAAAGATGTGAGCTGTTAAAATTCCATTTGTATTATGTTGATGAAATAATTATTGAAGATCTTTATTAAAAATAAATTACAAATTTGATTTAAGCAACTTTATTATTAGTAATTGAAAACACTGTTTAATGTTTTCTATAATCTGATTTTATAACAACAAAAGAGAAATAACTTAAACGAAATTCTGCAAGGTTACACAAACCTGAGGATTTCCTACACGTTGTAAATTTTGCAGGTCTGATGTTTGTTGCCAACTTTGGCTGATTGAATTTAAATATTTCGTCGAATAATCTAGTGCAACCTTTTTTCAAGATTTGTTTTTATCAATTTTATACGACATTTCTTAAAACAAAACTTAAAGAACAAGGTTGACAAAAAATAACAGAAATTTGTATAAACCAATCTTACCAGTATGACATTGGGACATCATATGACGGGCCAACTGATAGTTCCCGAAATATCAAATTTAAATGGTTGTAGATGCAGCATTTACCAATCTAACAAGCCAGTTGATTGCACTCATTTTTTTTTATTACTGTAAACATTTGTTTATAATTTTTTTCAGAATTTTTAAAGTTAATATTTGCAAATGCCCAACTATTTATTCTGATTGTAAATCTCTTAATTATTATGGTCCATTAAAACTAATTATTCTTCTATGTTATGAGTCATGTCATGAGACATAAGGATTTGGAAAACAATACAAAGGCAAACAAATCTTTTATCGCAGATTCATTTTATTATTCAATTTGAAAATATATTAGGGTAATTCTCCGCCAACTCACACAGCAGTTGCCCCGACCCCTCTTCGATTTGCGTGAAACTTTGTCCTAAGGGGTAACTTTTGTCCCTGATCACGAATCCGAGGTCCATTTTTTGATATCTCATGACGGAGGGGCGGTACGACCCCTTCCATTTTTGAACATGCGAAAAAAGAGGTGTTTTTCAATAATTTGCAGCCTGAAACGGTGATGAGATAGAAATTTGGTGTCAAAGGGACTTTTATGTAAAATTAGATGCCCGATTTGATGGCGTACTCAGAATTCCGAAAAAACGTATTTTTCATCGAAAAAAACACTAAAAAAGTTTTAAAAACTCTGCCATTTTCCGTTACTCAACTGTAAAAATTTTTGGAACATGTCATTTTATGGGAAATTTAATGTACTTTTCGAATCTACATTGACCCAGAAGGGTCATTTTTTCATTTAGAACATTTTTTTCATTTTAAAATTTCGTGTTTTTTCTAACTTTGCAGGGTTATTTTTTAGAGTGTAACAATGTTCTACAAAGTTGTAGAGCAGACAATTACAAAAATTTTGATATATAGACATAAGGGGTTTGCTTATAAACATCACGAGTTATCGTGATTTTACGAAAAAAAGTTTTGAAAAAGTTGGTCGTCATCGATCATGGCCGTTCATGGTCACCCGCGACAGACACGGACGACGAAACAAAGAGAAACGCAAAAAGTAACTTTTTCAAAACTTTTTTTCGTAAAATCGCGATAACTCGTGATGTTTATAAGCAAACCCCTTATGTTTATATATCAAAATTTTTGTAATTGTCTGTTCTACAACTTTGTAGAACATTGTTACACTCTAAAAAATAACCCTGCAAAGTTAGAAAAAACACGAAATTTTAAAATGAAAAAAATTGTTCTAAATGAAAAAATGACCCTTCTGGGTCAATGTAGATTCGAAAAGTACATTAAATTTCCCATAAAATGACATGTTCCAAAAATTTTTACAGTCGAGTAACGGAAAATGGGAGAATTTTTAAAACTTTTTTAGTGTTTTTTTCGATGAAAAATACGTTTTTTCGGAATTCTGAGTACGCCATTAAATCGGGCGTCTAATTTTACATAAAAGTCCCTTTGACACCAAATTTCTATCTCATCACCGTTTCAGGCTGCAAATTATTGAAAAACACCTCTTTTTCCGCATGTTCAAAAATGGAAGGGGTCGTACCGCCCCTCCGTCACGAGATATCAAAAAATGGACCTCGGATTCGTGATCAGGGACAAAAGTTACCCCTTAGGACAAAGTTTCACGCAAATCGAAGAGGGGTCGGGGCAACTTTTCCCGATTTCGTGTGAGTTGGTAGAGAATTACCCATTATATTATAAACATTTTATTTTTGTAGTTCCGTTGTGAACCTTAAAATGTGTCCTGTCATTTGAGAGAGATCGAACGGCCTACTTTTCCATACCATTTAAACAGTGCTGAAATGTAGAACTTTTCAGTTTTATGTTGAACTCGGTGCAAAACTTTGTTTTATGGCTTGTCGTTATTATAAATGTACAACTCGTGCTAACAAAGCACACCGTGTCAGAAAAAAATGTATTTTCCCTCTAAAAATGGGTAAATTTACCAATATTTTGTTTTGTATTATATCACAAAAGAGTTAATATTAAACATTTAAAAATTACATTTTTTTAAATTTACATATTTGTTTTTACTGTGCATAAACTACTACTTCCAAATTGCTCAAAGTGTCCTTTTCTACAATTAAAGTCCAGACTCAATTATCCGAAGCCTCGATAATTCGAAGTTTCGATTATCCGAAGTTCGATTATCCCAAGGTTTGTATGGGACTCGGATAATCTAATCAAGAACAAAATATTTTTTTTATTTTCTTGTTTTTAACATCAAGTTCGAGTCCTGCAATCCTATTTTAGTCAAAATTGAATAGTTGATTGCCTTTTACATTACAAAATGATGTTTTTCAATATTTCATCGCCGCCATTTCGGCTGCCATCTTGGATTTGAAAATCTAAATAACTTTAGCCTACACGGATAAAAATCGTTGATTTTGAAAATATTTTCTTATAAAGTATAATTATTTAAATTATAAAGTATACTTTTGGATTTTTTCCTGCAAAGATATTAGCGTCCGAAGATGATTTTTTTTTATAAAACTGGCTCTAAGGGAATAAGTTTTTCTTTATTCCATCACAGAAAATTGGTTCTGAAATATTAATTTGAAATGATAAATCTTTTTCAGAAAATAAATATTGTAAATTACGCATAGAATTTATTTCAAGTCTAACCGCTTAAAATTTGAATTAGGTAAAGAAACTTTTTTAATCGACAATTTTGAAAATTTTGAGTATTATTGTATTATTTGGCTGGTTAAAATTTTATTAAATGTTTTTGTCCCTTCTTTAAAATTGGCCCGTAAAATAAGGAAGTAAAACATTTTTTTTTTCAATAAAGTTCAATTTTGCATGTAAATTTAAGTGCAATCAACCTAAATCAATTTAATCCCCTGCGTTTAGAATATTTTTTAAGCATGTTTGGGGTTATTAAAAAAATCTTTGGAATTTTGTTGAATTTTTAAAGTACAAGCCGAAAAAAATATTTTGTTTGGAGAATTAATGCTGTTCGCTAGAGGAAATATGCCAATTTAAAGCCTAATAAGCGGTCGTGTTTGAATGATGCTGGATAATCTGGATTGTTCCTTGAAATTCACTAAAACCAAGTCACCAACGAGTAGAGCAACTTTTTGTGAACATTTCTGTTTATTTTCACTTTTATAAAAAGTTTTGCTATTCCTTTTACAAGCATTTAAAACAAATATTTCAAAAATGCATTCTAATCAGTCGAGTGCATTGGGCCACGCCCTTTTTTCTATCTTCAGCTTAGTTCTTTTTTTCTTCCAGCGCTCTTTTGGGTCTGCTTAGTGCTGCCAAAATTGATGAAATTTTAAGCGAACACTCACGAAAAGTAGCATTTATAGCGAAAGTTTCCTGGCAGCACTTGCTCACTCCAACAGGCGCTGCACCAGCATGTTGGTGGTGTTGGTGGCCACCCTTTGTTCTTTATTTGCCTTCGCTTCTCGCTCGGTTTTTTCAGCCTTCGCTTGGAATGGGTATTCAAAATTCAAACGTCAGAAGACTTAGCGCGTTTATTTTTTTGATGGTGCTTGCTAATTATTTACATTTTTCTGGATTATTTTTCAAGTGAGTGACTAACTAATGTTCAAAAGAACATGTTGCCGGTAGTTGGAAGCAATTTTATATCTTAAGCGCTTTGAAATCGTTAGCGCAAGTGAAAAGATATTATTGGCGACTTTCGTTAAGCAGTTAACCTCTGATCTTGCGTGTGGATGTGTGTGCCACCAAAATGATGAGAAATGGTCTCGCAAAATAGAAATTATGATCAAAAGTGCATTAAATTTGATCTTTTTGGCCAGTAAATGGCATAAATTTGCGTGCTTACTCGAGGCGGTGCTGTTGCTGCTAAGTTTATAGCCTAAATAGTATTTTTGGAGCTTTAATCGAGCATCAAACTCTCCATATGAAGAAGATAGGTGTTTGATTAGAAAGGGTATTTTTCCCCTAATCCAACATATCGCATGCAATTTCTTCGTGTGTACAACAGCGACGAACCGCCCTGATTCTTCATATTAATACAAACTTTGGAGAAAACCCATTCGGCTCTGTCTAAATGTTTTTTTTTTAATTCAAAGTGTACAAAGTCTTGTTTCTGGGGACCTCAAAGTTCATGCTCCCCCTCGAGTTGAGCCTGCGCGCTCTTTTTTGTAAATTTTAGTAGGTCAGTGTTACCCGAAGATTTGATTTCCCGAAGTGAAATTTGTACAACGCTTCGAATAATCGAGTCTGTACTGTAACTTGATTGATGAAAATATTTAATATTCAAAACATTGAAAAGAAGAAAGCGTATTGGTGCCGTCCTCCATACAAACGATGCCGTTGTTCTATTGTTTGCGCAAGTAAACACTCGTCATCGGCTCAGCCCAACAAAACTCAGCTGATTCCTCCCAACAACCTGCCTCACAACCCCACCCTGCACCACCCATCAACACAAAAAAAAAACACAAGCAACCAAAAGCGCGCCGACCGGCAAGCCATTTGCTCTTCTCTTTTCCTACCCTTGCCAATGGGAAGCTCTCTTTTCTCTCTCCAACTTCTTCTCAGTGCCTCCCTCAATCAAGAACACCTCCAGCTCAACCCCCAACCCACCTCAAGCCACCCCAGGTTGAGCTTTTTTCAAACGCAACATTTGATGCTGCAAGAGCGAGAGGGCAAAATCAAACTGTGTGTCTGCCTTTGAAATCGCGCTCACTCACTCACACCCACACAAACGCCTCGTCGGAGGAGCCGCAGTCGGAATCCGCGGAAGATGCTTTTTGGCTTTGCTCGAGTTCTGGACCAGACTTTGAATGTGTGTGGATCTGTGTGAATGAAGGTGAGTTTGTGTCACTGCCGTCGTCGTCGCCGCGCACGCAGGAGAGAAGTGCGAGAGCAGAGAGCTCCCCCGTCCACCATTTTGGCGAAAAAAGAGCCCCTTGCGCGTGTTTGGGCGAGCGAGCGGGACGAAGACGCGAGAAGAGAGCGGCTCCCACAGCACACTGCTCCGGATTTTTGGATATGGGATCGGATCAGCGAGCAAATCTAACGGAACGGTGAGATTGAACAGGTTATGATGGTCAAAAATTAAGCTGACTTTGTTTTTTTCAATTCTCACAAAAAGTAGCAAAATTAATTCAGATGGGTTGTAAAAACATACTAAAGCTCAATAAATTCATGTTGACAGTACCGTACATATTTTTACTGATCTAAATTCCGTATTCCAATAAATTTGAGTTGCTCAGTAGTTTGTTTACCGAATACACTCAACCACTTTTTGGTAACTTTTTCGTTTGACACTTTTTTAGTATGTACCCCGTTGATTGGTCAATGTCAATCTAAAAAGTGACGAACTGTCACATAAAATATTTTTTTTGCATGACGTAATAAAAAAACGCTCCCTTATTGGAAGCCCTATAAATTTTTAGCGAAACTTATTTAATTTTTCAGTTGGCATTTGACTAATTGTTTTATCAGAAAGACGATTTTAAAATACAAAAAGTATAAAAATTACAGGAAAGTGCCATTTCATTCTAGAAAATTGAATTATTTGGTATTTAGAATTTTCATTTTTATTCAAATAAAAGAAATTATGTCTTTTTGAATATATTGAATATTTATTTGTCAATAAAGGCAACCAAACTAAAAAAAAATAAACAACAAAAAAACGCCCAAGAAACGGTCGAGGAAAGGGCCACGATTTTTTAAGCGGTATACGCACTTCGGAAGGAACCGGTCAATAATTCAAATGGGCAGCAGCGGCAGCGAAAGCAAGCCAGAGAGGTTGAAGAAAAGCCCCAAGAAATCGCTCCCTCTCCTTTTTTCTGCTGATCATAAAGCTGTTTCTTGATCCCTTTCCTTCCGATCTCTGTACTAGCTTTTAAGCGGTACGCAGCTTAAAGGGAACATAAACAGAAAGTTGCGTTTGAAGTTTCTTTGCGGGTGCTCTTTTGCAATATGCCTTGATGAAACAATTACATAATTTTGATTTGCTTTCAAATAAACTTTTGACTAAAAATTACAATTTTTTAAATAATTTTGTATTCGATAGCACAATATTAAAAATCCTGAATTGGCTCATGGGGTCGAATCAAAATACTCAGGATCCTCAAATGCAGAAAATTAAAAGGACGGATTTTCTTTTGCTCAGAGTTAAGGGAGATAGAGGGAAAAGCCATAAAAAATTATTTTGTGTTCTGGAAGAAAAAAAAATCACAATTTCCAAAAACTAAAAATACTGTCCAGACTCCTCGATTATCGACTTCCGATAATCGTATTATGAACATTCTTTTTCATATTTTTTATTTTCTTACTGATGAAGTCTGCAAATAGTAGATGAAATACGTATCTGTCTTACTGTCTTACTTACTGATGAAGTCTGCAAATAGTAGATGAAATACGTATCTGTCAAGATATTAAAAATATATAGTTTAGCATAGCGTGTATTCATATCAAATTTGAGTTTCAAAAATTTAATAGTTAAAAAATCCAAAGCTAGCAAATTCAAAAATAATATAGCAATATAAAATAAATAATATAATAATAAAAAAAATATATTTGAAAATTAAAAAAATTAAAAACATGAAAAGTTTAGCTATTTTGAAAATTTTAAATTTCCAATCTAATCTAATCTAACACAAACGCAGCCAGTCCAATGAAAGCATGCTGGAAAGTCTTGTGATTAGATTACGCCCCAAGCGCTTTTCTTGTCTTTATTAATAATTGCAGTACATCCAAGAACACCCAAAAATGTAATGCAAAAATTAAAGCGGTCAGCCCTGCTGCGTTGCGTTTACCGCAGAGAGGATTCTGAGAACGGATCACATTTCACAGAATCTACAGGGGAGGAGGGATGCGTGGACATACCGTACCAAACGCTCCGATTTATAGTTGCATTGGTGTTGTGTGGAGTGAGTCTATTTTGAAAATTTTAAATTTCCAATTAAAATTATTTGATTTTAATTCAAAAATTCAGTAATCATCAAAATCTAAAATAAATTTGGAAAAAAATATAAAAATTAAAAGTAAAAAAAATATGAAAAAAGTAAATGAAATAAACTTAAATATTTCTGAATTTCAGACCCAGAATTTATAAATTCAAAAACTCAAGAACCAAGAAAAAATATTCCAAAAAAACATAAATAAATAAAACGGTAATTTAGGGATAAACTTGAATCTATCAATCCTTCAAGATTTGGATAATTTTGGGTGAGACCTGTGCCACCTTCTGCTAAAATCCTGAAACGATATTGTTCTCCATACATTTTTGCGACTTTTCCCATACAAACTTCAACGATCTATAGGGACCCTTAAAGCTTAACCGATTTGGCTCAAAATTGACACAGTTACTTATTTTTGCCTGAAGAATCGAGCCAGAGGGTATCTCTAGAGATTTTACATTTTTTTTTGATTTTTCTTGTCACCCTAATGGACATAATGTTTGGTTTGTGTCACAAACTCATTAAATTGCTCGGGTGAAGAAAATTTATATTTAAATTTTCAGCCAAACAGTGTGTTTGCTTTGAGTTACAGCTACCAAAAAGTGGTTTCAACCGTCTTAAAGCAGAGTACGCACTTGATATGGAACCGGCCAAGGAAATTTTAAAATTCGTAAAGAAAAGTATTCAACCGAAGTTGACTTTAAAACTGTCAGCCGCTATGGCTGGTACCAACGACTAGTGCCTTCCTTTTTTCTACAAGGATTCGCCGCCAAGTTTGCCGCCCTGGGCTCCTCAGTTTACGGAAGTATGGCTCGGGCGATGGTGCCGAATTCCCATACTTAACTACTATTCTAGATACTATTAGAATTTTAGGGCACCCGCTGCGGGATTCGAACCAACGACCTCTGGACTGTAAGTTTAGTGTGCGGTCCGATTGATCTACACGGGCGGGACACAAATATTCAACCACTGTTTTGAATAAAGTTAATTTTTTTTGGATTTATCAACTGAAAGTTAGATTTTATGAACAAATCATCAATGGCTTTGTGTTACAGCTCCAAGCAAGCGTTTTCAATTATAATTGTAATTGATTGATTATTTTCGATGAGAGCCTGTTAAAGTTTACAACTTTTTATCTGGATAAAGAGGTAACTTTAAGAAAGAAAACAGAGATTCAGTAAACCCATATGGCATATTTTTAAATCAATGGGGGGTATGCAAGTAACTTATCTTTGTTGATTTCTTGACTTTTTTTGATTAGGTCCTATAAACATATAAAAGACAATAGCTTATAGCACCTTTTCAAAAAAAAAAAAAAAAAAAACTCTGGATTTGTTTAAACAAAGATACTTTGATAAAAGTAAATCTTTCCTTGTTCCTGAGGGGATCACCCATGGAGAGTATCGGGGCCGGCATTTACAAAGCGGTTTATTAATCAACTCAATGTTAACATGTTTAGGCTATTCTTGTTAACATTCCATAGGCTGTCTTCCTAAGGTGTCTTGATAAGGTCCAGTTTGTGACGATACACTACCTTCCCTTTACTAAGCAATCGAATCCAGAAGGGAAAAGATTACCAGTTGTGTTGGTCCGAGCCGGGATTTGAACCCCGATCTACCGCTTACAAGGCGGAAGCGTTACCACTGGGCTACGTAACGTGGTTTATCAGGTTAGGGAGGTATAGAAAACAGAGATTCAGTAAACCCATATGCCATATTTGTTAAATCCTATTTGGGTATGCAAGTAACTTATACACTCAACCCCCGGTGGTTGGTCACTTTTTCGTTTGACACTTTTTAGTTTGTACCCCGTTGGTTTGACAAAGTCAAACTAAAAAGTGACGAACTGTCACTTTTTACACGGCGCTCATGCACACTGTCAAAACAAACGTTTGGTAGTGTGTGTGAACTCCCTGTAAAAGGGGTGTCAAACTAAAAAGTGACCCCGTTCGTTTGACAACAGTTGGTGTCAAACCATCGGGGTTTGAGTGTATGTGTTGCTTTGTTTAAATAGAGATGCTTTGATAGTTTGATTAAAATATGTCACTCAGAGTTGCATGCTTAAATGGGTTTATTTCTCCAACTATCCAGAAATATAATGAGCAATAAAGTCCTGAATCTTAAAATCTCAAAGGAAATCCTATTTTGATCTTCCAGATTTCCAATTCGATTCACTTTTTCTGACGCAATTTTCCCCAAAAATTCAGCAAAGTCCCACTGTGCCACGCCGCAACAAAAAATGAGAGAATTTTTGCGCCTCTTCTGCGCTCCTCTCCGCTCTTTTTCCACATCGCAACATCCTTCTTCTGCTTGCGTCCACCGCACGGGCCCGTTCCGAGTCGGCGTCGATAAAATTTCTTCTTGGTGTGTGCCTCGCCTCCTCTCGCGGTTCGGCCAGACAGACAGACAGGACCAGACCAGACCACGAAGTGGAGGTGCCCGCCGGTTCTCGCGCGAACAGTGCTCTGTCCCCCAGTGAAGAAAAAAGCAAAAAAAAAAGCTAGCTATACCCCAAGTTCCGGCCGTTTCTGTCCCCGCCGGGTGTCGTGGTCCGTAATCCGCGCGATTTTTTCGGCTTTCGCAAACCAAATTTGCCTCGCGGAACCGCTTTTTTCGCCCGCGACCGAATCCGGATTTGCCGACGGGATAGAAGAAGAAGACGAAGAGAGTGTGTGTGGAGGAAGAAGAAGAGTGAAAAATTGGTAAGCGTTCGGCGGATTGGCCTGCTGAGATTCGCGCGGGCCAGAGACGAGGTGGAAAAAAGGTCGCCATGACAGTCGTCGCGGTCGGCTTCTGAGAAGAGAAAAAAAGCCGACGAAAAAGTGGATTTTCGCGGGGGGAAAAGCGACCGCCGGTTCCAGCTGGCCGGGCCAAATTTTTCCCCGAAGCGAACCGTGAGACCCTTCCGGGAAACAGTGCTAGGAAAAAAGTTGCCTTTCATAAAAAATAATTCCCCCAAAAAAGCCATATTTCAGTGAAGAAAAAAAAAGTGCGAATGAAGTAATTGTTGGCCGAGAGAGCGAGCGAGCGAGAGTGACGCGCTCCCCCGCTCTCTCGTTCGCTGCCTTCTCGCTCTCTCCCTCTCGTACTTTTTTTTTCGTGCGCGGCGCGGCTGCTCCCCTTCGTCGGAAAGAACACGAAGCAGTCTGCGGCGGCGGGTGGTGTGCGTGAGAAGCTTGCACTTATAAAAAAGAGCGCGCGCGAGCTTTTTTCTGGTTCTGGGCAAGTGTGCGTGCGCTTGAGGGGATAGAGCTTTCTAAGCCCGAGCTCACACACACTAGCGCACCATTTGTTTTGCAGGCTGGTACAAATTTTAACCTCACTTTTTTTCGTGTACGTACACGCAATACATGCGCACGTAGATAACTCTATTGCGTCGGGTCGGGGGGAGGTGCTCTGCCGGTGTGGAGCAGTTTGATTCTGGTGTTTTTGTGTTGTGTTGTGTGTGTGCGGCGGTGGGAAGAATCGGTGATCGAATCGGATCGGGATATGGAGATGTGATTAATTTTCTCGTTCATAAGTAAAAAGTGAGAATAGACAAGATTTGGTGAATCGAATTTACTAACTTTTTCAAAAAACTCGAAATGTACAACTATAGCTGGCCTCCACGGATACGTTTAAACACAGCGGGATTTGTAAAATAGTTGCCTATTGCCTCGGAATTTGCAAAATAGTCCTAGCTGTCAAAATGCTTATGCCCCCTCTTCAAATGTTGCTCCAGAATTAACGGTGATAAACAATTGGGTAAATTAGCAATCAGTCCCAAAACCTTGCAAGCAGTTCATGTTGGTTGAGTTAAATGAGAGGTACTGGAAAATAAATTATGGGTTTGGTAAAGGCGCAAGATTTCCATTTAAATGTTATGCATTCTGGGTACTTGAAGTTCACATCCGTGTTTGAGAAACGTTTATTCGGGGACTAATTTTTTAGATATAAGACATTCCCGTCGATGTTAGGGAAGCTCTCATTTTGCTCGCATATTCTCTGCACTCAAACTCTTAAAAAATTAAATCGTTTCGATATTAAAACTATTTTTACAATTGGAATTTTAATTAAAAAACGTTACTTAATCCACCTTTAGGTGGTTGGTGCCTTCCTCGCATTCATAAAGTGAATACACTGCACAACCTCGAAAAGTGTATAAATAACACTTATTTGCATCAAAATATCTGAGATCCGGCCAAAAAAAAGGTGTATTAAATACACTGAAGTACTTATAACTTTTGATAGGGTTGTCAGATTTTTAATCTTTTGGGCTCATTGGAAAGGTTTTTGATTACCTATCCAACGATGGTCCGCAATATAGATCCGGACAGTTTTTTCATCAAAATATTTGAGATCCGGCCTCAAAAAAGTTATATCGTAACATTGTTACACCGTAACATTGCTACACCGTAACGTTGTTACACCGTAACATTGTTACACCGTAACATTGTTACACCGTAACATTGTTACACCGTAATATTATTACGGTGTAAAGAATGTCACGGTGTAATGATTGTAACGGTGTAACGAATTTTGCGGTGTAACGAATGTAACGGTGTAACAATGTTACGGTGTACCAACGTTACGGTGTAATAAATGATACGGTGTAATGAATGTTGCGGTGTAACCATGTTACGGTGTAACGAATGATGCGGTGTAACAATGTTACGGTGTAACGAATGTTACGGTGTAATGAATGTTACACTGTAATATTGCTACACTACAATATTTGTTACACAGTGCATTATTCCTATGGTTTTCATTAGCCTGGTTAGCCTGGCTTAAGCCATGGTTCATGGTTCACTGAACCAGGATTGAACCACAAAGGGAGGCTTAAGCCGAACCAAGTTTATAGGTGAACCTACACCCAAACGGCGGTCGCATGATTGTGATGCATGGCGGCATGAAAGTATATCAGAATCTGCATGAAAACTGTCCTCATGCATTTTTTGCGATATAGGGGTATGACATTTTTGCCCGTCACCGACAATTATCGACATTACCGACGGCTTTTTGGTTGTATTTCACAAAAAAAAAACTCCTAACAGAACGAGGATTGAACCACCAACTTCTTGGTTATTGATCCGTCACGCTACCACCGCGCCATGGACGCTTGATGAAAAGCGAGTGAAAGAGCACCAACATATGCTTCTCTTTGGAGTGTTGCTCGGGGACGGCCCAGCATTAGGTTTTACGCCGACTCGATTTGGAGGTTAGAAAGGAGTGCACTGTTTACATGGACTTAGCACAGTTCGATGTGGTCGTCGATTTTGTTCGGGGAAATTCGTCGACAATCGACGAAGACCATGTAAACAGTGCACACGAGCTGTCAAATGACGTCACGGTGTAAAACCTAATTATATGTGTTGGTGAGAACTGCAGATCGCTGAAATGTTTACACGCGGGCAAAAATGATCTACGGGCTTGCTGCAAAAAATGTTATAAAATGTGACATTTTCTGCAGCAGATTTTGAGATATATTTCTCCTTTGGGTGTAGCCTAACCGGTTCATTTGGGAACACTGGCAAAAACACTCAATAAATTTGAATTAAATTTATCCTTTAATTTGTCTGAAGGAAGATATTAGCGTTTTAAATCTTCCATGTTATTTGCAAGCCTGCGTTCTTGTTTTTTTAAATGACATCTTTATGCTCAGAAAAATAAGCTTTATCGTTATGCACAATTAATCAGCAATTTAAGCTTAACTACGAGTCCGTCCCATATGTAAAAACAGCAAGCCGAGAAAAACGCCCATAAAGCTACGAAATTTATGAAACCTGAAAAAAACTTAGTAGATAGGCCATGACCCCTCGATCATTCAGCTTTGCTACTAATTTTTGACACTTGGATTACAGCCCAATTAATTTTTGAGAACCTTGCAACTCTGAAGTAAGGTATCGAAACTAAGATATCATTTTGAAAATCTTGTTCAATGAGTCATAACTGTTGATGATCTGGCAACCCTACTTTAACATGACACCAATGAAATTTAACAATGTTATGTTTCTTATTAGAAATGTGTACTTCTAGTAAGTCATCAGAAGTGATCAACAAAATAATTAACTTTTCCTAAATCTGGTGGGTGTTTTCTCAATAGAGGAAAAAATCGTGACGTCAGAAATGAACTCAAATCACTCAAAGTTCATTTTGTGAGTGACTTTAACATTTTGGCCTAGTTTGACAGCTACCTTGTTCCCCGGTTTTCTGTGGGAAAGAAAAGGAGGCGAATACTTTACGAAAATCATACCTGTCAAAATTCCTAGCCTCAAAATTTTGCCGCGAGTTGCTTTTCTCCTCTATTGAATGCATTGTTTATCGATGCCCACAATCGGCGACGACCTGCGCGTCGATCACGCCGAAAAGCCAATCTACCCACACGTCCGCCAGAGAGAAACATTACTGGCATTGGATGGTTGGATTCAATTTCAATCGGTGCTGCTCCCTATGAATGGTAATCCGATACACTCGCACAGTGAAAATGATAATTAAATACTTGCACTAAGTCGTCCGCCGTCTTTGCGTCGCGGGGGGAAACAGGGAAAGTAATCCCGCGAGGCCCCGCTAGAGGAGCTGCTGTTTGCTGCGACGGCGGCTCCCTTCTCAGCGAGGGGCAGATTGCGTGATCACGTTTGTGGGTGTGGGCATGTGTGTGTGTGTGTGTGCGTATGGCATTTGAGGGTGAGAGGTATGAGACACGAAAACGAGAGAAGAGAGAAAGAGCGCGGCTCCCGTCCGCCGCACACGACGACGGGTTTTCTGTTTCGGGGAGAGAGGAGAGAGAGAGCAGCCGCCGCTGCGCTGCTGGCCGGAGCCGAATCGAGCCGCGGCCGAGAGGAGAGGCATAGCATTTTTCACTCCGCCACCATCTTCTCGTCGTCGCTGGTCGTGTGTTGCTGCGCTCAGCTCGACTTTTTTACCGAGCGCGCTCGGTTGGATCTTTTTTTGGTTAATTATTACAACAATGGCGGACATTAAAGGCGTCTATAAATAAAAATAAGAATATTCTGCAGTGTCGGCGGAGCAGCTGTGGCAAAAAGCGAAAACAAGTAGAAAAGTGGAACCCCCCTGCAAGCTGTGATCGTCTGTGATCTGATTGGAAATATGGTCTATTGATAGAAAGTGAAGCGCAGAGCAGACAAGTGAAGCGAAAAAGGCAAAACGAAGAAGAAGAGGAAGAGGAAGAAGTTCAATCCGGCTTCTAGAGGAAAGGAAGAAGAGTGTGCGTTCACGAACGAACAAAGAGTGGAGTTGCGGCAAAGCAAAAGAAGGAGAAGAAGACGAAGAAGCAAAAGTTGAGGCACCAGCACCAGTCAGTGTGCGGTGTGCGTGTGTGTGTTTGTGCGTACGTGAGTGCGTGTGTGTGCGGGTGCGCGGTGGATTGGTAGTCGAGGCTGGTCCTCTGGATTGGGGCTCCGTTCCGGCAAATGGATTCCGGTAATCCTCTTCTCCGACAGCAGCAGCAGCAGCAAGTTCTTCCACATTTGGATCGGGAGCACCGCCAGCACCACCACTACCAATACCTGCAACCTCCGCTACAGCAGGCGCAACAACAGCAGCAGCAGGCGGCGGCGGCCACACTACTACAAGTGCAGCAGCAGCACCAACAGCAGCAACAGCGAATCAAAACTGGTTGGGGCGCGACGTCAGCGACAGCAGCAGCAGCCGCGGCCGCCGCAGCGACATCGTCGTTCATCCAGAACATCGTCAATACCGCCGCCAGCAGCAGCGCCGCCGGAGGAGGAGGAGAGCTTTTGATGTAAGCGTTTCACGGCGTTCTTGACTTTTTCATTCCCTTCCTTTCAATTCAATCTACACATACACATACACACATACACGTTTCATTCCTTTTTCAAATATTGTGTATTCCCACCAAAAACCGTACATATGTGTGTATACCTCTCTCTTGTGTGTCTCATTTCATTTTAAAACATTCTCGTTTCTCGTTCCACACGGTATCTTCTCTGACCGAGAAGTTGTCTGTGCTGTGTGGTGCTTGCTGCTTCGGCTAGCAGCAGCAATAGCAGAGGCAGAAGCGACGGCGGCAGAGCAGCAGTTCCTGACCAGAGTCTGGATAGACGGCAGTAGAGTAGACGCGGGCTATGACTTTCGGGGAGGGAGAGCAAGCAAGACAGACAGACACGGACGAACGAGAGAGAGAGAGAGACAGCGAAGCTGAATCTCTGTGTGCGTGTGTAGCGATTACCGTAGGTCGGAGCGTCTCTGGGTCGATTGCGTGGGCTCCACTTCCAGCCGGCTCGAGAGCGAGAAAGAGCGAGGAAGGTGTTCAGACACAGACTGCGAGAGGACTTACGGAAACATATGGTACACCTTATCGATTGGACGCTGGACAACGGCAGACGGGTTGCGGTTGGACAATGTTTTGCGGCTTTTCCAGGAAGGGCGCACGAACATAATGAGCGGGAAATTTGGCTGTTTGCATTTTCCACTCAACTGATGCTATACAGATGCAGGTGACGTGACTATTGTTTATCAATAAATGGACACCATAATGAGGTGATGCTACAAAAACGGAGTAAGCAGCATTCGCAGGGATGGAATAATCGCAAAAAAATCAATTTCGCAAGCGAACTTTCTTCACCCGCGAAAGAGAGAGGAGGCAAATCACGCAAAAGAAAATCGCTCCCGAAATTCTTCAAGAAAATCAATCTGCTGATGATTTTTTGTGAATTTCCTTATCAGCACCACTTAAAAGTATTTATTTCACTTTGTTTACACACATTGCCCATCTACAAAATGTGACAGGTCGTTTTTCGACGTGTGACGTTACACTTGCAAGTGTAGTAGTGAATAAGATGTTCCGCCGAATAATCAAGATGATGATTTTTTTAGATTCCTTTTACCGATCTTTCGTGCGCGAGAGAGGAGAGCCATGCTCCCTTCGGATTTTTTCTCTTGATGAACGTCCAATGATTTTCTTTTGATGATGATTATTCCATCGCTGAGCATTCGTAACATCGACTGATACTACTGATCTAGATGACGTGATTATTGTTTATCAATATATGTACCATCGACTGATACTACTGAAGCAGGTGTCGTGACTATTGTTTATCAATAAATGTACAGCAAAGTGATGCGATGTTGCAAACGCGGAGTGCAAAAACACAAGCAGAATGTGAACTAGCGACTGATACTACTGATCCAGATGACGTGATTATTGTTTATCAAAAAATGTACACCAGATTGAAGCTACAGAATCCGGGAGGATAATCTCAAGCAACATATTCTTCATACATATTGTTAGCACATATTTATCAATATATGTACCTTTGACTGATACTACTGAAGCAGGTGACATTACTATTGTATATCAATAAATTTACAGCATAGTGATGTGATGCTACAAATGCAGAGTGCAGAAACACAAGCAGAATATGTACCAGCGACGGACACTACTGATCTAGATGACGTGATTATTGTTTAGCAAAAAATGTACACCACACTGTAGCTACAAACACCACAAGCACAATCTATCTATACAATAGTGGTGTGACGTTAAAACACAGAGTGCAAAAAACACAAGCAGAATATATACCAGCGAATGATACTACTGATCTTAATGACTTGATTATTGCTTATCAATTAATAGACACTCCTGCATGTTCTACATTTATGACGATAGTACATATTTATCATCAATCGACTGATACACATATGCAAGTGACGCGACTTTTGTTCATCATCGTCATATTGTGGTTAATATTATTTCATGAAGATAGCCCGCAGCCCTAGATTTTGAAGTCCGTATTAGAAGAGAGTTTGCATTCTAGTTTCAAAATTAAATGTGCACAACAACTTGCCACGCTACTCGGTCGCCTGCAACGTTCCGAACCCCTACCACCGTACGGTTAATCTACACACAGCGTGCTACACAAACCCGTCCCGCAGCTTCGCTGTCTTTCTCGCGTTCCCCTTCTCTCGCTTTGGCTCACTTGTTTTCGCTCCGTCTCGTTTCGGTGCCGGCTAAATGCGGTTTCTTCGGTGAGGCACCCCTCCCTCGGTCTTGAGGCGCTCCCCATACCTCAACACCCCTCCCCCCTCTAGCTTGACCAGAGGACGGTTGTCGACTGAAGGCAGCGAGGGAGCACCTCCGTAAACTACAAAATCAAACTTCAAGACATGACTTTGGCGGGACACAGACGACGAAGAAGACCGGATCGGTTGAGCACACAGTGGGGGGGTCGGCTATTCTACATTTCTGGGTTCGGTTGAGCCGCCGCTGCCGCACCCTTTGGCTTCTTTGTCCTTCTCTTCCGTGGTTTTCGTGGTGCAACCCGCGCCGCGACACAGACAACATGTTCGCGTGTGTAGTAGTGCTCGGGACGCGGGAGAGTGAGAGCATCAGACGTACTCACAGCGCGCGCCTTTTGCTGTTGTGCGTCGTCGTTCCCCCGTCGTGAACGAGAAATGAAAACTTAACCGAACGCGCGCGGGGGATCAACATTTTGTACTGTTTGAACATGCTGGTTCGCGCTTTTTCAGTTTACGGACCGCGGCGGGGTACCAACACACGCAGACATGGTGGGCATGCTGGTTCGAGGGATAGAACGGCACACACAAACACACACACACGTACACTAGGCGACGCAACATCTGTAACGTGTTTGTAGAATCGGACGCGGGATGGGATCGGGAGGGGGTGTATGTATATGGGGTAGATCGGTGTGTGCGTGTATGCGAGTAGTCTGGTCTGGACGCGTTCGCGTGAGGGCAAGGAGAGGTTAAACACCTCTTGCGAAGCTGGTTCAATACGGCCAGTCGAAAAGCGGTGGCGGTGCTCTGCCAGCAGCTAGAAGAATACGCTTTTCCTCCTATCTTGGGTACATGTCGTCTATTCCCGGTGCGCGGAGAGCAGCATTCCCCGAAAATAAAAGTAGGGAGGAAAAAAAAAACATTCAAGTGTCGAGGCCAGGCAAGAGTTGGTGTACCCCGGGGGAAAGCGGATTATTTTGCTTCCAATTCCTCTTTGGTCCCGGTTTTTTTTTCGTTCTTGTTGTTGTTATTATGTTACGGGCAGTCTGGGATGTCTGTGCGACACACCCCGCTTTCCCTGGATCTTCCTCAGTTTTTTGTTGTTATCTAGGAGTTATTTTTGCTTCTGATACTCGTGGTTGTTGTCGTTAAACCTTCTACTTGTTCTCGTTTCTCGACACCATCATCTTTTTTTTCTCTTCCTTTCGTTCCCGGCCACACTAACGCAGCGTTTATCACTTTCTCTCTCTCTTCTTTTTTTTGAAACATTTTCAGATGTCAGTCATAATTGGAAGATAGAATAATAGCTCCTTCTGTTTACACACACTGTGTTCTTTTACTCGATTTCGATCAAACAAACCCCTTTTTTGTTGATTATTTCTAAAGGTAAGCCGTTGTTTTACTATCTTGTTTAGTTGTGCAGAAGCAGCTGATGCGACTTTCACGTTCGAGTACATACTAGCGCACATATTAGGCTAATCTTTAACCTCTTTCACTTGTACTTTTTTTTCTTGTATTGGCTTGGTTTATTAGTTCAAATTATTATCATTTTTAAGTTGCACGCGCCTCTATGTTTATCTTGAATTTGCAGCTGCTGTTGAACCATTCGGTATTTGCGTGGAATATCCAAAAGAAAGCCTCACACCAGCTGTTTTGTGCCCTTTACCAACTCAATGACTAACAAACCCCACGAGCGTGTGACATTATTTCTGATGGTTTGTTGTATGTGTATCGTTTCGTTACAAACTTTGTAGGAAGCAAAATACCGGGTATTAGACAGCAAGTTCTGGTTCAGCGACTACCGGCACAGTGTCCCGTCCAATGCTGCGTGCATCGAATCATCAGAAGTAATAACAACAGCCTGGGAGCTCATCCATAGTACGAATGCTAACCCCAAATCAATCTCGAACCCGAACTAGCGCGTCTGTACTAGCTTAACATTTACGATAACACTACTCCGTAGAGTCTCAGTCCATCAGTAGATCTGCAGAAAGAGATCGGTCGTGCGCGGACCACCGTGTCCACTCTAATCCACCGTGTTCTCCCTTCTTATAGATGAATAAGTTTTGGGTGCTGACCAATTTGATCCAAAATTCAAACGTATATCCAATACCTAAAGTTGAGCATCCGCACCACCAGCAGTCGGATCAGCAGCAACACCCGCAGCAGCAGCAGCCGCACCAGCAGCCACCTCCGTCCCATCAGCCAGCGTCGTCGACGACGTCGTCCAAGGGCGGAGGGAGTCGGCATCCCGCGAACCATGCAATAGGACCGGCTGCGCCGGGAATCTACCACAATCCCAGTGGCGTTCCGGGGCCGACAGCGCCCGGTGCGAGCTCGGCGCCAACTGTACCCACATCGGCCATAGGTGCGCGCTAGTATCCCACGTAGATCTCAGTGGTTCCTCTTGCTTCCGATAGGGAATATCTGTCTAAACGTTCGATTTTTAACCTTCCCCAAATTCAGGATCGCCACATCTTACGAATCTTTCCGGACCAGCTGCGGCGAACGCACACAGTGGCAGAGGAAGCACGGGCCATGCACCGGCACCGCCCGGGGCCCACCTGCAGCTGAACGGGACGGTCTCGTCGGACCACACAAAGGCACAGTATTTAGGCAACATGCAGGTGCACCCGGCCCACGCCACCAGCGGTCACCATGCGCCACCAACGGCCACCCAAGGGGGCCCACCGCAGTCCGCCCATCCTCCCCAGCCGATCTCGATCGTCAAGCCGGAGTTCAAGGTGCCGTCGATACCGACCCACCTGATGGACGTGCGCGGCCCGGACGGGTCGATCGTCAAGATCAACATGCCCGAGCATCACGACCCGAGCAAGCCGCCCAACAACGTCGAAATGTTGAAAGTCAACATCGAGGATCTCAGTCAATTTCTCTCGTACCATGAAGTCTTCGGAAAGCTACCTTCCGACATGCTAACGGGTCCGTCCGCTAGCCTAGTGCCATCATCCGCTACCAACACTGCGTCCACCAGCGGTGGCCACAGTAACGGTAAACGTGAGTGTCGCGTCCTTGTTCGGCGGGGGGGTTGTCGTGTCGCTGTCCTCCGCGGTTGTCTGTCTTTGGTTGCGATCGTTCTTGGTTATCTGTTAGCGATTTTAAACTAGAATTTTGGATGCTCTCAACTACTTAAACTGTCAAAAACTGTCAATCCAGTATTAGTGGCAAATCAAAATCTTGATGACAAGTTCAAGCCCAATCGCCACCAAAAATCAAATACCAGCCTGGACCAGCTTCGACGACAACGGGTTGCGTCACCAGGAACCCGCCCCCCCCCCCTTTTTTTTAAAAAAACTCCGGTTCCGCCCCCGACCTCGCGCGTTACCACCCCCTTACTCTGCTTTCAGTGAACCACATCCGGGGCAGCAGTAGCAGCAGCAGCGGCAGCCAGCAGCATCCGCAGGGTGAGTCCCCGTTCAAGTGCAGCTACTGCGCCAAGAGCTTCACCCGGAAGGAGCACCTGACGAACCACGTGCGCCAGCACACCGGCGAGTCGCCGTACCGCTGCCCGTACTGTGGCAAAACGTTCACCCGCAAGGAACACCTCACGAACCACGTCAGGTGAGTAGGACTGTGGACCCCCTCGTCGTCCCGTCATCCTTGTCCTTGTCCCGTTTTCTCCTCGTAAAAAAAAAACTATCGAATAAAAGAACCACACACACACATACACAGAACACAGAAGGAGCGCGTACTGTCTTCTACAATCTATGATTGTTTTTGTTTTGTCTGCTTTTTAGTTGTGTTTTCGCTTTGGTTTGGTTTTTATTCGGGCAAGTAGTAGGATTTTGTTTTTTCTTGGTGAAAGACTTCTAAACTCGAGAGAAAGTGATAACGGGTTTGCCAAATTTTTACGTGTACATTTGGGATTCGGACTGGGGTGCAGCTCTTCGCCGGCGGGTTGGCGGTAGTTGCGGGAACGTGGCGTGGGAAATGGCCGACCGGTACGACCGAAGTGCCCAGCGTTTGGTCATTCTGCCGACACGGGCTAACGTGGTTGAGGTCCGGGTTGCGTCCGAAGAGTTCTCCGCATCGTCCAGTAGCTTCAGGATACGGTTGAACGTTCGGTTGCGGGTTCTGCCTCGGTACAGTGCTGCGGCCGCTTCCCGTTGGTATGGTTCCTTGTCCTCGGGTGTTAACCGGTTCCAATCATTGGCGGCCCGCTTGATCGCTTCGCTGGCGCGCAGGCCTTTCCGGTGATACGGTCGTGCAAAGTTCACGAACGGGTTGCGGCTCAACTCGTCAAAGGGCGTGACTTGGGTTGCACCTTCCGCTTGCCCAGACGTTGAGGGAACCGGGTCTTGATTCTGCATGGCGACCAAAGTTTACCTAACTTTCCTCGGAAACGCAACTGTTAAAAGCAGACAATTCAAAAAATCTGAAAAATTACCATTCAAACTGTCAGATATACTACCAACACGAATGTCCCTCTCTCCAGGGCTAACTTCGATCACCGATCACCCAGCGCTGATACCTTCTTTTCTCTTTCTCTTCCTCCGGAACAGATTGCACACCGGTGAAACTCCCTACCAGTGCACCTACTGCGGGAAGAAGTTCACCCGAAAAGAACACCTCACCAACCATGTCAGGTGAGATCAACTTTCTCAAGTTATCAAGCAAGTTATCTTGGATTTTGACTTTCAAAATCCGTAGATCCGTGAATCGTCATCTGTCATCTGTTTACTAACTGCACTGTGTCGTTGCCGTTTTCTTTCTTTCATGTTGCTCCCGCTGCCCGGGGTTGATTCCGCAGGTTACACACCGGAGAGACCCCGTTCCAGTGTACGTACTGCGAGAAGAAGTTCACGCGAAAAGAACACTTGACAAACCACACGAGGTGAGCGCTTTTGTTTCTGTTTGTTTATCATTTAGTACGTACTAGTTAGTAGTCCTCTCTAGGGTAAACACATTTTGGATGCCATATTTTGAAAAAGGAAATGAAAAGATGCTGTTCAAATTTAAAAGTGATGATCCTTAGCTCTCTGAAAACGAATCTCCATCCATTGGCCATCAAGCAAACAGCATTAACAATTCAAAACCCCATACACACAAACGCTTTCCTTTGACAACACTCTAACCCAAGTCGTTTCGATTGAGTTTAGATTTTTCAAAATTTTATAATTTATAGCTAAGAAGCCCAACACGCCCCCCACCACCACCGCCCCTCCCAAGATATCATTCATAAAAGCAAAAACTAAACCACGCACTAATCAAAGGTGTTTTATCTCTCTCTCCCTCTCAAATCTGTGTCCTTTCTCTCCGTTTCTCTTTCCCGAACCTCTTCTATAGAATACACACTGGAGAGACTCCCTATCAGTGCACGTATTGCGAGAAGAAGTTCACCAGAAAGGAACGCTTGACGTACCACATAAGGTGAGCACAGGGAAGAGGACGGCTCCTGCGCACGGTCCTTTAGCTTGGGTGTTGGGGGGAGAGGGGGTTTGTTCCGAATTTCTCGTTTTTTGCTGATTTTTTTTAGCCAAGTTGTTTTAAATAATTGCCTCAGAAGAAGCCTAATGTAAAATCAGAATTTGAATTGTGATTTTAAAAATAAAACATAAATTTGAATAATCTAGACCATCAACAGAGATCCCAACGAAAGGGGGATGTGTTGAAACAAAAAGAAGAAAATCTCTCTCGAGCTCTCAAAATATCACCAAAGAGTTAACGATACTTCTCAGCTTCTCACGATTTAGCAGTGAAAGTGTAAGTGGGATCGAAATTCCTTACGAAAACCGTTCAAATGATTGTTCAAGCTATTATTTCGCGTATGATATAAGGGATATAAAATGATAATCTTTTTCGAGAAAAAAAATCTTTGAACAAAATAGATCACACTTTCCACCCTAACTCGCTCTCACTTTTGCTATTTTTAAAAAGAGAGAGAGAAAGAGAGCGCTGATAGTTCTGCGATTTTCTCTACCTCACGGAAATTTGTTTGATCAGTTCCATCGTTATCGTTATTTCGATGATACTATCGGCGATAATCTTATTGACAATAACGGACGATAACTCATTTTTAATTAATTTCTAAAGTTGACTTAATTTAAACAGATCATTCTAATTTTCAAAACTTTCACCAAGATTATTTTAATTTATATAATTTACGTACGAAGCGAAATTTTGTATGCATTTTTGCTTTATTAGTTTTTTTTCTGTAAAATACCCGAATTTTCACAAAAAAAACGTATTTTTTCAAAAGTGCTCAAAATGTTATGATTTTCAATCGAAGCGAAATTTTGTATCTATTTTTACTTTATTCAATATTTTTTGTAAAATACACAATTTTTACGAAAGTACTCTAATTTGGTTTATTTGTATATGGTTATCAATGAAACGAAATTTTGTATGCATTTCCACTTTATTTGAGTTTTTTGTTTGTAAAATATATATTTGTACTCAAATTTTCACAATATGCCTTTTAACCTTATGGCATATGAGCAATTCTCTACCAAAACCGGAAACGGATTTTATTTGTATTTTTTGATTTGGCTCAAACTTTGTGGGGGCCTTCCCTATGACCAAATAAACTATGTAAATATTCAAACAGCTGTAACTTTTGAGTGAATTTTCTGATCAATTTGGTGTCTTCGGCAAAGTTGTACGTATTGTTGAGAACTTTTGAGAAAAAAATAGGTACACTGAAAAAAATTGTAGATTTTTTAATCAACTTTTTTTCACTAAAACTCAATTTCCCAAAATACATATTTTTTGATTTTCGAGATTTTTTGATATAATTTAGGGGACAAAAATCCACAACTTTTGAGCCATAAAGAAACATGGTCAAAAAATCTGAATTTTCATGCAAAAACAAGTTTGACATTATTTTTCAATGCAAAATTGAATTTGCAATCGAAAAGTACTTTACAGATTTTTTGATAAAGGGCTCCGTTTTCAAGACATAGCCAACGATAGTTTGATTTTAGCGAAATATTTGCAGTTTTTCAATTTAAAAAAAAAAGTGACCATGAGTGACCGTTTCTAAAAATATTTTTTTTGAAAAGTTCAGAAAATTTGCTTTCAAATTGTCTAAGAGACATTGAAGATTGGACCTCGGGTTACTGAGATAGAGCCGCTTTAAGAAAAAGAAACACGAAAATTGAAGTTTTCTTAATCTCACCAAAACAACCCTCCATTTTCTAATGACCATATCTCAGCAAATAATGGTCCGATTTTCAATGTTAACCCTCTACTGCCCAAATTTTTATTTCGAAAATATTTTTTTTCCTTTGTTCAGGAGGTCATTTTGAGCAACTTTTGTTCTACGAAAAACTTTACTTTTCTTGTTTTATGTTTTTCTTGTTTCATTTATAGTATTTTAATTTGCATTTATATAATTTAGTTTATGTTTGTATTTGGTAGTATTTGGGCTACTCTATAATTACATTTCGCCTATCTAATTTTTTCATGTTTTACAGTCACTTTTTAAATTTTTTGCATGTTTTTCCCATTTTCTGCTATAGAATCGCACCATCATCATTTAAATTGCAAAAAATGCGTAGAGGCATAGTCTGGGACACTACAAAAATTACTGCATACTTCTTTTTATTGAAAATATAGGAAATGTTAGTAAAAAACACTGCCAAAGTTGACCCCTAAAAAAATGGCATTTTTAAAAACATTGGCAAAGTCACATAAAACAAGTTTAACTTCCAACCCTGAAATTTTCTAAAATTTGAAGAGTTCTTCTTTCCAATGCTTTTTAAAGACCAAAAATCGGTTGGAAAATTGATTTTTGGCGATTTTTTAGATCGAAGCCCGTCTCAAGGCGGGGTTAGGTTGTAGAGGGTTAATACATGAAATATTCGTAAAATTTTCCGATCTATTCGAAAAAAATATTTTAATTTTTTTTAAATCAAGACTAGCATTTTAAATGGGCGTAATATTCAATGTTTAGCCCTTTTGAAATGTTAGTCTTGATTAAAAAAGTTTTAGTGAAAAAAAAGTTGATTAAAAAATCTACAAATTTTTTTTCCGTGTACCTATTTTTTTTCTCAAAAGTCCTCAACAATACCTACAACTTTGCTGAAGACACCAAATTGATCAGAAAATTCACTCAAAAGTTACAGCTGTTTGAATATTTACATACCATTTTTGTATGGACAGCAGCCAAAATTGTATGGAGACTTGTATGGGTGAACCAATGACGCAAAATAGCTTATTTGGTCATAGGGAAGGCCCCCACAAAGTTTAAGTCAAATAAATAAATACAAAAAATATAAATTGTCGAAATCGGCCGATTTCGTAGAGAGTTGCTCATATTATGAAAATTTGAGTATTTTCGTAAAAATGCGCTATTTTGTGACAATTTTAGTATTTTACAAAAAAAACGATACTTAATCCACCTTTAGGTGGTTGGTGCCTTCCTCACATTCATAAAGTCAATACATTCAGTAAAAATAGCAACATTCCCTTAACATGTTTAACAAATCAATTTTATTACTGATTTCTTTTGATAGGGTTCGCATACCTTCAATTTTCTGGCTCATGGCTCATTTGAAAGGTCTTTCGATTATCTAACTAACGATGGGTCGCATGATGGAGCCGGACAGATTTTTTACTGAAATATCTGAGATCCGGCCTCCAAAAAGTGTATAAATAACACTTAAGTGCTAATAACTTTTGATAGGGTTGTCAGATCTTCAATGTTTTGGGCTCATTGGAAAGGTTTTTTTAATACCTTTCTGAAAATGTATAACATGATAGGGTTTCTTGTAAAAACCACCCTTTTTACAATCTTCCGGACATACGCCAAAATCGTTTTTTTAGCATAACTTTTGAAGTACTTAACTAAACTTGCTGATTTTAAATAGAGACCTATGGGACCCTAAGACGGATCGAATGAGACCAATACGGTCAAAATCCGTTCATCCAGTCCGGAGATAATCGAGTGACAATTTTTTTGTCCACCCACCTACACACAGACATTTGCTCAGAACATGATTCTGAGTCGATAGGTATACGTGAAGGTGGTTCTACGAGGTCAAATTAAGAAGTTTATTTTTCGAGTGATTTTATAGCCTTTCCTCAGTAAGGTGAGGAAGGCAAAAAAAGCTATACAAAATGCCCTTAACTTTACACTTTTAGTTTATTTGAGAATGGTAAGGCTATTTAAGTTTCTCGAAAAAACTGTATGAAGCAGTTAAAAATCTTTTTGCGTATTGAGCATTTGAACACAGTTACAAAAAGCAAAAAAGTAAATTTAAAGCAAATTTTTGCTAAGGGCATTACAAATATGTTAAAATTTTGCATAAAATATGGGGTGGAATATCAGTTATTTTAAATTCTTTGCCCTCCCCCTCTTTCGAAACAAAGTTACAAAAACTTTGTTTTGCAATTTTTAAAATAAGCCAAAAAAATTATATGTTTTGTTAGGCTTTGGAAATATGAGCAATAAATTGGTCAACATTTAACCATTAATACTAGAGAGAAAAGATTGTGTGGAAAAATTCGAAAAAATGTATAAAAAACATTTTTTTCTATGATTTTTGGTGCTTTAACCATTCTGATATTGTCTAAAGTGAGATTCTCTTCGGAAATTTGATACTCTACAACTTTGTCGAACAAAACAAAGCAGCAAAACTGGATTGTGTAAAGTTATCAACGGAAAAAAAAATAAACATTTTTTAATAATTTTTTTCATCAACTTCAGCTTTTATATCAATGGGTTAAGGCCGATGCAAATATTTAAAAAAGTTGTTGTCCCTAAGCCCTGGCCGTGGTCAAGGGGGGGGGGGGGGCAAAAAAATAAAAAAATATAAAAATTTAAATAACAAGCCATAGTCTTCACTTTTAAATGAAAAAAGTGTTTTAAAATGCATTTTACACTAGTTCAGTTGTTTTGCAATCATTAGTTTTCAAAAAATCTAAGATCTGACAAAAACAAAAATTGAATCGAAAAAAAAAAGATTTTGCATCGAAAATTTTCAAAAAATTTTAAGATTTTTTAATAAACCCAAAAATGATTTTAAACGCAGAAGAATGTATTTTAATTTGATTTCAGATGGTTGCACTTGAATTTTCATTGAAATTTTGAAGTTTATTGTAAAAATATTTTTTTTGCCCCCTGATTTTTCGGGCCAATTTGAAGGGTGGGGGGGGGGGGGGTGACAAAAACTTTTAAAAATATTTCTACCAGCCTAATCGTGACCAAATTTTCTAAAAATTGACAAAAATGCTTATAACCCAAAAACAATTTTTCAACTTGTGGACCATTGGGTTATTTCCTCTGGGCATCCTGAAGATCATTCAAATCTTAGATTTAGAAAAGTTTTAGTTTTTAATTGTAGGAACTTTACT
Source organism: Culex pipiens pallens (assembly GCF_016801865.2). Lineage (NCBI taxonomy): Eukaryota > Metazoa > Arthropoda > Insecta > Diptera > Culicidae > Culex > Culex pipiens. The sequence continues at coordinate 96,799,518 of NC_068938.1, read as the reverse complement.
TGTACCAAACTACCAAAAACAAAACATTTTAAAACATAATTTCTTGTTTTATTTAAATTTAAAGTTATTTTTAAGTGATTTGATGTAAAATTCCATATAAATACATATAAATTTTAGGTAAAATTGTTAAAAAGTCGGAATTTTGCCTGAAATTTTTTAAAACTAGTGTTGTTTACTTACTTACGGTACTTATTTAATACTTTTGAACATGAAACTATTTTTTTAAAGGTTACAACGTTTTATGATAATATTTTATTTTAAAGTAGATTTCAATTGCTAAGGGAAGTCCCGTGTGGTGCCCTGATTCAAACTAGAATATTATTTTTTGGGAAAGGGATCTTACATCCCTCCAATATCAACCATTTCCGTCCTAGTAGGGTGATAGACTTTATAAAACAAGTCGACCCTAACTGGGACAACATGCAGTAAACAGGAGCTGCCTCTCATCGTTCCATGGTGTTGGGTTAACCTGATTTGCTACAAAAAAAAAAAGAGTCACACCACAATATTCCTCTAATTGGTCGCAGTGGTCATAAGGCTCAACAAAAAAAAAGGCCCGTGTCAAAATAGGTTCGAAAAATCAGGAGGCTATTTTTTCTGGAGATTTCAAAAGAAGTGTCTACGTGGTTTATGGATGGTCCCATTCCAATCTCATGTAAATTTAATTGTTCCATGATGTGATTTGACGTTAAAATTTCATTAGGGGATTTAAATTTATACGTACATGATATATCATGTAACTTAGGTGTAGGTGTTTTGTGTTGTTATGGTGTTGTGATAATATTTCGTTTGAAAACTAAAGACAAGAATTCGCAAAAAAGATATAATTATATGGAAATTAAAGTTCTAGAAAGAGAGCTAAGGAAACGCTTAATTTTGAACAATTTAATTCATTAAAAATTTCAGAATAAGCTAAAAACCCAATCAAAAGTAGCATTACTTACCTAACTTGTCCTCATATCCCAACCTTCCCGCCTTTTCTTTCTTTTCATTTCCCAACAAACAGGTTACACACCGGCGAGACGCCCTTCCAGTGCTCGTACTGTCAGAAGAAGTTTACCCGCAAAGAGCATTTAACGAATCACGTCAGGTGAGCGTCGTTGAGTCGACTTGATTATTTTTTAAATATTATTATTTACCCTTTTTTTTACTCTCTAAATCTAACCCATCACAGTTGATTTGAACACAAATCAGCAATCAGATTTGAGCGATTTTTGATTCCAGTAGTTTGCCACACACACGTTTAAGTTTTTCCTTAATTTACCACACACCGATTACTTTGAACATATTTTTTTTCTCGTGAAACTTGTAGGATTTTTAGTAACTCGATCGGTGCCTCTATTCGTAGTTAGCTTTTTCACTACTATTTTTTTTTGTTGTTTTAATTATTTGGTTGGCATTTGGGAAAATTGTAACCTGGCTTTGGGTGTGTCAGAGTGGTGTTTACTATTCGTATTTACTACTACTACTACTAGCGAACAAACAGTAGTGTGCTCTTCTGACTCTCTCCAATCGCGAAGATGATAATTTTCCAGAATATTTGTTTTCCCTTTTATTTTGTTTCTCGATAGTCTCGTTTGCTCTCGTTTGTTTTGATTTGATCTTAGAGTGTGCGATTGTGGTATTAATTAGCGTGCGTCTGTGAGTGTGTTTGTGTGTGTGTCGGAGTGATTTTTACTTCTTACTGTAGTGCGAATGCTGTGCGTTGACATCTCGATCCGAAAGCGAAAGAAAACAAAACAAATCAAAGATGTTATCAGACGAACTACACCGCTCCACTTGAAGCTTGGGTTAGAATTTTCCCATTTTACCAAACAAATCTGAGAAAGAAAAAGAAAAAAAAACTTGCGACGACAACGAAATTTTGCCCGTTCCTACGATGCTGTCCTTTCTGTTTGAAAAGAAGAAAACATTTGTAAAGGGTCAGATCCTTCCGAATGTTACTCGATACACTGGAACTAAAAACGAATCTAATCAAAAACACAACACCACAAGAGAGAGAGGCGCGTTTCTGAAACAAACAAAAAACACCAAAATTCCTACTCGGAACCAACCTCTGCCTTTTTTCTCTGCCAAATTTCTTTCCGACAGATTACATACTGGAGAGACCCCCTTTCAGTGTACCTATTGCGAAAAGAAATTCACGCGCAAAGAGCATTTAACGAACCATGTCAGGTGAGCGTCCCGAACGTGGGGGAGTATGAGTGTGTGAGTGAGAACAATAGTCGACCTCGCACAATGGCACACTCGTACTCACACACCATCCGTGTCTCAATTGGTATTGGGAAAATTGTAACCTGGCTCCTCGAAGAAACGACAAGCGTATTTTTTTCAGTTATAATTTATTTCTTTAGGGTTGTATTGGTGTGGACGAAAAACGCGCACCACAGAACAATGGGCAGAACAAAAGAAAAGCAAAATCTGCCGTTTTGCAAATGTGTGCGTGTGTTACAATCGCCAATAAGGGATGGGGGGAAAAAGTCACTGGATTTACACTGAAATCGTTTCGTTTTTTCCGTTATTTTTTTCCAAATTGTACAAAAATTTCTGTTTATACCATTTGGCCTTAAAAATCTTTCGTCTTTGTTGGTTATATCTTTGTCTTTTCCTCCCCAATCTGCTGGCTGTTGGCTCTCAAAGCTGGGTTTAGGTTTTCCTCGTAAAAATTGCAACAAGTCTTTTCCCCACCTTTAAAAACAAAACCAAGACGAACCCCGCCACTAATCCGAGGTGCACGGTTGTGTCCACCTCTTACTCTGTTCTTTCTTTGATCCCGAATACTCTTTTAGAATACACACTGGCGAGACTCCGTACCGGTGCACGTATTGTGAGAAGAAATTTACCAGAAAAGAGCGTTTAACGTATCACATAAGGTGAGCAGAGAGCGAAAGACCATGCTCCCCACCCCGTCTACTACTCCTCCTCGACGAAAAAAAAACACACACAGAGAAGAAGCCTGCTTCTTCGAAGTCTTCGTTCGTTCATTCTCAACCTTTTCGGCAAAAATTGGCGCTAAAAAGTCGCTTCTCCCTGCGGCGGGAAAGGTCTGCGAAAATTTCTAACCACAAAATTCGACAAACTCCACCTCCGTGACCACCCCCATTTGGCGTAAAACACTGAAAAAAATCGTTGGCAAAATTCATCCCCTTCGGTGGTCCACCCTCGCTTTCGGCTCCAATCGTTTTGGTTAAGATTTTCCGGGTTTTCTCACGGCAAGGGGGGTTTTCCAAATTTCCCATCTAACAAACAACATATTTCTCCTAGCACACCTCACGAGGCGGTACCGCAGAAATACCGTGTGGAACAGAAACGAGACCCAAAGATACACACACTGAAAAAAAAATCTCCATGAAAAAAACCCAACTCCCGTGACATCCCTACACAAGCGAATCTCGATTAACACATGTCGTATCTCTCTCTCTTTTTCTCTCCCTCTCTCTCTCTCTTTCTCGATGTTTGGAAACGGTCACTCCAACCCTCGAACGAAACAAATCGTGTTAAAAAAAATCACACCCACAGATGGCATACCGGAGAGACTCCCTATCATTGCACATATTGCGAGAAAAAATTCGCACGAAAAGAACATTTAACGAATCATGTCAGGTGAGCTGATTGACATAATAGTCGCCCCGTTTTTTCTCTCTACTTATAATCTACTTAATTACTGCAAATTTTCCTTGTAAAAAGTTTGTTGCGTCAAACGTGACAATTCTAGCGAGACATTTTTTCCAGTGCAAATGCCCTGCATCACTCTAGCCCTTTTGGAGTGCGTGCAGGGTAAACAGAAAAGGAACTCCATTGGACCAATCAAATCAAGTTTTTTTTGTTTGTTTTTATCATTTCTACTAGAGAAGAAAAAACACATCGTATAAATAAGCAATTTCAATACGATCTTTTAATTATGCTGTAGAATTTATTTTTAACTCAAAAGTTTTTTTTCTGATTTTTTGTTAAATCTACAAATTGAATCGCTGTAAATATGTTACAGACTATTATTTAAAGTGCACGGTGCCTTAGCTTTACTTTGTTTGTTTATTGTTTCCAGTTTAGATTGTTATTGTTGAAATATCATACTCTATAAATAAATAAAAATTGGAAAATTTGGTAAAAATTTAAGATAACATAAACTAAAATTATTGTCTAAATTTTTGACCAGTACATCTTAGTCCTCACAACACTCTGAATGTTTCTTGAACCCTTTCTTGAAATTATTACCAATTTGTAATTTAATTTGATTTTTACAGTGTTTTGACAATCCAAATTTGAATTATTGGAAGATTTTTCTGAATTGTAACTTCCAGAAAAGAATTGTTTTTTTTTTTAATTCGTGAATGTCAATATTTTTCTCTCGCTGAAAGTCAGCATTTTTCAAAAATAAATGTTTGCTTGAACAAACCTTTTTAAATTGTTAAATGAAAGTTTTTTTAAACCTTTAAGGCCTGATCACCCAAATATCAAATTTTCCAAAACTAGCCTAATATTTTTTTTCCCATCATTTACCTACTTTTTTTTTAATTTTCAGAAGGTTTTATTTGATTTTTTTTAACACTGATGATAACGCGGAAACTATTGGTTCGAATTTGAATGTTAATTAATGAAAATTTTGTGAAGCTTTCTGAACTTTTCAATATAAAACAATTTCAAAATTTTATAATCAAGCATAACTTTTAAAAATGTCTACAAATAGATCATTTTCCTCATTTCATATTTTAGACAAAACTTTCATTTATAAAATTTGTTAATTATTAATTTTTTTTTCATTGATAATCAAAATTATCGTTTTTGAGATATCATCATTTGAAAATTACAGCCTCATAAGTTGATTCTTGGAAATACTAATTATCATCGATTCGAATTCTTTATGAGGCTCAGAAACTTGATCGACTTTCCTAGTCTCAGAGACACATTTTGCCAGCTTTTCAAAATCATTATTCAGGAACTTTTACTTCACAAAGTTCTTAACAAATCCAAGGTAAAATAAACAAAATATCGCATTTTAGATATTTTTCACAAATTATTTTTTTTTAATAAAAAATCCTGGTACCAAATTTTGCACCATCATGCTCTATGGCTCAAAAAATGCCTTTAAGTCCCCTAAAATATATAAAAAATCATAAAAATTTAAAAAAATACGTTATTGATGAATATAGCATTTTGTGGGAAAAAAACAAACGTGTATTTATTTTTAGAGATATTTATTTTTTTAATTTATATATTTTTAGAGTGCAATATTTTTTTCTGAATTGTCCTAATTATAAACTACAACTTTACGGAAGGTAGGAAATTGATCAGAACATCACATCTCAAGATCAGCGATGGAATAATCATCATCAAAAGAAAATCTTTGGACGTTCATCAAGAGAAAAAATCCGAAGAGAGCATGGCTCTCCTCTCTCGCGCACGAAAGATCGGTAAAGGGAATCTAAAAATCATCTTGATTATTCGGCGGAACATCTTTTTCACTACTACACTTGCATGTGTAAAGTCGAAAAATGAACTGTCACTTTTTGTAGATGGGCAATGAGTGTAAACAAAGCGAAATAAATAATTTTAAGTGGTGCTAACAAGGAAATTCACAAAAAAATCATCAACAGATTGATTTTTTGGAGAAGTTCAGGAGCGATTTTCTTTTGCGTGATTTGCCTCCTCTCTCTTTCGCGGGTGAAGAATGTTCGCAAGCGAAATTGATTTTTTTTGCGATTATTCCATCCCTGCTCAAGACACAGATTTTCATATATTAACCATAACCAAAACCATCTATCGCTCTTTGAGAGCACAAATAGTTTTTTTGCAATTCCGTCGTGAAACTACTTACTTTTCCTGTCATTTTTGAACGACGAAATAGCCTACTTTTCTGTACCAAAAATAACAGAATCGAATAGCAACACTTTTCAAAATAAATGCTGAAAAGTTCTACTTTTCAGCACTCAAATGGGTGCTGAAAAATTGAACTTTTCAGCACTTGTTTCGAAAAGTAACACTTTTCAACATTTTTTTTGATTTAAACGATTTATTGACAAAATACATGAAAATTTGACATAAAATTTCTCTCAGTGTGTGTTTTTAGGAATTGCAAAAAATGTTGTATGGAACTCGATGCAAAACTTGATATTTTCAGCACTCTTCGTATTTATTTTTATTTATTTATTTTCGTATTTAACTCGTGCAGAAAAAATCCTCTTTTTGCAACTTGTTGCATAAACTACTATTTTTTTAGCTTTAGGAAGTTTTCGAACTTTTTTCAATGGCTTAGTATATTTACGGTATAGTTTTCCAACAGTCAGTAATTTGATAATGCTCAGAAATCTTCGGTGATGAATTACCCTTTTTCGGTTAAAGTCACCTTTAAAACAAAAGCAACAACCTAAAAAGCTAAACTCCGTTTTATCTCTCAAAAATTTGCTCCATAATTTTTCAATTTCAAATTAAAAATTAAATAATTTTCAATCTGATGTAATCTAATCTAACCCTATCGCTGCCAGTCTTTCGAGGGCATCCTGGAAAATGTCTTAGGCTTTTAACGCCTAGCATCCCAATGCAATAAATTACGTTGAAACATCACAAACGTTAAAGCGGCCAGGCCAACTGAGTGAAGTTTACCGCAACGATGATTCGTTGAATTGGATTTGAACACGAGTGTTCAAACAGCAATACTGTTCTGAATGTGCTAGGGAAGAAGAAAAATTAAATAACTTTTCGACAAAAAGGTACAAGGTCGTAGTTTGCAGATTGAAACCCCAAAACGAAAAACAAGCCAAGGAAATAATCAAAACTACACTCAAAACAAAACCAGCTGCAATTTTTTTAGAGGATTTGGCTGCTCAAGTTTGGGTGCAATGCTGGAAATAAAATCAAACATCAGTAAGGTTAAGGCATTGCATAGTTAATTATAACTGTTAATTAAAGAAAAATATTCAACAAAATTGTAAAATGTTTGAAATATTAACAAGGTTAGAAACAATTGAACATATTTTTCACACAAGCCAAATGTGGTCACCCTAAAGCTTGGTCCAATGGTTCTTTTCCACCTCTCCCTCAAATCAATTTTGCGAGCAAACCTCTCCTCTTTCTGTTAGGCAAAACTACATCTTTTCCCTAAAGAAACACTTGTTCCAGTAACCAGGCAAACAAATTAAAAGTAGTTCCCATTTCTTAAACCCGTTTCTCCTCCCCTAAAACAGATTGCACACCGGTGAGACGCCCTATCACTGTACCTATTGTGAGAAAAAATTTACCCGCAAAGAGCATTTAACGAACCATGTCAGGTGAGCGGTTGGTTAGCTGATTAAGTTAAACGGAATTCTAACCTCAAAATTTTAAAAGTTTTCTGTGAGGAGGCGAACCTGCGGAGTTTTTTCGTGCGTGTGTGTGTGCGCGGGTTTTGTTGTGTGTGTATGTGCAAAACAATTTTCGGACGAGGCTAACAATTTTGGTTGGTCAGTTGCAATTTCCACAATGCTAAAAAAGTCAAAATTCGCAGAACATGAAGAATGATTGTTGGCGTGGGGGACTTGAAGAGAGAGATTTGGTTGTTTATTTTGTCAAAATTTAAATCATTGAAAAGGGCAAATTGCCCGATTTTCGCACGTTTCGGCCTATCGTTATCCAAATGAATCCCTACTCTTTTTGGAACCGTAACAAAACGTAACATTTTGGAAATTTCAATTTCGCTTCCGATTGTGAGAGAGAGTCGCGCAAGGCACCGTGTTAAACTTCTTCTTTATTTTGTTTTTTTCCTCGTTTGTTCTGAGAGAACGCGCGCAAAATTGCAATTCCTCACATTGCGTAAAAGTAAAGATCAAAATTGAGCAAGAACAAGTAGAGACGCGCACTTATACATACATATAACTCGGTGTAATGTCTGGAAGAAGAAGTAAAACAACTCACACTAAAAAAATATGAAAAAGTAAAGCGTCCCCACACGACCATAACAACATCTTGTCTCTCTCTCTCTATCTCTCTATCTCTCTTTCTTCAACAGATTGCACACTGGAGAGACTCCCTATCAGTGCACATATTGCGAGAAGAAATTCAGTAGAAGAGAGCGTTTAACGATTCACACAAGGTGAGCGTTTGATTTGCTTTCCTTCCTCTCTTTTTTCCCCTGCCCATGAACGAAACAAACAAACAAACATAAAAAGCTAAACTTGATCGAAATTGCATTTGTGTACTCTCTTTGAGAAAACATAAAATGAGAAAAAAGTACACACACACACTTAGCAAAAAATGGAGAAAGAAATTGGCAATTTTAAGCTATTGCGACCCGTGTTTTTTGATAATTGGAAAATTTTACATGTTTGCACACACATATTTTTAAAAATTATTTTGGCCTTTTAATTTTGGCTGGTTGTCATTTTTTCGGGAGGAATCTTTACTATTCCTTCTCCAAAAATCATCACAAACAAATGATAGAAATGTGAACAATCATTCTGCGAAGCGAATTTCCGAAAAGAAAGAAAAACGAAAAGAGCGCTTTTAGCCGCCAACCCGATTAAAAATTTAAAGTCTCTATTGCACACACGAAACAAACCCGAATTTATGCGATCAGTGTTAAGAACAGGTTCTAATCGATACTACTAAAATCGTGCTTGTAGATTACACACCGGTGAAACCCCGTACCATTGCACTTACTGTTCGAAGAAGTTTGCTCGCAAAGAACATCTCACGAACCATATCAGGTGAGGACATCTCTCTAACCCTTTACTGTTACACTTGTAAATTTAAGTAAATTCCTGTTAAAAAGTTGGCTTTCGGTGAGAATTTGGTGCACTTTTCAGCGGTCCTTGTTGGTCGAGCTAAGGCGAAAGCAATGTACAGTACATTCTCAAAAATTTAGATTTTTAAACTAATCGAAAGCAAAAAATAAAAAAAGAGCCAACCGTTTCACCTTTGTTCAAGAAACAAAAACAACATTCTCACCCTCTCTCTCTCTCTCCGTCTATCTTTTCGATATCTCTCCCCCGCCTGTCCCTCGCTCCGTCTCGATTCCACCCCCCTGCAGAATACACACCGGAGAGACCCCCTATCGGTGCACATATTGTGATAAGAAATTTACCAGAAAAGAGCGTTTAACGTATCACATAAGGTGAGAGCGTTGTTCCGTCTCCCAAACTCATGCCCAGCTCATTTCGCTAATTGTGACTTCATTCGATGTTTAATTCATCTTCCCCACTGATCTTCCCTATTACCAAAAAAAAAAAAAGCATTCGCATCTGTTTGGACCAAAAAATCGTCGTCAACAAAATTTGATACTTGGAAAAACACTAACTCTCAAACTTAAACTCTGTACGCAGCTCTCGCCTTTTCTGCAGGACTCAGTTAAATGGGAATTGGGGTGGTTCCGAAAAGGGTTCAGAATCGATTTACTTAAAAAATACCCTGGGCTTTGTCATAATGAGTGTCATAGGTTTGATGCTTGTTTGGCAAAGAGTATGATTTGATTCGATGTGGAATTAAAATCGAAGTGTTCAGTATATTGCTGAAGCTTCCATTTTTACACATGGACACCACTTCATGCTGCGAGAACCCACTTTGGCGTAGTCTCAGGGCTTAATCGATGGCCGGTAAGCTGTCATCGAGACAAGGAGGTTCTCTGATAGTGGAAATATCACATTTGTACAATGAACCGCTACATATGTGATTTTTCCCTATCTTAATGTGGGTGTCAGGTTAGGATGCGGGTTTAAAAAAATAGTGTTTGTAGAATTTAGGATTTTAACTATAAATATCAACTTTTTATACTTTGCCTTTAGTTATTTAGGGACAAAATTAGTAACAGTGAATTTAGTAATTCTATCAGAATCGGTGATTTTCATTCAACTAGCATAAAAACCATTCTGATTTGTCAAAATTTCCATAGAGTCTGGATCAATCAATAGTGAAATGATATCGGACTAAATTCGTTGATCTGTTGAACTAACGGTTGTCGGATTATGATTGTATCGACCATTGTTGCGAATCGAGGATCTACTGGAATTCTGACGAACAAATGGTCGTCTCTTTTTCATTTCACGACTTGTAAAATATCAACTGTTATTTTTTTTTGTTTTTTAAAAGAAGCCAGACAGGTTTTAAAAGAAACGTTTTTTTTTTTGGTTAATAATTAAAATGTCGGGGATTTGAGATAAGAGTAGCTTTCGGATAGGTTGCTTTAAATCTTGTATTCAATTCAAGTTAGGTAGTTATCCGCAAATTAATATTTGGACTTATATGAATAATTGAACATTTTGGACTTATAAATAACACACAACTGTGCATTTATTCTAGAGTCAGATCCATACAGCGTCAGTGTTTATTTGGTCGAAGTGTACTAATTCATTGGCAGATCTGATTCTAGTTGTAATGTACGACAAGACTACTGACGGACGTGACAGGACGAGGGCCCAGTTTAGAGGTTTCGACATCAACGATGTGCGGCTGGATCATCCTCCCAAAAAAAAAAAAAAAAAAAAAAAAAAAAAAAGAATCGATTTACTTAAAAAATAGTTGTCAATGCATATTTTTTAAATAATAGTTATTTTACCTTTGGGAATTCAGAAAAAAATGCTTTTAAAAATGCAATTTTGTCTGAAAATATTCAACTTTTCCATTGTCCAGATGAGTAAATTTACATCTATTTCCATGTAATTTTATTTTATCCTCATAAATTGAGGTGAAATTACATACAGATCAGGTAAATTTACTTGTAACAAATTATATCTTTCCAGATTAATCCTTTTATTTAACCTTGTAATGTTTTTAATAAACTATTGTGCTTTTCAAAATTACGGAAAAATATTTATAGGCACACAGTAAATAAAATCAAGGTAATTTTAATCTGGGAATGGGTACATCTTTTAAGTCCGAAAAAATGTGTCATTTTTCATCTGAAAATTCGTAAGTTTATCACGTTTCTATTGTAATTCCACTTTTTCGGTCTAAATCGAGGTAATATTACATCATAAAAGAGGTAACACATTTTTTTACTCTGCAAAAGTTAACATAATTTGATATTGAAACTTGAAAAGAGACAAAACGGGTTGATGCTTGCAATTTGAAACAAGGTTCATTCATTTGGAATATTAACCACAGACAAGCAGACTTAAATAGATAGCAAAAAATCATTCACTGTGACGTTGCTTCGTGATTTTTAAATTTCTTACTGAAATTTAGATTGAACTACTATAATTGGTATGTAAAAAATTCAGATTACTCCAAATAATGCTAAAATTTTGTTGTAATTAATCTTTATTGTTGGCGTTTCATTAATTTTATCAAAAAAATAATTTAAAATTGTGTGGATTCCACAAAGACAACTTTTAAAAATCTTACACGCAGTATTAAATTGGGTAAATTTAGAAGGTGTAAAATTGATAGGCTTCATATAACCCCTTGTATGATGTAATATTACATTAATTACAGTGGAAACCCCATATTATTAAAAATGTGTAATATTACACATATTCTGAGATAAAATAACATAAATTTTGAAAAATATTTGCAACGGCCTTAATAATATTAATTAATTTCTAAGCCACACCACCCAAAATTGTAATTTTTCATCTTTGCATCAATAAAATAATCGCAACACAACCACAATCAAAATTACAGCCAAAATGTTCTGCCCGAATTATAAATTCTCTATTTATTAATCACATTGCTGATTAAAAATATTACCTCTTAAAATGTGTAAATTTATTTTAACCCTTTCCAAATAAATTGAGGAAAAATTATATAAAAAGGTTAAAAATATATATTTTTTTTAAATAAAAATTAATGTCAGCTTTCAAAAATTTCACTTTGTTTTCTGTGCAGAGCCACAGCGTAAAAAATCCCATCTAGGAAGTTGACAGATTTTATATAAAATTTACATCTTTTTAAGTGTAAATGTGTAAATTACAAGTATTTATATGTAAACGTACATATTTGTTAAGTGTAAATTTACTTCATTTTAAGTGTAAATGTGTAAAATTACTAGTATTTATATGTAAATGTACATATTTATTATGTGTAAATTTACTTCATTTTAAGTGTAAATGTTTCAATTAACATGTTTTTATGTGTGTTTTTTTATATATTTTACATAAATTGAGGTAAAATTACATCGAAAATTAGTTGATATTCAACATTCCAAAATTACACCCAATATCGTAGCGCAAAGTTTTTGATTTCTTTTTTTATTAAATCAAGAAATTCCAAACAAAACTTTATGCATTTTTAATACACCTATTTCGATTTTTATAAAAATAATCAGAATATTCCAATAAACAATTCGTCATTTTACAAGATCGGAAAAGTTATGTTTAAATATTTTAAGTTTTGAATCACTTCCATCACTTCTGATAACCAATCGGAACCACCCTAAACCCCAAATGGAAAGGCACCACATTTTCACACTTCCAACTATCAAATTGAAGCAAAACAAAGTGACGCGCCAAAATTCGAACCCATCCAATAACACCTTGTGTTCACCTGAATAAAAGTGCTTATTTTACCCCGCATCAAACTTCGTGATGTCCCCAATCTCCGGACATTAACCAATCGTATTCTTTATTCTTTTCCCCCCGTCTCCGTCCCTTGAAATATTCAACTCGAACCTACAGACTACACACCGGCGAGACCCCCTATCAGTGTACCTATTGCGAGAAAAAGTTCACGCGAAAAGAGCATTTAACGAATCATGTCAGGTGAGCGGAAACCGAACCGAATATCTCCTAATTTCTCCCCTCAAAGTTTCCCTTTTCATTCCTCTTTGATTCTGTGACATTTCCCGGAATCCTAGTTTCCAACCCGGCTTTTTGTTAAAATTTAAATTTAACTGATTTTTGAAAAAACACACAAGGAAGACTCGGAAGTGGGATTCCGGGAATGCTCCTTCCGCTTCCCGCGAACAGAAAACCTTCGGGAGGGATTGTTTAGGATCGAGGTCCTTCCCAAAAAAAGTTCACAGACAAACAGACGTAACACCCTAATCTGTTTGGAAATTGACTGGTTTAACGGTCAGTTTGAATTTTAAATTTCGTATCGTTTTTCATTCTCCTACTTTTGTTTTGTACTGAACCTGCTGGATATAATTGAGTACAATTTCAAAATTCGAATTGTAACTGGGAATCTTGAAAGTTGGCAATCCCTCCCGAAAGTTTTCGTTTCTCGGAGAGTGGCTTTCCTTCTCCTACTCTGCCCCTCCGTACCGGTTCCTAACTTTATGATCCCATTTTGACAGATTGCACACCGGAGAGACCCCTTACCAGTGCACGTACTGTGACAAAAAATTCACGCGAAAAGAGCATTTAACCAACCACACAAGGTGAGAGCACGTGAGCAAAAGCGCCCCCCTCGTCCCGTCCGTGAATGTCAAAATTTTGTGTCCAAAGGTTTCTGGGAATTTTCTGTACGGAATTGACGTCCTACCCCTTGGTTGTAGTCTTTTGTGGGGTTGAAGTTTAGTGTGGAGCGGTTTCGGGTCTCTTCTCCCTCCCTCTCTCTCTCTAGGTCTCTGTACAAACAATGTATCTTACTCAACAGATTGCACACTGGAGAGACCCCCTATCATTGCACCTATTGTGAGAAGAAATTTATGCGAAAAGAACACTTGAAAAACCACGTCAGGTGAGGTGCCAACCAACGCTTTGTCCTTGTCTCTGTGTCTTCCCACAACCCTGAAGTCCCGTCCCGTTCAAATCACCAATCACCATCATCACGCGCCATTGTTGCCATCAAATAGAGTTTTTTTAGTACAGCCTCGAACCGTGCAATAGCCAAGACAAGAACCACCACCGAGTTGTCAAAATTTCCCCCTCCCCACAAACAAGCAAAACAATCAGACACAAGAATTGGTTTGGACCTTACGTGCGGGGTGACCTGCTTCGCAAAATTACTACCTCTCCCCTGTATTGGTTTCGGGCTAACGTAAACGCAACCCAGACTAAAACATAGAACGTGTACTAAAAAACAGACGCCGACGCAGAAATTAGCGAGATTCTTTAACTCTGTATTCCGTAGTTTGTCCGTAGTGTGTGATCCCAGTAGTGGCGTTCATTTTAGTAGATTTGTTTGGGTAGAATACCACCCCGCTCTGAACTGGTCGTCGCAGGTCAACAACCCCCAATTGGCATGTTTTGGGACGCATGGCGTGTTTTAGTACAAAATTCTAACCTCAAAGGTTGTTGACCCGCTGCGACGCGTTCCCCACCGTGTCCCTGTGTCCAAAACTGTACCGATCTTCTCGACCCGTCTATCTCTATCTCTATCTATACCGTATAATCCGTAAACAGATTGCATACCGGAGAAACTCCCTTTCAATGTACGTACTGCCAGAAGAAGTTTACGCGTAAAGAGCATTTAACCAATCACACCAGGTGAGAGGCTTCCGACTAGTCCGACCTAGAAGCGTTCCCTGTCCATCCAAGCGTGTAACCCGCTCCTCCTTTCGTTTCTCGTACATCAATCATTCTAAAAAATCAGTTTTATCCCTTTAATTTTTCTGAATTCCTTAATCTTTGGTTCGAATCCTTTGAAATCTGGCTCGGGTAGATCGCTCAATGTCAAAATTTAGCTCACTTTGCAGTGGTGGTAAAATTCACCATCGCGAGAGGTTCATGCGAGTGTTTTGGCCATCGCCGAACCATTGGGTGATCTACTGAAATCATGTAACAAAAATTGGACACAGTTAAAGTAACTATTCATTTTATGGTCACAGATGAACAGATTTGTAACTTTAGTGTACTGATTGGTGTGATCAAAATTTGTTCCTGTTCATGTGGGACTGTTCAAGCTGTAATGGTGGTAGTAAAAAGTATTCAAAATGTAGCCACTCTGTTGTAAATTTGTAGTTTTGGAACAAACCACCAGATGTCTCTCCCCTAAAAGTGACATCTGGTGGCAAAAGTGGCCGGTTAGACCTCACATATCATACCTCACCTGCACTTAAAACACACACACATCATCCTCGTCCTACTAACACGTTCTGCTCGTTGTCATCTGCCTGCCAAACCCCCCCTCGTTTCGTTGTACCGTGAAATTTTGAGAGAGAGACTTAATCAGCTTCTAATCGGATACAAAATTCTGCTTTCCGTGACCTCCAATCTCGGCGAATCTTCCAGATTACACACCGGTGAAACGCCGTACCATTGCACTTACTGTACGAAGAAGTTTGCTCGCAAAGAACATCTCACGAACCACATCAGGTGATATATCTTTTGCTTACCATACAATCTACTGTTCGTTGTTCCCGAGCAGACGGAAATAACGTGGGAATAACATTTTTTGATGTTTGAAAATACTAGGCCAATAATATGTTATTTATAACATGTTTTGTTATTGGCCGTTATGATTTTTTTTGTTATTGGATTGTTATTGTAATAACAGACTAATAACATTTTGAGTTATTCTTCGAACAAATCTTTGTTATTCTTTTTTGTTATTTTAACAACTAATCCGACCATCCTAATAACAGTTGGAGTTATTTTTCCATAACAAAACTTGTTATTCCCAAGTTGTTTTGGTTTTCAACCAATATCAGACCAAATTTTGTTATGATAACATAAACTGTTATTAAACTCTTATGCAAAAATGGATTTTGCTAGAATATTCCATAACACATTTTGTTATTTTAACAGTATTTGTTATTGAAATGGCATGAATTATGTTATTACCGTCTGCCCGGGTTTAGTTGTACGGCACCTACTCCCTTCCCCTCTCATTTTCCTATTCCCAGCATTTTTGAAAATTGTTGAAAATTGAATCGAGTTACTTCTGAAATTTGAGCGTTGCTTTTAAATTCAACGCTTAATCTCATCATCGAACACCCCCCTCGCATACGATCCATCATCCTCACAGCGCTGGAAAAAAGAACCATTCGAAGGTCTCTAAAACTCCTCTTCCTGCCTATTCCCGCCCGTAGATTACACACCGGCGAGACGCCGTACCAGTGTACGTACTGTTCCAAGAAGTTCACTCGCAAAGAACATCTCACGAACCATCTCAGGTGAGGCCTAGCCACACTCGCTAGAGTTGAAGTTTTAGTTAAGACCTCTTGGCACCTCACTACTAGATTCCCAAGTCACCCTCGATTTTTCGATGTTTTTCTATGTTTTTAAACTCTCAAAAGTGAGAGATCTAGTTCTTGGATGTGAAAGACCCCTTAAAAGGGCAGATCGCTAACTGTGTTGAATTTTCTTTTTCATAACCAACCACACCAAAACTTCCCACCTGATTCTCGCGCGCTCCTGAACGCAGACTGCACACCGGGGAAACTCCTTACCAGTGTAACTTTTGCGAAAAGAAGTTCACCAGAAAAGAACACCTCACGAACCACGTCAGGTGAGAATCGTGTCCCCCTGTCACCCAATTCACCTCCCGCCCTCTAAAAAACTTCACCACCGCGCCTCACTCCCCATTAACCTCGTCCTCGTTCCATGTTGTTTACAAAGAAAAATGTGACAGCTGGCGGCCATTTTGAACGCTGCGAGTTTGGAGCGCGGACTTGACGTCCGCGAAGCTTGGCAGGAAGTAAGACCCCGGCGGTTACGGGCTCTCTCGATTGTTCTCTTACTTTGGACAGTGAGAGTCACAGACGTTTGACAGTTGGGCTAGTTGCAAAATTGCTCACAAGGTGGCAGCACTTAAACTAAAATTTGCGTTCGTTTGTCTGTGGTATCGTTTCTCAGCATGATTGTTCACAAGTTGCAGATGTCGATTTTTTTGAAGTACAAACTTTTTTAAAGATTGAAAACATTCCGAACCGGGGACTTATTTTTTGCTAAAGCATTCTCCTGAAAATCAAACAAAATTCAAGATCAAATTCGATGAAATTTCCCAAATCCACTTCATTCACAACACATTATCCGTTAAATTTGACCATTTTTGTTGTTGATTCCAAGCTTCTAAAAATGTTGTTGTCATTCTCTCTCTCTTTCTCTCTTCTGTTTTGCTTGCCACGCTCTCTCTCTCTCTTTCCCGCCTCTCTTTCTGATTCAGATTGCACACGGGCGAGACTCCCTATCAGTGCTCGTATTGCCAGAAGAAGTTTACCAGAAAAGAGCATTTGACGAATCACACCAGGTGAGGATGATGTGTTGTTATGCATTGTTAACCAAAACAAACAAAAAAAAACACCTAGTTTTTAAGGCATTTCCCTTCACAACGCCAACCAACTTAAAGTTTTGAAACTTTTGAATGTTTTTAAAAATTAGCTCCAGCAGCGAAGCGAAATGATTTCCCAAGGAATCGATCACAATTTTCTGTAAACAATTATCAAAAAGCCGGGTTCATTACAAAATTTAAGTTCCTTTCAATCCCAAAACCCTCAAAAATGTTATGTTCGTTCTTCCCCTTCCCTGCATCTGTCTCCCAAGCCATCTGTCACTCCCCCTCAAAATATCCACCCTCCAAAAATCATCATAAAATAAATATCAAAAATGTCGTACTGTTTCTCTACTAAACCAAAACCAAACCATTCCACCCCTTCTTCAACACACAGGCTGCACACTGGCGAGACGCCCTATCATTGCACCTATTGCGAGAAGAAATTTATGCGCAAAGAGCATTTAACGAACCATGTCAGGTGAGAGAGCCGAAAAAGTTGACACAGATCAAATCAAAAACGCGTCCGAATCATCCCCCTCCGAAAGTCACAAGAGCACTTTTTTTCATCCCCCCCTTTTTGACATTTCAAAAATTTTGCTATTTTCAAGAACACTGTTTCGTTTCCTTCTTACTAACAAACTTACACACTTTCCTGAAGGAGGTATTAGACTATGACAAACAAACTCGCCCTTTTTCGTGTTTGACTGCTGACGGTTTCGCAAACAAATTCAGACAAACTGTCAAAAAGTGCGTGTTTTGTTGTTTGTTTGTCAAAGTCTAATACCTCCTTAATTCGTATCTTACTTTCCTAACTGGTTGATTTGTTTTGTTAGTTTGGATTTAGTTGTTGGTACTTTTGTTTTTTTAATGTATTATAAACAAGTATTTTTTCCAAGCTTTTGATTGATTATTTTGCTTAGTTCTTTTTTGGCTTTTCTTGTTTTTCATATTGTAATATATGTAAGAAAGGTTTCCATTATCGTTGAAGAGAAATATCGTATGTACGATTATATACAGAACAATTCTCCTTGTAAATTTTTATTAAAATGTGGATCACGAATCAGACCAATTTTCCGGAGCTTCGAGTCTGATAAATGAAAGAAAAAAAAATTGAAATTTTTAACAAAAAATTCCATTTGCTCTAACTGTCAATTTCAAATAGGGTAGATGGATCTATTTTGGACCTAATTCAATATCTTTGTTCAAAGTTGATATGAAATAACCCGCGATAATCTATCGTTATCGTTATTTCAATGATTCTATCGGCGATAATGTTTTTAATATATTTCTAAAATTTACCAAATCCAACCAAATCAGGTTAAATTTTAACACATTTATTTTAATGCTCTGATCTTCATAAAACGCAATATGGGTATCAAACGAAGCGAATTGTGTATGCATTTTCACTACATATGATTTTTTTTTTGTAAAATACTAAAATTTTCATAAAATACCGTTTTTGAATAAAATACTCAAATTTCGCTTTCATATTGCATGTATAAAAAATAGTAATTTGCGAAAAATTTAATTTTTTATAAAAAACACTTGAAAAATTCAAAATGCATTCGAAATTTTGCTTTGTTTGATTGATACCTATATTGCGACTTATGAAAATGTTTTTGAAAAATATGATATTTTCCGAATATTTTCCTCTTCCACACAAAAATAAATAAATAAGTAATTGAATAAAGCGTCTTTTATGTTAGAAAATTTCACCTCTGAAAATGTGTAATTTTCCACTTTTCTGGTGTAAAGTCACTTTTCATTTCAAACTGTGGTAAAATCACAACCCAACCAAAAAATGAAAAAAAAGATGAATCCAACGTGTTCATTAAAAAAAAAACAAATATTTCCAAAAGTAACATTATTTAAAAATAAACAAGGGACCATCCATAAACCACGAGGACACTTTTATGAAAATTTGAACTCCCCGCCCCTTCCCTCCCGGACAATTGTTCATAAAAAAATCTTTTTTGTATGGAGCGTGGACAATCGCCAAGCCCCCCCCCCCACCTCCTTTAAGTGTTCATGAGGTTTATGGATGACCCCCAACTATAATCCACTTTTGAGGTAATTTGAGGTAATAAAACATTACTTCTTTTTGAGTATTTTAACCTTATTTTAACAAAAGAAAGAATATGTAATTTTACATCAAGAACTGGGGAAATTTACATCACTTTCTTTTGAATTTTATTTTAAAAATTATATAAAATATACTTTTTTGCCCATAAATTTAGGTAAATTTACGCATATAGACGTGATTTTCAACCTTTCAAAATTCAAGTTTATTTAACTGTAATCAAGATTGCTAATTTTAATATTTAGTAAAACATAAATTAATATTCCAATGAAACGTACCATCAACGAAGCTTCAACGCAATCATTCAGTTTGCCCCCCTAGATGTCACTCCTCCTGTTTATCCATCTGTCACAGTGTCCTCGCTCCGATATCCTTCAAGCACGCCAACTCTTCCAACTGGTCTGTCCCACTAACATCGACACAAATCTTATCATTCACCATCGCTCCACGAAATCAAAATTCATCCTTCAGTTGTAAAAAAAGCTCTCAAATTAGATCAATCTTCAATAAATTTTCCCAATTAAAATTCAAACTTCTAATCTCGCGCCAAAAACCAACCAAAATCGCCGCGCGATTTTCTTCTCTTACTCTTTCTTTTTCCCGTTACCAACCAGATTACACACTGGCGAGACTCCCTACCATTGTACCTACTGCCCGAAGAAGTTCGCTCGCAAAGAACACCTCACGAACCATGTCAGGTGAGAAGACAATTTTACGTTCTCTTACGTGTTGATTGTGTACTATTTCTACTACTGTTGCTAGTGTCCTATTTGCTATAGTCTCCCCCCTTACCTTTAGACGTGGTGGTTGAAACTTTAGAACCTTGGGAGATGTTTCCTCACTTGTTTGAAAAAAGTAAAATTTAGACACTTAAAACATGTAACTTTTATAGAAACCAAATTACAGAAAATTGTCGGTTCAAATTAGTTTGAAAAAGTCCTTAAACGATTTTGGGAACCTTTTACATCTTTAATTTGACTGTAGCATTGGTTTTTTTTTATAATTTAGTTTAACTTCAACTGTGCAAAAAAATATTATTTTTTTTAAAATGGTAATTTTCTACACCCAAACAATGAAAAGTTACAACAAGTGATGTGTAATTTTTTGCCGGCCCTATCTGCAGCTTGGCTGTAAAAGTGTTGTTCATGTAATTTTACAGAACAAATATGTTTTTTTGCACGGTTGATTTAAACACGCAAACGAATTTAGAATGAATGAACAAACACACACACACAAATACCGCCACCACAAATAAAGTTTCCCCTCGCCCTTTCCTTTTAGTTTTAGTAACTTTTTCCTTTTTCCTTTGTAGTAGATGCTGTAAATTGTAATTTGTTACCGTTTATTATGATTATTATTTTTTTGGTTTTTATTTCGTTTTCAACTTTTTCTCGTTTTCTCTCCCCTTTCGACTGCACTACTTTCTCGGAAAAATAAAAAA
The DNA here is from genome assembly GCF_016801865.2 of Culex pipiens pallens. Taxonomy (NCBI): domain Eukaryota; kingdom Metazoa; phylum Arthropoda; class Insecta; order Diptera; family Culicidae; genus Culex; species Culex pipiens. The sequence continues at coordinate 96,778,933 of NC_068938.1, read as the reverse complement.
TGCAAAAAAAAACATGTTTAAAAAATACAAAATCTGTACAGATTGCACACCGGAGAAACTCCCTATCAGTGCACGTACTGTGGGAAGAAATTCACCCGAAAAGAGCATTTAACCAATCACATCAGGTGAGGGAAAACGAAAAACCCCAGTTTTTTAGTTTTATTTTTATGTTTTTAGTTTGTTTTATTTCCGTTTTGTTGAAATCTATTCTTTACTTTTTTAGTTTGTTGTGTAAATATTGGTATTGAGTTCGAAAAATTTTAGACTGTATTGTTAAAAAATCGACTAATTGAAAAGATATTCGAGTGCAAATTTGTGGTTCAATTGTTTCCAATCAGAAAGCTTTAAAATTGGTTTATGAGAGAGATATGAGAAGCGCCCGGTTTGCAAATCTTAATTTCGTGTTTTTTCTTTCGTTGCCTGTCCCACTCTCCAGATTGCATACCGGAGAGTCTCCGTACCGGTGTGAGTACTGTAACAAGTCCTTTACCCGCAAAGAACACCTCAAGAATCACATCAGGTGAGAGGAGGGTCCTTTTTCAGTGTAATGAAAACGTCACTTTTTCTTCTCGTTTTCCCCGAATACACTTGCATTGTTCCTAATTTCCCCGATCATACATTCACACCATAAAAACACTGTTGTTCTCTCTTTCTAACATTGAATTAATATCAGTTTGAGTCCTTCGCTATTGCCATTTGTGTCATCATTATCAAAGATTAAATTTGTTCAAAATTAATGATTTTTTTGCATTTCTACACTAAAACATGCAAAATTTTCACCTACACGATTCGAGCATGAGCTTATTCCATGCAGCAAATTTTCACGTGTGTGCGTGCTATTCTCGTTCATGTTTCTCTCTTAAGCGGGATCTCGCTCTCTCTCATTGCATTGCATTGAAACGATGACGTCATTAGGTTTTCATTCCCTCTGTGTGTGTGAGCGCGAGCACGTGCTAACATCATCACTATAAAATCTGTCTCTTCCATCTATTGCTCTCGCGTCATCACGATTCGGTTTCACTACCACAAATACAAAGTTCGATCGCTTTTCTCTTCTCCCTCTCTCTCTCTCTCTCATTCAGTAAAACCACAAATTTGTTACTCGATATCATGGCTTTCGAAATTTGTTTTGCTGTGTTTAATTTACAATACTTTTTAGTGAATATGTTAACCTTTATTGTTTCGTAATCATCCCGCTCTGTACTCCTCACTTGCTTGATTGATTAATTAAAACAAAAACACCCCTCTCTGGTAGCGCGACATTCCAAAATTCTCTCCCGGTTTTTGTTAAGTGCGTGTCTCTTTGGGCGTTAATCAGTAACGATTTCTAACGGAAAATGTCGTTTCCTTCTTTTTCTCGAATCCGTTTCTACTCCCATCAAACACAGGCTGCACACCGGAGATTCGCCGCACAAATGCGAGTACTGCAACAAGACGTTCACGCGCAAGGAGCACCTCAACAACCACATGCGCCAGCACAGCGGGGACAACCCGCACTGCTGCAACGTGTGCAACAAGACGTTTACCAGGAAGGAGCACCTGATTAACCATATGAGGTGAGTGTCCCGGCGAATCGGACAGATCGTTTTAGTCCGTTCTCATAGCATCGCCCCTCGGAAGGCACGTCGTTGCGTAAGCCCGTTATTGGAAACTCTTTTTCTGTTGTCGAGAACGCGATTTTACGAAAAAAAAAGTTTTGAAAATGTTGGTTGTCGTTGATCATGGCTGTTCATCGTCATCCGCGACAGACACGGACGACGAAACAAAGAAAAACACATAAAGTAACTTCTTCAAAAAAATTTTTTCGTAAAATCGCGATAACTCGTGATGTTTATAAGCAAACCTCTTATGTTTATATATTAAATTTTTTGTAATTGTCTGCTCTACAACTTTGTAGAACATTGTTACACTCTAAAAAAAACACCCTGTAAAGTTAGAAAAAAACATGGAATTTTAAAATGAAAATTTTTGTTCTAAATGAAAAAAATTGCCCTTCTGGGTCAATATAGATTTGAAAAGTACATTAAATTTCCCTTACAATGACATGTTCCAAATTGTTTTACAGTCAAGTAACGGAAAATGGGAGAATTAAAAAAAATTAAGTGTTTTTTTCGATGAAAAATACGTTTTTCCGGAATTCTGAGTACGCCATCAAATCGGGCGTCTAATTTTACATAAAAATCCCTTTGACACCAAATTTCTATCTCATCACCATTTCAGGCTGCAAATTATTGAAAAAACACCTCTTTTTTCGCATGTTCAAAAATGGAAGGGGTCGTACCACCTCCCGTCACGAGATATCAAAAAACGGACCTCGGATTCGTGATCAGGGACAAAAGTTACCCCTTAGGACAAAATTTCACGCAAATCGAAGAGGGGTCGGGGCAACTTTTTCCGATTTCGTGTGAGTTGGTAGAGAATTACCCACATTACATTTGAAAATGAAGCAAAAAATTTGTTGACATTTTTGAAGATTTTTTAAATCACTAAAGATAGCGCTTAATGTCACCAAAATCACAAAATAAAATTTGAAAAATAGTTTTTTTTTTGTAAAAATGAAATATAATTGAATTAGTGTTCTGAAAGTCAATTGTAGAGACAAAAAGTGATTTAAAATCAATAAAAATAGTTATGCTTCTTCCATTTTTTTTTGGTGTAGTCCACATCTAAATACCTACTATTTTGACACCAAATTTGTATAAACAATTAAATGGTTAATTGAGTAGAGAATAGCTCACCTGTAGAGTGCGTGACCAAAACATTTTTCAATGATGATCTAGGTTTAAAAAAAAAAAAAAAAATCAAAATCAAAAATCAAATTATTCGCTCTACAGCATTGCCTTGACGTTCTCGATTACGAGATTCCTACTCGAAACTAGGTGTCCGAAGGCTTGACTGTTGAGGCAATTGCAAACCTCTTTTTGCACCTAAGCTTCCATCCACCCCAGGATTTAAACTGACGACCTTTGGATTGTTAGTCCAACTGCCTACCAGCGACTCCACAGAGGCAGGACCCAGGGAGACGACTCCTACACCTGGACTGAGCTAACGGCCTAACCTTTTTAGGTTAGTCCGGGGCCAACATTTACTTCCCCGTCCGATGGAAGGCGTGGTCAGACAAATCTCGTCTCAAAATTTGCCACCGGGACCTTCTGGGATCAAACCCAGGCCGACTGGGTGAGAGGCAACCACGCTTACCCCTACACCACGGTCCCGGCTGGGTTTTTTCAAACAAGTCTGTATTTGATCTGGTTTTGCCGATTTTTCAGGATCCCAAAATCGGTATCTTGACAATAAAAAATCGATCTCAGGGATACCCCTTGTCTTGATCCTTTAGGCAAAAATAAGTAACCGTTAAAATTTTAAAATTGGCACAGTAGCTTATCTTTGACGATTTTCCAAAATTTAATTTTTTTGTCACCCTAATATACAGCTTATTATCCAAAGGGCTCGGAAAAGTTTCACTTCGGATGAGGATGTTGCAAATATTTTTTTGTCGAAAAATCGTTCATTTTTACTGGCATTTTTAGCATGTCCAGGTTTATTTGATGACCGAGCCACGTAGCCCAGTGGTAACGCTTCCGCCTCGTAAGCGGTAGATCGGGGTTCAAATCCCGGCTCGGACCAACACAACTGGTGATCTTTTCCCTTCTGGATTCGATTGCTTAGTAAAGGGAAGGTAGTGTATCGTCACAAACTGGACCTTATCACGACACCTTAGGGAGGCGACCTATGGAATGTTAACAGTAACCTTAACATGTTAACATTAAGTCGAGAATGAAACTGCCACTGAATCCGCTTTGTAAATGCCGGCCCGATACTCTTCAAGGGTGTTCCCCTCAGGAACTGGGAAAGATTTACTTTTTTCCAGGTTTATTCAAAAATCCTTATAAGTTTACTGAACTTTTTATGATTTCGATGATTTTTCGAATGCAAAAATAAAAAAAATTAAATAGCAAGTCATGGTATTACCATTTTAATGAAAAAAGAGTTTTAAAATGCATTTCACACCTATCCAGTTGCAATCATTAGTTTTCAAAATATCTAAGTATTGACGAACTTTTGTTTCAACCGAAAAACATTTTTTTGCCTAACTGTGTAACGGAATTTCATAAAAATTCTAAATATTTGTATTGATCCCAGACATGCTAAATATAATTTTAAACCAGGAAAATGCCTTTCAAATTGTTGTCAGTTCATTAGACTTCTGATCGATTCGGTGTTTTCGGCAAAGTTATAGGTATTGTTGAGTCTGTTTTCACAAAAAAATGCCACTGAGTTTTGATTTTTTTTAAATAAAATGTTTTATTTTTGTAAAAAATATAAATTTTTGTCATACATTTTTTGACTTTAGTTTTGCCTTCCTCACCTCAATGAGGAAAGGCTATAAAATCACTCCAGAAATGAACTTCTTTATTAGACCTCGTAGACCCACCTATCGACTCAGAATCAAATTCTGAAAAAATGTCTGTGCGTGTGTCTGGATGTGAGTCCGTGCACCGAAAAATATGCACACGATTATCTCCGGATTGGCTGAACCGATTTCGACCGTTTTGGTCTCATTCGATCCGTCTTGGGTTCCCACAAGACCCTAGTTAATATTATGAAGTAAACCCGTCATGCTATACATTTTTAAAAAGGTATTTCAAAGACCTTTTCAATGAGCCTAAAACGTTGAAGATCTGACAATCCTATCAAAAGTTATAACCACTTAAGTGTTATTTATACACTTGTTTAGGCCGGGTCTCAGATATTTTGATAAAAATAAGTCTTATTTATGCTCTTTTTTTAGGCTCTGTAGTGTATGTATTAACTTTATAAATGTGAGGAAGGCACCACCCACCTAAAGATGGATCAAGCAACGTTTTTTATGTAAAATTCAAATTGCAATCGAAAAGTTCTTTAGAGATTTTTTGATAAAATGCACCGTTTTCAAAGTTTAATTTTAACCGGAAAATTGTTGGTTTTTTAATAGTGTCCATGATTCTCTATTCCTCAAAATATTTTATTCGATAAGTTACGAAAATTTCCAATACAATTGCTAAAGGAATATTGAAGTTTGGTTGCTAAAATACAGTTAGTTTTTTTGAGTTTCATTTAAACATTCCCATATTTCTAACGCCAATATTGCAACAACTTTTCAATTTTGAAACTTGAAACATTTGTGAAATGTAATGATTCTTTCAAAAACATTTTTTTTTTATTTTGGAGTCAAAACTATCATTTTAAATGAACGTTATATTGACTGTCTGGCCCTTTTGAAATATTAGTCTGATATATAGTATATAGCACGAATTTGACTGTATCAAATACCGGCCCATAGAATAAAAGATTTCCCGCTTCGTTTCCCAAGCGCTAGAAATTTGTAGCTGGACACTTCGCATAGACGCCCTTGCTCCCGTTACCCATTACGAAGGGAATGGAGTAATTGCTTCAACTATTTAAGCGTCACATGTGTTTCAGGGCCTCGTGGCGCGGTGGTTAGCGGCTTCGGCTGCCGATCCCTAAGTTGCTTCTATCGGATGGGGAAGTAAAACGTCGGTCCATTTGCGCAAAAGAGGTTTTGAGTGAATCACCACACATAACCTTCGGACGCCTAGGAATGAGCAGAAACTTGCAACAGAGCCCACAAAAGACCCGGGGTCGTTAAAGTGGATTGCTTTGCTTTTTTTATGTGTTTCAGAACCATTGAAGTTACCTGCTGGAATAGGGATCATAGGGGAACAGCATCTATTTCCAGCGTGTCTCTAATGTTGGCAGGTCAGAACTTTGACATTCAATTAAAGCTAATTAAAAGTGTTTTCAACTGAAACCGAGTGATAAATAGCTCAATAAGAAGTGAGCAAGTAAATTTCTATCAAAAGTTTTGCAAAATTAGTTGTTTAAATAGTGAAATTCACCAAATTGGATGGAGTTAGGAGTGAGTGCTTAACCTGCCAAATATACGAGAATTTCCCCTACATCCATACATAATTTTAGTTAGGGACTTAGGGGACCTAAATGATACAATTTTTTTTCATAACTGCTTCTTACAGTTTTGTAAAAGTACCAAACCGGTGACAACCAAGTACTAATTCGACCTCGCCCTCCTCTTCTTTTTTTCCAGCCGGTCTCATACCGGAGAGCGTCCGTTCCAGTGCGATGAGTGCGGCAAGTCGTTCCCGCTCAAGGGCAACCTGCTGTTCCACCAGCGCAGCCACACCAAGGGCCAACCGATGGAGCGACCGTTCCGGTGCGACATGTGCCCGAAGGACTTCATCTGCAAGGGCCACCTGGTGTCGCACCAGCGGTCCCACACCGGCGAGAAGAACCACCACTGTCCGCAGTGCAGCAAGTCGTACGTCGAGCGGGGCAACATGCTGCGGCACATGAAGAAGACCCACCCGGACGCGGTGATCCCGGTGCTGCCGAAGCTGCCCCACATCAAGGTCGAGCCCAAGTCCGGGGAGTACTGTGAGTGTTGATGCGATTGTTTTTTTTCTTTCTTCTTTTTTTTTTGCTCTGTGGTTGTGTTACAAGCTTATGTTGTTTTGTTTGGTATCGTTTGTTTATTTTTTGGTTGTGGGTTTGTGTTTTGTGCATTGTTTTTGAAAATGTTGATCGACTTAAAGATATCGGAAATCCCGATATCATTTCGCCGATCAATGCTATCAGGTGTTAGTTTGTCAATTGAGAATTTGTCAAGCTAACACCACAGCGTTTGCAGTTTGGTTTGGGTTTGAATGATTTTGTTTTATCATATGTTGCAATAAAGTAGAAACAGAAACTACCAGTATGGCGTTTTAAGATAAAGTGCGTTGAGGTGTTCTTCCAAAATTGTGATAACTACAGATGGGGGAACAGCATCTAATTCTAGGGTGCCTCTAATGTTGCTGTATCAACACTTTGACGTTCAATTACAGCTCATTAAAAGCGTTAAACAAACATACGAGAATTTCCCCTAGATAGAATTTGCATGCTTTTCAAAATATTTATAACTCATAAACCCTAGAAATAAGGTCGCTGAAATTTTTTCCTATGTTAGAAAATACCACAGTCCAACAGAAAAGCTGTTTGCTGTGTCTCAATTCAATCTTTGTGGATTTTCAGGTATATTTCATACCCATGAGAAAGACTGTTTCCAAAGGACGTTATTTTGAACAATAGGGGTTTCGAAACAATTGGGCACAGAAAATTGTTCTTTTTGCACAACCTTTTAAAAAATAGAGGAAATGCTTCCGCCTAATAAGCAGTAGATCGGGGTTCAAATCCCGGCTCAGACAAACATAATTGGTGATCGTTTCCATTCTGAATTCGATTGCTTTGTAAAAGGGACGGTTGTTTATAATCACAAGCTTAACCTTACCACAAAACCTTAGGGAAGGCGTCCTAGATCAGTGGATTTTAAATTGCCGCTGAATCCGCTTTGTAAAAGCCTGCCCCAATACTCTTCAAGGGTGTTCCTCTCAGAGTGACTGGGAAAGATTTAGTGTTTGCCTTCCTCGCTGAGAAAAGGCTATAAAATCACTCGGAAAATGAACGTTTTAATTTGACCCACCTTCATTTATACTTTTCGACTCACAATCAAATTCTGAACAAATGTCTGTACGCGTGTCGGGATGTTGATTAAAAATATGCCCTTGATTTTCTCGGCTTTGGCTGAATGAATTTTGTCCGGATGTGGTCCATTCGGTTCACAGCTTGGTATTAAAAATTGTACAGTTTCATTTAGTCGTTTCAAAATTATGATAAAAAAGGCTAAATAGCGACCACAAAAAAGGGTAATTTTCAACATAACCTCAAATGGCCGGGTAAAATTATCATTTTTCCATGTAAAATTATCATTTAAGCCCAAAATATGACCAAAAATCGATTTGTTGACATTTTGGCTCAATTCTGAGGACAGTTTCAGATTCAGCCGGCAAAGTACATGGAAAAACATATATTTGGACAATTTTCGAATTCCGATAGGGTGATTCTATATGGGTTTCCCTTGAAAATAAGACTTTTTCAAATGAAGATATCTCGAGTTTAAAAAAGCACCTCTGAGATTTTTGCAGCGTTTGTAGTGCTGAATCTCTTCTTTCTAATGCAACCTGGCGCTTAAAATGTGGCTTGTGCCTTTTCGCGATATTTGAGATGCAAATTTTCATCATTTTTTACATTAAAATTGCTGTAACTTTTGACCCTCAAGTCCAAATTGACTTGTCAAAAAATGCAACTTAACCCTGAATTGCCATGTTCTAAAAACAGATTTTTAAAGGTTTGCTCAGATGCTTTCTATAAATTTGGTCGTAGAAGGCGTAGATTACGAGATAAATTTTTTTTGTCTTCTACAAAGTTGCTTGAATTTGCAAGCAAAACAACTTTCTAGAAGACAAAAAAAATCCCAAAAATATTCCTGAAAAGTTAGATTTTCAAAATCACCCTAATCGTGAACCACCCTCATTTTCAACCTAATCAAAAATTTTCGTTCTTTCATTTGTAACAACTCTTCTGAAGAGACCGAAGCTCCAAAACTTAACCATTTTTCGGAAAATCCATTTTCCACTTAATTTTGTGATCTGGACCACTGTGCAATGTAAATATTTTAACCGATTCTTCGGAAAATTAAAAATAAAATATAAAATTTATAATTTCTATAAATAAATAAAACCTAGGTTTTACGATGCACCGCGCGCAAAACCGGGAAAATGACGAAAACGGTAAAAAATAACTTTTTTCACTAAAACTGCAATAACTTTAACCCTCTACAACCCAACCCCGCCTCTAGGCGGGCTTCGATTTAAAAAATCGCCAAAAATCCATTTTTCAACCAATTTTTGATCTTTAAAAAGCATTGGAAAGAAGAACTCTTAAAATTTAAGAAAATTTTAGGGTTGGAAGTTTGACTTGTTTTATGTGACTTTGCCAATGTTTTTAAAAATGTCATTTTTTAGGGGTCAACTTTGGCTGTGTTTTTCACTAACATTTCCTATATTTTAAGTAAAAAGAAGTATGCAGTAATTTTTGTAGTCGCTCTAAGCATTTTTTTTACCACTTAAATGATAATGGTGCCATTTTATAGCAGAAAATGAGAAAAACATGCAAAAAATTGAAAAAGTGACTGTAAAACCATGAAAAAATTAGATAGGCAAAATGTAATGATAGCAGGTGGTAGAATAGGCCAAATACTACCAAAAACAAACATAAACTAAACAAGATAAATGCAAATTAAAATACTAAAAATGAAACAAGAAAAACAAGAGAAGTAAAGTTTTTCGTAGAACAAAAGTTGCTCAAAATGACCTCCTGAACACGGGAAAAATAAAAAAAAATTGAAAAAAAAAAATTTGGGCAGTAGAGGGTTAAAGTTTAAGCGAAATCTGTACTTTTATGGGTATCAAAATTTTCGTAATTGAAAGATAATTTTGCTTGTAAGAACATATTTTTTACATTTTTTTTAAAGTGTGACTTCTTCTTCACATGGTTAAAAAATGCATGCATTCTATGTAAGAAAACTTTTTTCACATTCGGCCGTTTTGTCCTTTCAACGTTTTGTTCGTTCGACCTTTTGGTATTCGACCTTAAGTCTTTCGCTATACTGCATTATTTTTAAATCATTGGGATTAAAATCCAATGCTATTTTGAAACTTTGGAACGGGGAACTGTCTAAGGGAGCGTTCTTTTATTTCTATTTTTGGACCCCTCCTCCTTGGTAACAAAATTTAAATAAAAATGTATGGAGCGTAACACGGCCTTCGACCACCTCCCCCTAACTGCGTTACGTAATAAAAGAACGCTCCCTAAACGACTTTTGTCAGCTATTAACAACCAAATAACATCACAGGTATCAAGACCAACTTCACGTTTTTTAACAAGCGTCATCCATTTGTTTTCAATTCGAAAACTCATGAAAATGTATAATAATAAATAAAGCGATTAGCCCTACTGCGTTGTGTTCATCGCAGGGAGGATTATCAGAACTAATCACTCTTTCCGAGCTAACGGATTGTTATTGCAATAACAGACATTTTATTCTTCGTACAAATATTCGTTATTCTTTTTTGTTATTTTAACAACTAAGGCTGGTACAAATATTTTTAAAAGTTTTTGTCACCCCCCCCCCCCCTTCAAAATTGGCCCGAAAAATCAGGGGGCAAAAAAAATATTTTTACTATAAACTTCAAAATTTCAATGAAAATTCAAGTGCAACCAGCTGAAATCAAATTAAAATACATTCTTCTGCGTTTAAAATCATTTTTAGCATGTTTGGGTTTATTAAAAAATCTTAAGATTTTTTGAAAATTTTCGATGCAAAACCTTTTTTTTCGATACAATTTTTGTTTTTGTCAGATCTTAGATTTTTTGAAAACTAGAGATTGCAAAACAACTGAACTAGTGTAAAATGTATTTTAAAACACTTTTTTCATTTAAATTTGAAGACTATGGCTTGTTATTTAAATTTTAATATTTTTTTTATTTTTTTGCCCCCCCCTTGACCTCGGCCAGGGCCGAGGGACAAAAACTTTTTTTAATATTTGCATCGGCCTAATCCGATCATATCAATACCAGTTAGAGGTATTCTTCCATAACGAAAAATGTTATTCCAAAGTTGTTTTGGCATTCAACCAATAACAAATTTTGGTTTGATAACATAAACTGTTATTAAATTCTTTTGCAAAAATGGATTTTTCTAGAGGATTTCATAACACTTTCTGTTATTTTAACGGAATTTGTTATTAAAACGGCATGAATTCTGTTATTACCGTCTGCCCGGGTTCTCAGAATCTACAGGGAAGGATGGATGGATGGGTGGACATTTATTTTGCTTTGTTATTTGAATCATGCTCTAATACAGCGATTCTCAACGAGGGTACCGAGCCTACTTGATTTACATGGCAGGGGGTACCGGCTTAGATTAGACATTTTAGACTTTTGCATAATTTTAGGAAGGGTTAAATATTTGTGAGAAAAAAATAGTGCGATTCGCTTCTCGTACTTTAGCGTCCTATGCTTCCCAAAATGTTTGGACCTCCTATTGTATGCTTTTCAATGGAATGAGAATGTTTTCATTTTTGTTATTTTCTGTTATCTGAGTGCGGCTTTGCCAGACAAACCCTTAGAAATACTAGCAACCTGCATGCATTAACAATTTTGGAAGATACTCACGCCGGCGCGTTTTAGCTAACCTAGTGTGCTTTTGGATATATACCATATGTAACTAACCCAACTAATCTAACCAAAAACCAAAACCTGAAGTCCAGCTGACCTCCATTGATTCGGTTGAATGTGAATAGATGAACAAAACGAAATGATGGATGATGCGCGCCCTTTTTTTGTCTTCTTCGTGTCGTTGTTTTCTACTTTATTGTGACGGCGCGGCTTGGCCGCCAGGCCGCGATTGTTCTTCGTGTCCCGACTCGCGCACGAAACTAAATGATCGTTTGTTTCTCTTGTTTCTTCCCTTCTTTTTTCTCTCCGTTTCCGTGTATTTTGCATATTTTTGCCCATTTGCGGAACACACACTTTGGATCGATTTGAAAAAATGAAAAAATAAAATGTTATCGGATTGTTTCGAAATGCAAAACAAAACAAAGTAGTAGTAGCTCAGCCGGTGGTGACGTCCCCGGTGCAGGCCACCTCCTCCACGATCACCTCGATCATCTCGAATAGTCATCCATCGCAGCACAACCATCACATTCAACCGAAAATGGAACAGAAATCTCAGATACACCATCTTACGCTTCCCCATCAGCATCAGGCTCACCAGCTGCACCACCACATCTCATCGGGGGCGGCCCCGCCGATGCACCTGCCACCGCCAAACCCCCAACAATTGGCAGCGCTCGCCCTCCATCATCAGGTGGCCCAGCAGCAGCAGCAGCAACAACCACAACAACAATCCTCACCCTCAACGGGCCGAGCACAGCCTTCTCCTCGTACATCACATCAGCCGCAGCAGCAGCAGCCGCTGCCGCTGGCGCAGGTCCAACAGCCGGGGCCCCAGGTGGTCCCCCCGGTGGTGGTGCCGGTCCAGGTGCAGGTCCCCCAGGAAAACCCCCAACAGTCACAGCAGCAGCAGCAGCAGCAGCCGGCCCAGGGCCCAACTGGACCCCTGCCACCACAACACCATACGGTCCCGGTTACTATTATAACCCACGCTGGCACAATTAATCCCCTAACCGTGGCGGACGGACTGCAGAACCGGGCTAGTGCGGCCACCATCGGAACCACCATCCAGATGCACCACCTGACTGCGGCCGCCCAGTCGGACGAGCACTCGGTCGTTTACTGAAGCAACATCCCGGCGGCGGCCACCAAAATCACAGTCTCGGGACGGAAAACGTTGACGCGGCTGTGAGCGGCGGGACAACCTGGCCACCTCCGACGATCACCACCACAGAGAGATGAACGCGCGCGCGCGAGTTTTACAGTACAGATTTGCAATTAGTAGTTTTTAACCATAACAGAGTAGGGCGTCATTACTCGTAACCAGTAATATGTATGCGACAACAAGCAAGTACTAAAACCAGAAAACAAGTATGTAACTATACAATTATATATACAAACACGAGAGAATGTATAACAATAACAAAAAAAGTCACATACACACACAGCGATATCGATATCAAATATCGAACACACAAAAATAACACTAAAACTAAAAGTAATAAAACTGTTGAAACAACCAACACAAAACACAAAAACTAACTGGTAATCTAGTGAAAGAAACCGACAAAACCTATTGACCAGAGCGAGATCCAGAACAAAGCTGGACAGTGTGAACCAACCTACCAACCCAACACTGACTGTTTCCAGCGTTCTTTTTTGTTCGATACGCGACAAACAGCCGAGAGAAAGAGACAGCGAGGTGCGCTCAGACGCGTGTGATAGAATACGGTGAGGGAGACAACCCGCAAACACAAAAAAAACGCAGTGACATACAGACACGGACGCAGATGCAACACAAACCACACACACACTCACACTTAGGTAAAGAAACTATTACAAGATGAACATAGAAATCAATACTTACGCAAATAAGCAAATTGTTGAAATAGGTGAAAATAAACAAATAGTAATCGATTTTACCCCGCAGTTGATAAATGCAAGTTAATCAGAGAGAAAGAGAGCGCGCGCGAACGTAAGCAAGAGGAAGGATGTGAAAATAAGGGAATGCGATAGGAAGGTTGCTGGTCAAAATCTCAGAAAAAATAAAAAAGCACGTTTCGGCACGGAGAGATAGTCACACCAACTGGTGAGGAAGAGAACAATAGCGAGAGAGTTCCACACGAGCCTGAACTGTGAGAAGCGCGCGATGCAACATGCAACAACAACAACAACAACAGCAGAGTTGGGCACCGCTTCGCCGCGGTGCTCGATGCTGAATGAATAGTACAACATTATTAAACAGTAACTATTAATAGTAGAAACAACAAAGAAACAAAAAAAGATGTAACAAATAACTGTTTGGAAACTAAGAGCACCACAAACTTGAGAGCGAGAGAAGTTTTACAGAGCATATTAACAAAAAAAAGAGAGAAAAATCGTGCGTATTTAACATCTAAGCCCATCAAACCTTCATCTTCTACGCCGTTCAAATCACGCCCATTCATGATACAAACACACAAACACTCTGAGAGAAGTATAAAATGTCGCCATATTTGCTGCCGCCATAACGTTGAAAAACACAGACAAATAGACATGGAAAAAAACTTGTCACGAACTAATGCACACACATTCACCTACAACACACCGATTCTTCACACACAAACAAGCATAACAAACAATAGGTAAACAGAACGAGCGCGCATCGACAGCGCAACCCCTGAAATGATGAACCTTTCCATAGCAGCAGCAACAACCCAGCAGATATAAACAGAACAAAACTAAACTACAGAACAACAATTATTTTTCTATGTCTTGTGTGTTTTTTGTAATGTAACAAAGTGAGAGTGGTGAGAGAGTAATGTCACTTCGATAAGGTGAGTAACAAGAAGGAAGATTGGTTGAGTTTTGTCTTGAATATTTTATGATTTTCCGCTGTGCCCTTTGAATGGGGTTTTCTGGCGTGCGTCCTGCTTTTGGTATACGATTCCTACGTCCGTGTTAGGGAAGCTCAATGCTTTTTAGACCAAGGATGTTAGACCAAGCAGGATGTTCACAAGAAGCTTCAAAAGGGCTTTCACACACATACAAACAATCACATTTTCCCACTCACACACACACACATACAGAGAGTCTCTTCAATGAGTTGCGAGCAAAGAGGTGAGCTTTTGTTGATAAAATTGGTAGTTCCAATCAAAAGATCGACAAAAGGTCGCGCCTTGCTCATCTTATTTAACCATAAACTTAACAATAGTTCCATAGCATCTAATAAACAATAGTAACCAGTTTTACCCACACGCAAGCATACTACGCAATAGAATATATAACACAGATGGACTGTTCAAACAGTTCAAACAAGCTACAAACTATACTTATTTAAAACATACAGAAATACAAACACAGATAAAATAGTCAGGAAAGATTCTTCTTCTGATACTAACAAACACACACGCAGAGATCATAATATGTAAATGTAAGCTGAAACAGAGAGTACATAAAATCCACACAAACACATCCTTTGTTGAACGCAGATAGAGAGATGATTGGTCGAAACAACAATATTGTGTACATTAGTACACACACACGAGATGATGTAGTATTTAGCATTTGAAGTTTTTCCGTTCGTTCGTTTGATCATTCGTTTGTCAGAGAAGCATTTTTCCTTTTTCCACAAACACACACCACACGCAGATACAGATATTTAAGAGGTTTTGTTTTTCTTAGTCTCCATATTAAGCACACACAGCAACACAAACCATAAAACAATAACAAACAATAAAAGCAGAGTATATAGAAACCACCGTGTCACAAAATAACACACCACAATACAACACAGCAAAACTACAAGCAGATGCAGAGATAAATAGATTGAAAACATAGAAAAAAAAACCAGAAAAAAATAATACAAAACCAAGCAGTTTACTTCCAACCATATTGTGCGCGTAGCGTTCACATTCAACCCCAAACTCACCCAGCAATAGCAGAATCAAACAGGGAAGGCAGGGCCGGAACGTTCCGAGCTTTGCCTTTTTCTGAAGCAGCAGCAGCAGGACAAAATGGACACTATTTCTTTCAATCAGTCAGATTTTTGAGTTTGAATTCTTTCGTTTCAAGTGCAACTCTTTAGTTTTCAGCGACATCTTCTGGGCGGCCAACGCATATATGTATGGGATTTTAACGGCTTTTATATTCCGCGCGTTTCGGCTTTGGTCCCGCTGTGAGTCGGTGGGTGGGCGTTCTTGTCTTCTTGTCCGAAAATCTCCGGTGATAAGTTTTGGGTTTTAGCAACGAAAGCACCACTAAATTTTGGAGGGCTGGTCCCTGCGGTTTCATGATCTCAAATTAAGTCGTCGACGTCGTCATTTTAGCCATACTTTTAGGTTTGTAATATTTCGCGTGGTTCCGGTCCCAAATTTATCCCTCGAAAATGATAAAATAAAAGCGGGTGTTGATCACCCGTTTTCGCCGCGTTTAAATTTAAGCTTTCATCGAAGCACAAGAACGCCCTCACTGACGATGCGTCAAGCGCCAAGGTTGAAACGGGCCCGAATATGGCCGCAGCGCGACTTTTGAAAGACTTTAATTACTACTTTCTAGTCATTTTAGCAGCTCCTTTATCGCACACTCGAAAAGGGAACCAATTTTACGACGGGCGCGAAAAAATGCGAACAATTTCGTGCCCGAAAGAGATCACCTTTGGAAGAAGAATTTTTATTGCTTTTGATTTCAAACCGGAACAGTTTAAAACAACATATATACAGCAGACAAACCACAACTAACAGCAGCAGAAACAGGAGAAAAAGTAATGTTTTCACCACACTACAATAGCATTTCTTATTGTTTGTTCGAACACAATCTTAGGTTTTCACTCACACACCGTCAGTCACAGAGAAAATTTCTCGTTCAAGGCACCTTTAAAATACAAACGAAACAAAGCAAAAAAAAACGTACCACTTTTAAGCGGAGTTCTTCTCACACACAAACATTTACAAAAAATACACCTGAAATACACACGTGTAGAAAAGTGCGGCGAAAAAAAAGAGAAGATAAAAAAGTTACAAACACACTATTCATTCACGAAACAAAAGCAAGCATTCACTCACATTAAAACAAACACACACATACGCTATCTCTTAAGGTTCAAAATTCATCACCAAATAGGAGAATAATGAAAAGAAAAAAAGAGCAAATTCAGGAAACATAATAACATATAAAAAAGCATAATATTTAACGGCAGTAGAAATATAAATTCTGACAAGTTTGAAAAAATAACAACACACGAAAAAGCAAAACAAAGAGTAACAAAACAGCAACAAAAAAAGCATAACCTTATTGATTTTTAATGTGAATTGTTTTTCTTGTTTTTCCTTTTTCGTTGTTTTTTACGATTAGCCCGTGTAATCAAAACAAAACAGAGCAAGCAAATAGAGAGAGAGCACTTTATTGATTATTAAAGCTAGAGGCAGCAGTACGATGATGAAACAAAAACCACGCAAACAAAACACACACACGCGCACGCGTTCGCGTGCCGGCGGTTTTATTTTAGACAAGAAACAAACAAAAAAGAAGAAAATCGAAACTATTTTGTTGTAAAAGATGTTATAGTAAATGTACATAAGGTGAAAACAGATAAAACAAAATCACACAAAATCATGTGTAAGACAAAAAAAACATGCAAATAAAATAAAAAGTGCAGAGTAGAGAGAAACATAAGAATACTAAAACAAACAAAACCACTTAGCGTTAGAACAGATAACAAAAAAAAAAAACATTTAGAAGAGACAACAAAAAGCAACGTTTAGGTATGTGTCTGAGATATAGCAACATATGCAAAATATACAAAATTAAACAAACACACACAGAAAGAGCGAGAGGATAAATTCACACGGTCGAGCGAGCGCGCGAGCAGCGGAAAAGGACACAACAAAATTCTCACTTTCGGCGAGCTAGAAAAAGGGAAAGCTGGAAAAGTTTTGAAAAAATCGAACGTTTTGAGTTTTAGGAGCGCGATTAAAAAATGAACAAAATTTACAACAAATTACACGCGAGGAGAAGAGAAATAAGGCGAGAGAGATCGGTAAATGATAACAAAAATAAAAGTACCGCAAGTGATAACTAATGAGAGCGTGACACAGGAGAGTTAAAAACACACACACACAGATAAAAGAGGTGAATGCTGTATATACAAAAAAAAGAAGAAATTTTATTTACAATTTTTTCAGAGGAAAAAAAGAAAAGGAAAAAATGTGAAACAAATCGTAATAAGAGGAAGAAAAATAAACAAAAAATCTTTATGACGAATGCAAACAAATCACGTGCAGCTAAGCTGCATTTTATACGAATTTTCTATTGAAGGTTATTTTTAATTTACATTAAATTGACGATCGGAGGTGCAAAAGAGGGAGAACCGAAAAGCAAACTGGAAAAAAGAAGAATGGCGAAAGGAAGGCATATTTTACACGCGACAAACCAGGAGAAATTCAAATTTGTAGGCTCTACCAGATTTTTTCGGTATAAAACCATTTCGTGGCAAATATAGTATGGAAAGCAAAAACAACAAGTGTATTATGAATAAAGGAACAGGAAAATTCGGAATTAGGCGTTCGAAGGAAAATCATGTGTTTAACAAACAAAACAAACAAAAAACATGTAGCGATATATCGTAAGCGCGAGCAGCAAGTTTAGGCAGAACATATAAAATTACGCAGAAGGTTAATGTAAGGGCAAAAATAACGGAAAATTCGAAACTAAAACACATTATTGCGTTCAGCGGACGGTAATGATTTAATGATAACATTTATTTATTACATTTGTAAGGAGATACAAGAAAACTATATAGATTTTCCTTATTTTTAATATTTTGTTTTATTTTTTATACTTTTAGAGTATCGATAACACGCATTATTTTAGGTTTAGCGTCGAAAAAAGTTCATATTATTTATTAAGGAAAGCAAAATCAGAACATAAAGAAGAAAAAAACAACCTACAATATGAACCACAATGTCCTCCATAAACAAAACAATAGTGAAAGCGCGAGTGCGAGTTAGGAAGGTTGCAGAAAATAGTCGATTCCTATTTCACGTTCGAAAACAGTCAAAACAAACGCAAAATCGCACCAACATCCGTACTTATGATGGGAAAAAGGAGTTTTAAGGTTAGAGACAAACGAAACTGTACCAGTTAGTGAACTAGTGCGAATCGGTTCGCTTGATGCCATGTTTTGTGTAAATTAATCGTCCACATTACTACTACTACTGTGTAGAATAAGGAGAAATCGCGCAACCCTTCACACCATTTTTCGAAAATCACGGGTTGTTTGTGCACGAAATGTTTCAAATTACTTCCTAAAAAGCAATTTCCAGCGGTGCAATGAGTCATCCCTGCGTTGAACTTGGCGCAGTAGGCCTGGCCAACTGTCGTTTTTTGGTTCCTTCGAAGTAATTTTTCGACAATTTCTTGCACATACAATCAGAAGAGGTGGGACACTCACAAAAATCCCCATTGACATCGTGGGCCAACATAATTTTGTGAAGGTTTAATAAAAAATAAAACAAAAGTAGGCCGATTTCACACTAGTCCACGCGTGAGTAAGAAATAAAAAAAAAAGCAAAGGAAAAAGCTGTTCGATCTAGGGACCATTACTTTCTGCATCCAAGCAAGCCCCTGGGATGAACAAAACAAAACAGTAAACAATACAACAACAAACAAACAAACAAACACAAACCGACGATAATAATCAATACTGAACTTGTGTATAAAATGTGAACGGCAATGAATCGAAGCATGCTGCGCAAAAACTACACGAGTCCAACCAACCCACATCAACAAACACACACAACAAATAAGAATTACATGATTTCCGATAATTTTACAATCACAGTGAAGCGAAATGATTGAACAACTATTATTTCAGCCTTTTCCTTCTTTTTTCACGCAAACAAACAAAACTAAAAAAAAACAAGCGAATGTGCAGAAAAGTAACAATAAATAAATAAAAAAAAAACAAAAAAATGAAACTAATCGAAAAATCGCAAAGCATAGACCCCCCCCCTTCTCTTTCCCACATCCAAAAGATTTTCATTTGCGTCTAGACAACCTCAAACCCCACGCCCGCGTAAATATTTTGTCTAACTCTTTAGTTTGTAACGCACTCACAATCACAACCAACACACACGGAGCGGTCACACCGCCACACATACGGAAGGCATGTTGGCATGGTTGCGCAAAGTGTGGTGAGAAAAAACAAAACAAGAAAAAATCGAAAGTGTAAGAATGGTTTGAAGAAAGGAAAAGAAAAATAAAGGTTTAAAAATCTTACACACACAAAGTACACAAAACGTTTCGACAACGGAAGGAATCCCCCAACCTTTTCTCTTAGTTTTTAGCGTTTTGTTTATTGTAAAACAAAAAGTACAGCCAGTATAATGTATCCTTAATGTTTCAAACTATAAATTATATTATCAAAATTAATAAATGTTTTGAATATAAAGTAGTTTCAAAAAAAAAAAAAAAAAACTGCGGTGTTTCCTTGTATAGAAGCTGAAAGAAATTACATTCCTTTACCAAGTTTTGGTCAAATGATCAATTCCCAATTAATATTTTTTTTAGAAGTCGGCCAATTTTTCTGGGTTTCATCTACCATCTACCATGATCATCCACACAGTAAAAAAATGTGTAAATTTGGAAGCTGTAATTTTGGAAGGTTGAATATTACCTCTTTTATGATTTTACCTCAATTTAGACTGAAAAAGTGACATTACACCTTTCTAGATGTAAAATTACACATTTTCAGAGGTAAAATTACACCTTTTTTCTGACATAAAAGATGTACCTCTTCCCAGATGACCATGATTTTTTTTCTGTGTACCTTTTGGATTATTTATAGAAAGATTCTGTTAAAAATCAGTAAATTTAACAAAACAAAAATATTTAAATTCAACCAACACATTCCTATACAGTTTAAAATTACGGTGACAATCCGTACATATTTAGAGTTCCTAACTGCGTTACGAAATCAAAGAACACTTCCCGAACAGACGGTAATAACTAAATTCATGCCATTTCAATAACAAAGACTGTTAAAATAATTCTTTCTGTAAGTTTTTTGAAAACTTTTTCTTACTCTTGTCTATTCCATAGTTATAAGTAATAATTTTTCGATTGAATTACGATGTAAAACACAGCTGAAAGGAACACCAAAACTCTGTTGCGTACCTAAATGAACTCATTGTAACTTGATTATTCACAAATAAAACCGAATTGAATTGAATTGACTGTTAAAATAACAGAAAGTGTTATGGAATATTCTTCAAAAATCCATTTTTGCATAAGAGTTCAATAACAGTTTATGTTATCATAACAAAGTTTGTTATTGGTCTGATATTGATTGAAAGCCAGAACAACTTTGGAATAACATTTTTTGTTATGGAAGAATACCTCCAACTGTTATTAGGATGATCGGATTAGTTGTTAAAATAACAAAAAATAATAACAAAGATTTGTTCGAAGAATAACGTAAAATGTTATTAGTCTGTTATTATAATAACAATCCAATAACAAAAAAATCATAACGGCGAATAACAAATCTTGTTATAAATAACATAGAATGTTATTGGCCTAGTATTTTCAAATATCAAAAAATGTTATTCCCAAGTTATTTCCGTCTGCTTGGGTTCCTTTCCTGGCATATCTTATCAGCACGGACGTGAACCTGTAACGGTAGTTTTATCCTTTAATGGATAACAGAATATCTGAAAGCTTGTGTGTTCTCTTGTGTCTATACTGAGCATACGAGAATTCTGAGCACGTGGTATAGAGATGCGAGCTGCTTGCTAACCTTGCTAACCCAGCACGTTTATGGTTTTGAAAAGGCCGTTTTTTCTAGATTACTGCTTTTTTCTCCTTTTAATGTTTTTTTAGGATAATTAACTTTTAATGTTATCTAAGTATCATGATAGCCATATCATAGCAAAATTTGTTTTCTTATATCATTTGTCCAAGCAAATACTATATCATTTATACCGGAAGGTTTGTATTCTATTATTTTTAGAGGCAAACCATACGACTTTATAAACTATTTATGATTTCGCAAGTTAAAAGAAAAATATCTTTTTGCAATTCCGTCGTTAAACTACTTACTTTTCCTGTCATTCTTGAACGACGAAATAGCCTACTTTTCTGTACCTAAAATAACAGAATCGAATAGCAAAACTTTTCAAAATAAATGCTGAAACGTTCTACTTTTCAGCACTGAAATGGGTGCTGAAAAGTTGAACTTTTCAGCACTTGTTTTGAAAAGTAACACTTTTCAGCATTTTTTTTTTATTTAAACGATTTATTGACAAAATACATGAAAATTTGACTTAAAATTGCACTTAATGGATGTTTTTCGGAATTGCAAAAAATGTTGTATGGAACTCGTTGCAAAACTTGATTTTTTCAGCACTCTTCGTATTTATCCAACTCGGTGAACCTCGTTGGATAAATGTACGACTCGTGCTGAAAAAAATCCTCTTTTTGCAACTTGTTGCATAAATTACTATTTTGGTTTTCATCAGCGTCTTTAGACACATAGTGCACCCCTTTAAATAATAAATTGCTGGCCTTTTTTCTGTAGTGCATGGATTTTGCTATTTGTTTTTCCCTCTTTCTCCGGGGAAAGGCTATAAAATCACTCGAAAATTGAACTTCTTAAAAAATACCTCTTTGATATACTTTCACGTATACATATCGACTCAGAATCATTTTCTAAACAAATGTCTGTGGGGATGTGTGTAGACATGTTTTTTTGTTCACACAAATTTCTCAGGACCGACTGAACGGATTTTGTCGGGGTTTGTTGCATTAGGTTCGCTTTGGTGTCCCATAAGTCCCTTTTGGAAATTATAAAGTTTCATGAAGTCCTTCAAAAGATCTACTAAACAAAATTTTGATGAATGCAAAAAAGGGTACAAACGTTAAGCCTTCCCGAGCAGACGGAAATAACTTTGGAATAACATTTTCTGATATTTGAAAATACTAGGAAAATAACATTTTATGTTATTTATAACAAGATTTGTTATGCGTCGTTATGATTTTTTTTGTAATTGGATTGTTATTGTAATAACAGACTAATAACATTTTTAGTTATCCTTCGAACAAATCTTTGTTATTATTTTTTGTTATTTTAACAATTAATCCGATCATCCCAATAACAGTTTAAGTTATTATTCCATAACAAAAAATGTTATTCCAAAGTTGTTTTGGCTTTCAACCAATATCAGACCAATAACAAATTTTGTTATGATAACAAAACCTTTATGCAAAAATGGATTTTCCAGGAAGATTCCATAACACTTTCTGTTATTTTAACAGAATTTGTTATTGAAATGGCATGAATTTTGTTATTACCGTCTGCCCGGGTCAGGATTAAGTTGCCCAATAATTAGTGATTTTTCACGTACAAAAAAAGCAAACCATCCACATTAACGACCCCCGGGTCTTTTGTGGTCTCTATTGCAAGTTTCTGCTCGAACCTAGGAGTCCGAAGGCTTGAATGGGGAGAGCACCCAATTTTTTTTCACGTACAGAAAATTTAAATTTCGTGGCATGCCCATTACAAAACATAAGAACTTCACGGCAATTTCACGGCACTTGAAAATCCTCGAAATACTGTACTTGTTCGGTAACTGGATGTTGTTTAACAGTACAAAGCAGACAAACGTCAAAAACAATAACAAACATCGAGGGTTCAGTCAATGCAAAAATAATTATGAATAAATGAGCAGTTCTCTACGAAATCGGTCTTTTTTCTTAAATTTTAATTTTTGGTTTTTTATAATCCGGCTGAAACGTTTTTGGTCATTTTGCATCATTAGTTTGTTTATATAATTTTTCCATACAAATTTGGCAGCGGTCCATACAAAAATGATTTACGAAAATTCGAAAATATGTATCTTTTGAAGGATTTTTTTGATCGATTTGGTGTCTTCGGCAAAGTTGTAGGTATGGATAAGGAATACACTGAAAAAATGTGATACACGGTTAAAAATTTTATGGTGATTTTTAATTTCACTTGTTGTCACTAAAACTTGATTTGCAAAAAATACTATTTTATTTTTTTTTATTTTCTGATATGTTTTAGAGGACATCAAATGCCAACTTTTCAGAAATTTCCAGAATGGGCAAAAAATCTTTGACCGAGTTATGAATTTTTGAATCAATACTGATTTTTTCAAAAAATCGAAATATTGGTCGCACAAATTTTTCAACTTAATTTTTCGATGTAAAATCAAATTTGCAACAAAAAGTACTTCAGTGAAATTTTGATAAAGTGCACCGTTTTTAAGTTATAGCAATTTTTAGGTAACTTTTTTGAAAAAAGTACCGTCATCCCACATATTCGGAACAGTTTACAGATCGGCCAAACAAATCATAGAAAATCGATAAATGAACTTTTTTTTTTTCGTGTAATTGAACATAATGATTTGCTTTATGTGAAAGCTTTTCTTGCGATCTTTCGATTGATGTATGACCGGCTGTACATTTTTACCCTTGAAATCCACAAATTCGGAACACTTTTTTCTTACGATGTAAACAAATGTTTTTTCTCTCCAGGAGTACATATTTTTTTTTACAAAATAATGACTTCACACTCAAAAAAATCAAAAATCAAAATCACACTCAGAAACCAATAAAACTCATGCTTAGTAATGTTTTATGAATGGTCTGATAACTTTTTTGTGAAAATATCAGTTAAATTCAGGTGTTCCACAATTGTGGGAGGTACAAAAACATCCCACAATCATGGAACAGGCAATTTGGAGGCAGTATTTGCTGCTCTGGATAAAATAGTCTTGAAACGCAGTTTTTTGTTGTAAAAGTACTACTTTTACGAGTAGAATAGCAAGATAATGTACAAATAATGGTCCTAAAAAAAGCAGGGTCGACAGAATAGTTGCATTTTGCATTCTATTGACAAATAACCCCAAAAGTGTTCCGAATTTGTGGGTGTTCCGAATATGTGGGATGACTGCAGCAGTTATTCATTTTTTAAAAATTAGTGCCCATGTTTGCACACTCTTGAAAAAAAATATTGCATTTTTGAACTTTGTTGATACGATTCTTAGTTGCTGAGATATTGCCATGCAAAGATTAAAAAACATGAGAATTGATTTTTTCTAAGTCTCACCCAAACAACCCACTATTTTCTAATGTCGATATCTCAGCAACTAATGGTCCGATTTTCAATGTTAAAATATAAAAGATTCGTGAAATTTGCTGATCTTTTCGAAAACAATATTTTCAAAATTTAAATCAAGACCACCATATCAAGAGGGCCAAACATTCAATATTACGCCCTTTTGAAATGTTAGTCTTATTTTTTTGCAAATCAAGTTTTAGTGACAAAAAACGAAATTAAAAATCAGCAAAAAAATTGACCGTGTATCATATTTTTTCAGTGTATTTTTTTCAAATAAATCAGAAAATTTCACGAAAAAAATCAATTTCCCTGTTTTTAAATCTTTGCATGGCAATATCTCAGCAACTAAGGGTTTAGTTTAAAAAATGAATAACTGCTACTATTTTCAAAAAAAGTTACACTTTATCAAAATTTCACTTAAGTACTTTTCGATTGCAAATTTTTTTTTCGTTAATGGAGCACCGGATTCGAGTGGTAGAAATGACAGTTCTCCCATAAGAAATCCACTGTAGAAAAAAACAAAAACTGCTCGAATGGAAGTGCTCCATTGATTGCATCGAATTTCACGGCCAAGGGCATATTTCACAGATTACGCGGCTTCCATGAAATCGTGAAAAATCACTAGCTCTTATCACTATCACTAGCACTAGCATTACACACCAGTACGCTACCCATGTGCGTTTAAATTTTCGCATAACATTTCAAAAAGTGACTGCAAAAACATGAAAAAATGTGAAAACAAAAACTAAAAAGGGGTTGGCGATTGTCCACGCTCCATACAGAAAAGATTTCATTTGTATGGAAATTGTCCACAAGTCCAAAGAAGAGTCCACGTGGGTTATGGATGGTCCCTAAGCTTAAAAAGATTATCGAAGTAGGGAAATATATTATAAACTACTTTCAGTTGATGGCACTTCTATTTCCATTGAAATATTGAATATTTCAAATCTTCAACTTTTCATACAAAGAGCTCAAACCTTACCTTTTCCACGCTCGTCCTAACATTACCACATTCCACATCCGGTAATTTCTCGATGTCGTGACCGGGGGCTGACAAATTAGGAAACTTTTGCCGCTCACGCTCTCCTCCCCGGTACAGCTATGGGAAGAAATGTGTACCGTGATTAAACTGACGGAATCACGATTTTTCTTCGTCGACCAAGTCTTCGACTGGACGGATGCTGCATTCCTGATGCACTTTTTCGCCCCCGGATTCCGTGCCGCAGCAGAGTGAACAAAAATAAACTCGGAGCAATATTGGATGTAACGTACAGGAAAAGGAAGCGAAAACTAGTAGATTACACAAGAAGATTAAATTTAAAACTTTTGCTTTTCTGCCGGCATTTTGCCGATGTGATCCACCCGAAGGGATTGGGGGAAGCGCGAAAGGGAAAAAGAGCATTTTTTAAGTCCTGATGGACACGGCAAAAGTTTGCAGAGAGGTGATTAAAATCTTAAGTAGTTTAAGCACTGAGTTTAATGAAAGTGGCGTTACATCCGCAAAGTTAAGAGGAAAAAGGTGCTGTGGTAATGCTACAGGCATAACCATCATGACGAAGAACTTCGGACACAAAAGTAAATGAATTTTTATAGTTATTATTATTTGCGTTTCTTGGCCACAAAATCAATCACGAAAGAGTTAATTCTTAAGATCTATTTATTTCTGCTCAATGATGGTCTCATGTTAATTTGACGTTGGATAACGGGGGAAGGTACACTACTGCTCCCGGAGCCTCCGGCCACTCCAGGTGGTGGCCACTACTGCCAAAATGTCAAATTTCATGTCCAGTATCAAAATTCCTAAAGTTTGATACCCATATTGCCCCAACTCTTATGGTTCCGCAAATGTCCCCTTATCGGAACATCCCCGGGGCCTGCGGCCACTCCAGGTGGTGGCCACTACTGCCAAAATGTCAAATTTCATGTTCAGTATCAAAATCCCTAAAGTTTGATACCCATATTGCCCCAACTCTTACGGTTCCGCAAATGTCCCCTTATCGGAACATCCCCGGGGCCTGCGGCCACTCCAGGTGGTGGCCACTACTGCCAAAATGTCAAATTTCATGTCCAGTATCAAAATCCCTAAAGGTTGATACCCGTATTGCCCCAACTCTTATGGTTTCGCAAATGTCCCCTTATCGGAACATCCCCGGGGCCTGCGGCCACTCCAGGTGGTGGCCACTACTGCCAAAATGTCAAATTTCATGTCCAGTATCAAAATCCCTAAAGTTTGATACCCATATTGCCCCAACTCTTACGGTTCCGCAAATGTCCCCTTATCGGAACATCCCCGGGGCCTGCGGCCACTCCATGTGGTGGCCACTACTGCCAAAATGTCAAATTTCATGTCCAGTATCAAAATCCCTAAAGTTTGATACCCATATTGCACCAACTCTTATGGTTTCGCAAATGTCCCCTTATCGGAACATCCCCGGGGCCTGCGGCCACTCCAGGTGGTGGCCACTACTGCCAAAATGTCAAATTTCATGTCCAGTATCAAAATCCCTAAAGTTTGATACCCATATTGCCCCAACTCTTACGGTTCCGCAAATGTCCCCTTATCGGAACATCCCCGGGGCCTGCGGCCACTCCAGGTGGTGGCCACTACTGCCAAAATGTCAAATTTCATGTCCAGTATCAAAATCCCTAAAGTTTGATACCCATATTGCACCAACTCTTATGGTTTCGCAAATGTCCCCTTATCGGAACATCCCCGGGGCCTGCGGCCACTCCAGGTGGTGGCCACTACTGCCAAAATGTCAAATTTCATGTCCAGTATCAAAATCCCTAAAGTTTGATACCCATATTGCACCAACTCTTATGGTTTCGCAAATGTCCCCTTATCGGAACATCCCCGGGGCCTGCGGCCACTCCAGGTGGTGGCCACTACTGCCAAAATGTCAAATTTCATGTCCAGTATCAAAATCCCTAAAGTTTGATACCCATATTGCCCCAACTCTTACGGTTCCGCAAATGTCCCCTTATCGGAACATCCCCGGGGCCTGCGGCCACTCCATGTGGTGGCCACTACTGCCAAAATGTCAAATTTCATGTCCAGTATCAAAATCCCTAAAGTTTGATACCCATATTGCACCAACTCTTATGGTTTCGCAAATGTCCCCTTATCGGAACATCCCCGGGGCCTGCGGCCACTCCATGTGGTGGCCACTACTGCCAAAATGTCAAATTTCATGTCCAGTATCAAAATCCCTAAAGTTTGATACCCATATTGCCCCAACTCTTACGGTTCCGCAAATGTCCCCTTATCGGAACATCCCCGGGGCCTGCGGCCACTCCAGGTGGTGGCCACTACTGCCAAAATGTCAAATTTCATGTCCAGTATCAAAATCCCTAAAGTTTGATACCCATATTGCACCAACTCTTATGGTTTCGCAAATGTCCCCTTATCGGAACATCCCCGGGGCCTGCGGCCACTCCAGGTGGTGGCCACTACTGCCAAAATGTCAAATTTCATGTCCAGTATCAAAATCCCTAAAGTTTGATACCCATATTGCACCAACTCTTATGGTTTCGCAAATGTCCCCTTATCGGAACATCCCCGGGGCCTGCGGCCACTCCAGGTGGTGGCCACTACTGCCAAAATGTCAAATTTCATGTCCAGTATCAAAATCCCTAAAGTTTGATACCCATATTGCCCCAACTCTTACGGTTCCGCAAATGTCCCCTTATCGGAAAATCCCCGGGGCCTGCGGCCACTCCATGTGGTGGCCACTACTGCCAAAATGTCAAATTTCATGTCCAGTATCAAAATCCCTAAAGTTTGATACCCATATTGCACCAACTCTTATGGTTTCGCAAATGTCCCCTTATCGGAACATCCCCGGGGCCTGCGGCCACTCCAGGTGGTGGCCACTACTGCCAAAATGTCAAATTTCATGTCCAGTATCAAAATCCCTAAAGTTTGATACCCATATTGCCCCAACTCTTACGGTTCCGCAAATGTCCCCTTATCGGAACATCCCCGGGGCCTGCGGCCACTCCAGGTGGTGGCCACTACTGCCAAAATGTCAAATTTCATGTCCAGTATCAAAATCCCTAAAGTTTGATACCCATATTGCCCCAACTCTTATGGTTTCGCAAATTTCCCCTTATCGGAACATCCCCGGGGCCTGCGGCCACTCCAGGTGGTGGCCACTACTGCCAAAATGTCAAATTTCATGTCCAGTATCAAAATCCCTAAAGGTTGATACCCGTATTGCCCCAACTCTTATGGTTTCGCAAATGTCCCCTTATCGGAACATCCCCGGGGCCTGCGGCCACTCCAGGAGGTGGCCACTACTGCCAAAATGTCAAATTTCATGTCCAGTATCAAAATCCCTAAAGTTTGATACCCATATTGCACCAACTCTTATGGTTTCGCAAATGTCCCCTTATCGGAACATCCCCGGGGCCTGCGGCCACTCCAGGTGGTGGCCACTACTGCCAAAATGTCAAATTTCATGTCCAGTATCAAAATCCCTAAAGGTTGATACCCGTATTGCCCCAACTCTTATGGTTTCGCAAATGTCCCCTTATCGGAACATCCCCGGGGCCTGCGGCCACTCCAGGTGGTGGCCACTACTGCCAAAATGTCAAATTTCATGTCCAGTATCAAAATCCCTAAAGTTTGATACCCATATTGCACCAACTCTTATGGTTTCGCAAATGTCCCCTTATCGGAACATCCCCGGGGCCTGCGGCCACTCCAGGTGGTGGCCACTACTGCCAAAATGTCAAATTTCATGTCCAGTATCAAAATCCCTAAAGTTTGATACCCATATTGCCCCAACTCTTACGGTTCCGCAAATGTCCCCTTATCGGAACATCCCCGGGGCCTGCGGCCACTCCAGGTGGTGGCCACTACTGCCAAAATGTCAAATTTCATGTCCAGTATCAAAATCCCTAAAGTTTGATACCCATATTGCCCCAACTCTTATGGTTTCGCAAATTTCCCCTTATCGGAACATCCCCGGGGCCTGCGGCCACTCCATGTGGTGGCCACTACTGCCAAAATGTCAAATTTCATGTCCAGTATCAAAATCCCTAAAGGTTGATACCCGTATTGCCCCAACTCTTATGGTTTCGCAAATGTCCCCTTATCGGAACATCCCCGGGGCCTGCGGCCACTCCAGGTGGTGGCCACTACTGCCAAAATGTCAAATTTCATGTCCAGTATCAAAATCCCTAAAGGTTGATACCCGTATTGCCCCAACTCTTATGGTTTCGCAAATGTCCCCTTATCGGAACATCCCCGGGGCCTGCGGCCACTCCAGGTGGTGGCCACTACTGCCAAAATGTCAAATTTTATGTCCAGTATCAAAATCCCTAAAGTTTGATACCCATATTGCCCCAACTCTTACGGTTCCGCAAATGTCCCCTTATCGGAACATCCCCGGGGCCTGCGGCCACTCCAGGTGGTGGCCACTACTGCCAAAATGTCAAATTTCATGTCCAGTATCAAAATCCCTAAAGGTTGATACCCGTATTGCCCCAACTCTTATGGTTTCGCAAATGTCCCCTTATCGGAACATCCCCGGGGCCTGCGGCCACTCCAGGTGGTGGCCACTACTGCCAAAATGTCAAATTTCATGTCCAGTATCAAAATCCCTAAAGTTTGATACCCGTATTGCCCCAACTCTTACGGTTCCGCAAATGTCCCCTTATCGGAACATCCCCGGGGCCTGCGGCCACTCCAGGTGGTGGCCACTACTGCCAAAATGTCAAATTTCATGTCCAGTATCAAAATCCCTAAAGTTTGATACCCATATTGCCCCAACTCTTACGGTTCCGCAAATGTCCCCTTATCGGAACATCCCCGGGGCCTGCGGCCACTCCAGGTGGTGGCCACTACTGCCAAAATGTCAAATTTCATGTCCAGTATCAAAATCCCTAAAGTTTGATACCCATATTGCCCCAACTCTTATGGTTTCGCAAATTTCCCCTTATCGGAACATCCCCGGGGCCTGCGGCCACTCCATGTGGTGGCCACTACTGCCAAAATGTCAAATTTCATGTCCAGTATCAAAATCCCTAAAGGTTGATACCCGTATTGCCCCAACTCTTATGGTTTCGCAAATGTCCCCTTATCGGAACATCCCCGGGGCCTGCGGCCACTCCAGGTGGTGGCCACTACTGCCAAAATGTCAAATTTCATGTCCAGTATCAAAATCCCTAAAGGTTGATACCCGTATTGCCCCAACTCTTATGGTTTCGCAAATGTCCCCTTATTGGAACATCCCCGGGGCCTGCGGCCACTCCATGTGGTGGCCACTACTGCCAAAATGTCAAATTTCATGTCCAGTATCAAAATCCCTAAAGTTTGATACCCATATTGCCCCAACTCTTACGGTTCCGCAAATGTCCCCTTATCGGAACATCCCCGGGGCCTGCGGCCACTCCAGGTGGTGGCCACTACTGCCAAAATGTCAAATTTCATGTCCAGTATCAAAATCCCTAAAGGTTGATACCCGTATTGCCCCAACTCTTATGGTTTCGCAAATGTCCCCTTATCGGAACATCCCCGGGGCCTGCGGCCACTCCAGGTGGTGGCCACTACTGCCCCGGGGCCTGCGGCCACTCCATGTGGTGGCCACTACTGCCAAAATGTCAAATTTCATGTCCAGTATCAAAATCCCTAAAGGTTGATACCCGTATTGCCCCAACTCTTATGGTTTCGCAAATGTCCCCTTATCGGAACATCCCCGGGGCCTGCGGCCACTCCAGGTGGTGGCCACTACTGCCAAAATGTCAAATTTCATGTCCAGTATCAAAATCCCTAAAGGTTGATACCCGTATTGCCCCAACTCTTATGGTTTCGCAAATGTCCCCTTATCGGAACATCCCCGGGGCCTGCGGCCACTCCAGGTGGTGGCCACTACTGCCAAAATGTCAAATTTCATGTCCAGTATCAAAATCCCTAAAGGTTGATACCCGTATTGCCCCAACTCTTATGGTTTCGCAAATGTCCCCTTATCGGAACATCCCCGGGGCCTGCGGCCACTCCATGTGGTGGCCACTACTGCCAAAATGTCAAATTTCATGTCCAGTATCAAAATCCCTAAAGGTTGATACCCGTATTGCCCCAACTCTTATGGTTTCGCAAATGTCCCCTTATTGGAACATCCCCGGGGCCTGCGGCCACTCCATGTGGTGGCCACTACTGCCAAAATGTCAAATTTCATGTCCAGTATCAAAATCCCTAAAGTTTGATACCCATATTGCCCCAACTCTTACGGTTCCGCAAATGTCCCCTTATCGGAACATCCCCGGGGCCTGCGGCCACTCCAGGTGGTGGCCACTACTGCCAAAATGTCAAATTTCATGTCCAGTATCAAAATCCCTAAAGGTTGATACCCGTATTGCCCCAACTCTTATGGTTTCGCAAATGTCCCCTTATCGGAACATCCCCGGGGCCTGCGGCCACTCCAGGTGGTGGCCACTACTGCCCCGGGGCCTGCGGCCACTCCATGTGGTGGCCACTACTGCCAAAATGTCAAATTTCATGTCCAGTATCAAAATCCCTAAAGGTTGATACCCGTATTGCCCCAACTCTTATGGTTTCGCAAATGTCCCCTTATCGGAACATCCCCGGGGCCTGCGGCCACTCCAGGTGGTGGCCACTACTGCCAAAATGTCAAATTTCATGTCCAGTATCAAAATCCCTAAAGGTTGATACCCGTATTGCCCCAACTCTTATGGTTTCGCAAATGTCCCCTTATCGGAACATCCCCGGGGCCTGCGGCCACTCCAGGTGGTGGCCACTACTGCCAAAATGTCAAATTTCATGTCCAGTATCAAAATCCCTAAAGGTTGATACCCGTATTGCCCCAACTCTTATGGTTTCGCAAATGTCCCCTTATCGGAACATCCCCGGGGCCTGCGGCCACTCCATGTGGTGGCCACTACTGCCAAAATGTCAAATTTCATGTCCAGTATCAAAATCCCTAAAGGTTGATACCCGTATTGCCCCAACTCTTATGGTTTCGCAAATGTCCCCTTATCGGAACATCCCCGGGGCCTGCGGCCACTCCAGGTGGTGGCCACTACTGCCAAAATGTCAAATTTCATGTCCAGTATCAAAATCCCTAAAGGTTGATACCCGTATTGCCCCAACTCTTATGGTTTCGCAAATGTCCCCTTATCGGAACATCCCCGGGGCCTGCGGCCACTCCAGGTGGTGGCCACTACTGCCAAAATGTCAAATTTCATGTCCAGTATCAAAATCCCTAAAGGTTGATACCCGTATTGCCCCAACTCTTATGGTTTCGCAAATGTCCCCTTATCGGAACATCCCCGGGGCCTGCGGCCACTCCAGGTGGTGGCCACTACTGCCAAAATGTCAAATTTCATGTCCAGTATCAAAATCCCTAAAGGTTGATACCCGTATTGCCCCAACTCTTATGGTTTCGCAAATGTCCCCTTATCGGAACATCCCCGGGGCCTGCGGCCACTCCAGGTGGTGGCCACTACTGCCCCGGGGCCTGCGGCCACTCCATGTGGTGGCCACTACTGCCAAAATGTCAAATTTCATGTCCAGTATCAAAATCCCTAAAGGTTGATACCCGTATTGCCCCAACTCTTATGGTTTCGCAAATGTCCCCTTATCGGAACATCCCCGGGGCCTGCGGCCACTCCAGGTGGTGGCCACTACTGCCAAAATGTCAAATTTCATGTCCAGTATCAAAATCCCTAAAGGTTGATACCCGTATTGCCCCAACTCTTATGGTTTCGCAAATGTCCCCTTATCGGAACATCCCCGGGGCCTGCGGCCACTCCAGGTGGTGGCCACTACTGCCAAAATGTCAAATTTCATGTCCAGTATCAAAATCCCTAAAGGTTGATACCCGTATTGCCCCAACTCTTATGGTTTCGCAAATGTCCCCTTATCGGAACATCCCCGGGGCCTGCGGCCACTCCATGTGGTGGCCACTACTGCCAAAATGTCAAATTTCATGTCCAGTATCAAAATCCCTAAAGGTTGATACCCGTATTGCCCCAACTCTTATGGTTTCGCAAATGTCCCCTTATTGGAACATCCCCGGGGCCTGCGGCCACTCCATGTGGTGGCCACTACTGCCAAAATGTCAAATTTCATGTCCAGTATCAAAATCCCTAAAGTTTGATACCCATATTGCCCCAACTCTTACGGTTCCGCAAATGTCCCCTTATCGGAACATCCCCGGGGCCTGCGGCCACTCCAGGTGGTGGCCACTACTGCCAAAATGTCAAATTTCATGTCCAGTATCAAAATCCCTAAAGGTTGATACCCGTATTGCCCCAACTCTTATGGTTTCGCAAATGTCCCCTTATCGGAACATCCCCGGGGCCTGCGGCCACTCCAGGTGGTGGCCACTACTGCCCCGGGGCCTGCGGCCACTCCATGTGGTGGCCACTACTGCCAAAATGTCAAATTTCATGTCCAGTATCAAAATCCCTAAAGGTTGATACCCGTATTGCCCCAACTCTTATGGTTTCGCAAATGTCCCCTTATCGGAACATCCCCGGGGCCTGCGGCCACTCCAGGTGGTGGCCACTACTGCCAAAATGTCAAATTTCATGTCCAGTATCAAAATCCCTAAAGGTTGATACCCGTATTGCCCCAACTCTTATGGTTTCGCAAATGTCCCCTTATCGGAACATCCCCGGGGCCTGCGGCCACTCCAGGTGGTGGCCACTACTGCCAAAATGTCAAATTTCATGTCCAGTATCAAAATCCCTAAAGGTTGATACCCGTATTGCCCCAACTCTTATGGTTTCGCAAATGTCCCCTTATCGGAACATCCCCGGGGCCTGCGGCCACTCCATGTGGTGGCCACTACTGCCAAAATGTCAAATTTCATGTCCAGTATCAAAATCCCTAAAGGTTGATACCCGTATTGCCCCAACTCTTATGGTTTCGCAAATGTCCCCTTATCGGAACATCCCCGGGGCCTGCGGCCACTCCAGGTGGTGGCCACTACTGCCAAAATGTCAAATTTCATGTCCAGTATCAAAATCCCTAAAGGTTGATACCCGTATTGCCCCAACTCTTATGGTTTCGCAAATGTCCCCTTATCGGAACATCCCCGGGGCCTGCGGCCACTCCAGGTGGTGGCCACTACTGCCAAAATGTCAAATTTCATGTCCAGTATCAAAATCCCTAAAGGTTGATACCCGTATTGCCCCAACTCTTATGGTTTCGCAAATGTCCCCTTATCGGAACATCCCCGGGGCCTGCGGCCACTCCAGGTGGTGGCCACTACTGCCAAAATGTCAAATTTCATGTCCAGTATCAAAATCCTTAAAGGTTGATACCCGTATTGCCCCAACTCTTATGGTTTCGCAAATGTCCCCTTATCGGAACATCCCCGGGGCCTGCGGCCACTCCAGGTGGTGGCCACTACTGCCAAAATGTCAAATTTTATGTCCAGTATCAAAATCCCTAAAGTTTGATATCCATATTGCCCCAACTCTTACGGTTCCGCAAATGTCCCCTTATCGGAACATCCCCGGGGCCTGCGGCCACTCCAGGTGGTGGCCACTACTGCCAAAATGTCAAATTTCATGTTCAGTATCAAAATCCCTAAAGTTTGATACCCATATTGCCCCAACTCTTATGGTTTCGCAAATGTCCCCTTATCGGAACATCCCCGGGGCCTGCGGCCACTCCAGGTGGTGGCCACTACTGCCAAAATGTCAAATTTCATGTCCAGTATCAAAATCCCTAAAGTTTGATACCCATTTTGCCCCAACTCTTATGGTTTCGCAAATGTCCCCTTATCGGAACATCCCCGGGGCCTGCGGCCACTCCAGGTGGTGGCCACTACTGCCAAAATGTCAAATTTCATGTCCAGTATCAAAATCCCTAAAGTTTGATACCCATATTGCTCCAACTCTTATGGTTCCGCAAATGTCCCCTTATCGGAACATCCCCGGGGCCTCCGGCCACTCCAGGTGGTGGCCACTACTGCCGAAATGTCAAATTTGTCAAAGAGAGAGCGAAGGGGTGAAAGCAGCTTTCTGCGTAGCTGTGGATTCCTTCACCCCTCGCGTCCTTCCTTGGTTCCGTCCCGCAAAATCTCTAGGCAACACGATGCACGGAATCTGGCCGCTTCCTCAACCCGGATGGGAAGGACAGGATGGATAGAGGATCACTAATGGAAGAATTTGCCGGGTGAGAGCAGCTACTTCGAGCTGTGAAATCCGTCACCGGTTTGGTGGAGCAGGGTGAAGGCAGCTCGCCGAGCTGTGAAATCCGTCACCCCGCGCGTCCTTCCTTGGTCCCGTCCCGCAAAATCTCCATGGCAACGTCGTCCGATCGTGGATTCCTCGTGGCTGGTTTCCTCCTCGGTACCGCATCAGCAACAACAGGAGCTCCTTCCAGGTCGGCGTCCAAAATTGATTTGACTTGATTTTGGAACGGCACCTCTTTTTATATCAAATCGTTTTGGCGTTTGGCGAAGCAGCAGCACAAAAGGAAAAAATCGCCAAATTGTGTCAAGGCCAAACGCAGACAAGGCTTTGGGGGCGGAGTCAAGAGAGAGAGTGTGCGCGTGTGTGTGTTGTGTGCATGCTTGCTTGCTGTGTGGAAGCAGTTTTATTAATTTAAACTCAGTTTTTAAGTGCTTCAACTAAATTTCATGGCCATTAATTAGGTATATTAAGAAAGCTTGAAATCTCCCCTTTCGTTTGGTGGGTACCACTTTTACGTGTGTTGAACAGGAGTTGAGATATTATTGTTGCAAATCTTGCAGTCGCGTTTAATTTCTTTTCGTTACATTTCGCTCCGCGAAATTTTGGATTGCTACCCTGTATAGAGCCCTAAGACGAAGTTCTTCGTCAAAAAACATGATTAAAAATGGATGTGATATTTACTTGCAAAAGTTACACCAAACCAAGAAACAAAAACTTTTACAACTATCTTTTAATCCCCCATTGCTGGTTCGTTTGCTTTGGTTCAATTTCTCCGTCAAATCTTCCGATTACATTGCTGTGTGCTTCGATTGGTTGTTGTTGCTTACTTTTCCTCATTTATAATTATTTGGTTACTTGTTATTCATACAGTTATGGTCTCAAATGTTTTAGTCCTTTCTTTATCGAATGGAAACCCAAAATAATAAACCCATCTTGTTGAGTCGGGATCAACATGTTCAAATAAGTTAAAATTTGCGTAAATTTACTGCTTTCTACGGATTTAGTTTCTATAAGGAACGGAAGTTCTTGAGCAGTTTTCAACGAAATTTGCAATGTTAGATATGTAACAGCGAATTTAATTAAACATTGTTTTTTTTTCTCTAGATTTAGGCCGCTGCAAATATTTGTTCCAGTCAACTCTAGTCTAGAACGAACAGGAAGCGGAGATAAGATTTTTTTTTGAAAAATATTTAATTTAAAAAAATCGAAAATATTTTAAAACAAAATTTTAACAACTCAAGATGCAAAATTAGGAATCTAAAACGACCAAACTTAAGAATTTAGAAAAGCTTAGAAAATTTCTCACAATTTTCATTCATGGCTATGTCGATTGGATTGCTTGTTGCTGAGATACAGTTTCTTCGAAATTATTTGAAATTGCAATATACCTACTTAATTTTTTTCGAAAAATGCCTTAAAATGCTTTCAACTTCAACAGTGCGCCTTATCAAAAAATGTGTAAAGTCACATTCGATTGCAAATTTAATTTTTCACATAAAAATGATTTTTGAAATTTAGTTTTACAATTTGTTTTTTCAAATAAAAGTAAACAGATTATTTGAACTTTTTTACCATTTTCATCTTACCACTTAAAGTTTAATTTTAACTGAAAATCTCCCTTTTTCGACCTTGTTTTTCAATAGTGTCCATTCCAATTTTTTTAAAGTAAAAATAGTATTTAATTTTTTTTCCATGCCCCATGGGATTCGAAAAGTAAAAAAAAGAGACTTTGAAGATTGGTTGCTGAAATACAAATAAACGAAAAAGAAGCAAGAAAATTGAAGTTTTTAAGTCTCAAATTTGTTAGTAATTTTCTAACGTAATTTGTGAAATGTTGTGATCTCTGCGAAAAAAAATTTGATAATGTTGGAATCAAGACTAATATTTCAAAAGGGTCAGTTATTCAATTCGGTAACTTGAATTCTTGATTTCAAAATTTCCAAAATATATTTTTCAAAAAGAACATAAAATTTCACAAATGTTTCATTTTTCAACATTGAAAATAGGATCATTTGTTGCTGAGATATTTTACAGCGTGACGTCACGAGCGCACACGCACACACATTTTCGCTGAGACACACGTGCAAAAAATGTAAACAGTACAGCCAAGCTGTCAAATTTCTAACCTAAAAATCGGGTCGGCGTAAAACCTAATAGCTTGTGAGATCTCTTCTTGTGTCTCGTGATTCCCAGCGATGTCATTCCCTCTCTCTCTATCACTCCTCCTTAATTTGAGGCATGAATACTCAGGCGGGATAATTGTAGTTGCTGAGAGCTGATATTTTGATATTTTAACAACCCTGGTTGTGAACAATAATATCGTTAATTTAAGCTTAAAAAATATAAAAATTTAAATTACAAGCCATGGTCTCAACATTTGAATGAAAAATTTGTTTTAAAATGCATTTTACACTTGTCCAGTTATTTTGCAACCATTAGTTTTCAAAATAAGCAAGTCTGGAGCAACATTTGAAAAGGGCGCATAAGCATTTTGACAGCTAGAACTATTTTGCAAATTCCGAGACAACAGATAACTTTTTAACAAAACCCGCAACGTTAGAAGGTAGCTGGGAAGGCCAGCTATTGTTTAACACATCGAGTTTTGTGAAAAATTTACCTGTTGGCTCGGAATTTGCGAAATAGTTCCAGCTGTCAAAATGCTTATGCGCCCTTTTCAAATGTTGCTCCTGAAGTATTGAATAGATTTTTTTTTTCGGCAAAAAAAAAACTTTTTGCGGTGCTGTTCATTGATCGATCCCAGACATGCTAATTATGATTTTAAATGCAGGAAAATGCATTTCTAATTGTTTTGAGTTGGTTAGACTTCTATTTCCCTTGAAATTCTGAAGATTTTTGAAAAAAAAAAATTTGCCCCCTGATTTTTCGGACCGATTTTGAAGGGGGGGGGGGGGGGTTGAAGGGGGAGGCGACATAAACTTTGAAAAATATTTACAACGGCCATATTGGAAAATATAACTTTCAAGGTCAATTCAATGGAAACTTTATATTGATTGTGTTCTGTTGGATCACTTTAATTGCAACATTTGAAAAAAAAAAAAACTGTCGCCTGATTTCTTGAAGCATTTTTAAAAAGGAGACGATGCTTAAAAAATATTTTAATCGGTCAAATAGGGTAAATAAAACCATTTTGAAAAAAAAAAACAGTTTTCACTTGTAAAAATCATACATTTAAATAATTTAAAAATGTTTTAGGGACTTTATTTACAAGGACCTAATTCCACAATGTATGATGTTGATGAACCTTACAAAAAATAAAAAATAAATCATATCACAACCTAGTCCAATGGTACCGTAAAACGGGGTGACTTTGATAGGTTTGCGATTTTTCCGCAAAATGAAGAGTACAATTAAATTACGTAATGAATGGTTAAGAAACAAACTGACCGTGTTAGAGAAGTGTTCAAAGTACCTCAAGCAGAACTTTTCATAAAATTTTGACAAGTTTAAAAAGTTAGTTAACTGTAGTTAAGAAAATGCTTTATCAATGAACATGATTTTTAATCGGAAAACGGAAGTATTTTCGGATTCTTTGGACAATTTTCCACTAGGAGAAGGTTAAAAAGTTTGTAAATAATAAATAATATGTGTTTTTGAAACACAATTAAAAAATTCTCCAAATTTATAGGCAATTTCAGTTTAACAAATTTCATGTAAAATGTGAAAACTTGTGATTCGTGCTTTGAAATCAGTATAAAATGCAATATCAATCGATAATTTTACAAACAAAACTAGTTTTAACAAATTTCAGGCAAAATTCCGACTTTTTAACAATTTTACCTAAAATTTATATGCATTTTGCTAAAAAGCTTATACACTTAGTTAACTAAATATAAACACTGATTTTTTCTTAAAAACTATATCAGCTTCTTTAGTGATGGTACATTTAGCGTACAAATAAAGTTTGAACATCTCAAATATGATTTTAACAAGAAAAACTATGACTATCAAAGTCACCCCGGAATTAAAACTAAGAATTTTTAACGTAACTATTTTTCTAAACATTATTGAAAAAACTTTTTTTCCGAAATAGTGCATGGACTTTGTGTAGTCTACCCCAGTACATATTTTAAAAATAACAATCTTGAGAAAAACCTTACCTGTTGGAAAATATTCTAAAAACAAATTGAAATCCTATCAAAGTCACCCCGGTTTACGGTATTTGAGCTTTGACAGAGTTTTTACTCCAATAAAACTAAAATTGCAAATTTCGTTGAAAATTGCTCAGCTTTAAGGAGCACGCTACCTGCTACACCCTTAAGTTACCAACAATCTGCCCATTTATTGTTATAAGCTAATCACATGAAAGTTGTTTTTTTGCATAGAATTCAAATTCCGAATAAAATTGTCCTAGTTTCGATTCAATTATGTTCGTTTCCTCCCCCACTTTCTACCCGAATTTGTCATCGTGCATCTCTGCCTTCAGGGGAAAATTCTTTTTTTTTTTCATTTCTCCCTCACCCTCCCTCGAGCACCATTTTTCTTGTGTTGTGCTGTTGATATTAAAATATTGACATATTAAAATTGTTCCTCGAATCAATTCAGCTGCCGGACTGTTGCTGGCCTCTGCTGGGAAGTTGTCCTTTTCCATGCTTCACCAGCTGGTGCTGCTGCTGTTGTGACCATAACGACGACCACCACCGACTTTTCGGAATGTGCCATCAGGAGCAGAACCAGAAGGAGCAGCAGCAGCATTATTGGCATCATCTCCGCCTGCCGATGGTGCAGGGTCGTATGCAAATAGAAGCAGCAGAAGTGGTCGTTGTCCATGGTGGTGATCTGCTCCAACTGGCTACAGCAGCAGCAGCAGGGCTGAATATTGTGGTGATAACTGCGATGATGTCGATGCTGATGCTGCTATGTAACGTCGTACAGCTCCTTCTCGGCGACGGTCGCACCCTCGCATTCGAACGATGCCAGCATGAGCTCTGTGAAGGGAGGGAGAGGAGAAAGAAATAGAGAGTAAAATATGGAAGGTTTTAGGAAAAAATATATTGGAAATCTCCTAAAATATAGGGTAAGAAAGGGCTTTCTTGTTTTGATTTTTAAATTAGAATATATTTATAAAAAGACTCATACAAATTTATAATACCTTGAAATACAAATATTAAATCTGAGTTCTACGATAGTCTTCTGAATAACTATTTTTGCAGTCATTATTTAATATGCTTTTTATAATAGTTTTCATAGGTCATCTATAAGTGATGATTGCCTAAATATAAAAAAAAACATCTTATTTCAATGCCAAAGATGAATGAAATTATTTCATCTTTTTCTCCTATGGCGTACAATACTACTGAAGTATAATTCGTTTCCTTCTAATTCGTCACAGTTGTGTGATTTTAGAGGAGACGCATTATATTTTACGTATAAACACTCGGTCGGACCATATTTTTTTCCTGTGAAAATTGGATTTTTTTAAATTATTTTCACACTTTTTGCGAAATTTCAGAGACAAGATTGTTTGAAAATTAAAGATTAAATGGAGAAATAATGCTTAGCTGAAAAGTCTTGCCCAAAAACCCGGAAATGTTGGGAATATATTGAAAATTAAAATGATTTTTTCCGTCTAATAATTTCCCGGGCAGACGGTAATAACAAAATCCATACCATTTCAATAACAAATACTGTTGAAATAACAGAAAGCACCAAACTCTCTTCGGGAAAGTTGTAGAGCACCTTCCAGAGCATCTGAATATGAATCTGGTTTTGATATCGCGTAAAACGTGATTTTTTTAAATATCATAATTCATAAAAAAGGTTTTTCCCATACAAATTTATATGGGAAATTTAATCGCTTTGCGCAAAGTGAGGACTAAACCAATCGTTCCCAAACTTTGGGGAGTTATTTAGGACTCCAAAAGGAACTGAAAAATTGCTGTGCTGGAAAATCGATTTTGTTATTACACCCTAATGACCCCTAAACTACTCTAAAGTGATTTATATTTTTTAAATCCATGTAGCTGCATTCATTCAAATTTGGCTAAAATGGGGTCGCAGATCTCGAATTTCATGTTAAAAGCAAGAAAATGAAAAAATGCGAAAAAATTGTTTTGTTCGTGATTCGATTATCCGAAGTCCCATACAAACCTTTGGATAATCGAGGCTTCGGATAATCGAGAAAAAGAAAAATGCATTTTAGATTGTTTTTAGTTGATTAGACTTCTATTTTCATTAAAAAAAAAATCAAAATATGTTTCATAGTTTATGGCACCCTTCATTCAAAACTGCTCCGAAAAATCATGGGGGAAAAAAATATGTTTCCATAAAACATGAAAATTCCAACGGAAATAGAAGTCTAATCAACTGAAAATAATCCAAAATGCCTTTTTCTGCATTGATAATCATATTTAGCATGTTTGGGCCTGTTTAAAAATATTGAGAACTTTTATGAAATTACAATGTACAGCAGCGCAAAAACTTTTTTTTCTCAATAAGCAGAAATTATAGAAACTTATGATTTCAAAATAAATGGACTGGTGTAAAATGCATTTTAAAACGCTTTTTTTCATTCAAATGTTGAAACCGTGGCCTGCAATTTCATTTTTTTGAACTTTTTGATTCCAAAAATACCATCAGAACAGCTTTTAAATTATTATATTATGCATAAAAAATGCAAAAAAAAGTTGCTAGGCAGGTATAACTTTAGTAAATCGGCTGTTTCCCTACGATTTTTCATAAAAATCAAATGCTTAATTTTTTTTTTTTTTTTTTTTTTTTTTTTTTTTTTTTTTTTTTTTTTTTGTTTTTTTTTTTTTTTTTTTTTTTTTTTTTTTTGGAGGGTGATCCAGTCCTGTCACGTCCGTCAGTAGTCTTGTCATACATTACAACTAGAATCAGATCTGCCAATGAATTAGTACACTTCGACCAAATAAACACTGACGCTGTATGGATCTGACTCTAGAATAAATGCACAGTTGTGTGTTATTCATAAGTCCAAAATGTTCAATTACACAGTCCAACAAGATTTTGTCTCTGAGACGAGTATATGGGTTCCTAGTAGAATTTTGCCTGCTGAATCCGAATCTGGGTCCAGAATTGCTCCAAATGGTCCCAATTTTGAGATACACCCGTTTAAAATGTTAGTTTAGGCCAAAATTAGCTACTTTGTTGACTATTTTACAAAAGAACTATTGAATAAACAACTAAACCAATACATGTACCTTAAAGTTCACGTTTTCCCCTTTCTGAAACACCCCTGGTTTTTAAAATTTGATTGTTTCTACGCATATTTATAGCCATTTTAAAATTTTATTTTCAGTTGGTTCTCATTCAAGTTTTTCCAACTTGCATGCAAGTCAAATTCTAATTTTAAAATGGCTATAAATATGCGTAGAAACAATCGAATTTTAAAAACCAGGGGTGTTTTAGAAAGGGGAAAACGTGAACTTTAAGATACATGTATTGGTTTAGTTGTTTATTCAATAGTTCTTTTGTAAAATAGTCGACAAAGTAGCTAATTTTGGCCTAAACTAACATTTCAAACGAGTGTATCTCAAAATTGGGACCACTTGGAGCAATTCTGGACCCGGATTCGGATTCAGCATGCAAAAATCTACTAGGAACACATATTCTCGTCTCAGAGACAAGAAACATTTGATTTTTTGTTGAACTGTGTTATTCATATAAGTCCAAATATTCATTTGTGGATAACTACCTAGCTTGAATTGAATACAAGATTTAAAGTAACCTATCCGAAAGCTACTCTTATCTCAAATCCCCGACATTTTAATTAATAGCCAAAAAAACGTTTCTAGTAAACCCTGTCTTGCTTCTTTTAAAAAAAGAAAAAAAAAATGAATAACAGTTCATATTTTACAAGTCGTGAATTGAAATAGAGACGACCATTTGATCGTCAGAATTCCAGTAGATCCTCGATTCGCAACAATGGTCGATACAATCATAATCCGATAACCGTTGGTTCAACAGATCAACGAACTTAGTCCGATATCATTTCACTATTGATTGATCGAGACTATACGGAAATTTTGACAAATCATAATTGTTTTTATGCTACTTGAATGAAAATCACCGATTCTGATAGAATTACTAAAATCACTGTTACTAATTTTGTCCCTAAATAACTAAAGGCAAAGTATTAACAGTTGATATTTATAGTTAAAATCCTAAATTCTACAAAAACTAAATTTTTAAAAACCCTCATCCTAACCTGACACCCACATTAAGATAGGGAAAAATCACATATGTAGCGGTTCATTGTACAAATGTGATATTTCCACTATCGGAGAACCTCCTTGTCTCGATGACAGCTTACCGGCCATCGATTAAGCCCTGAGACTGCGCCAAAGTGGGTTCTCGCAGCATGAAGTGGTGTCCATGTGTAAAAATGGAAGCTTCAGCAATATACTGAACACTTCGATTTTAATTCCACATCGAATCAAATCATACTCTTTGCCAAACAAGCATCAAACCTATGACACTCATTATGACAAAGCCCAGGGAAAAAAAAATCAAATGCTTAGTTAAAAAAAAACAATATCCTTGATTTTATTTATTGCTGTAAAATACTGGCTCACACACATTTCTAAATATAACAATAATTAATACCGTCATCAGGGGTGACATTGGGTCCGGGGGTGTGATTGGGTATTCAAAAATCCTGTAATTTGTATGACCCAATCTCACCCTCCAGATCCAAAATTTCAAAAAACCTAACAAATTGCTTATGTGTCCTTTTCTTTTGTTGCTCTTCTGTTACTCTCTTTTAATCACGTCTCGATCAAAAATTATAAACTCTCAAATAGGTTTATGCAAATAGTTTATGTCCCTTGACACTGTATTGAAAAATTGTGAAGTTTTGGAGCTTTAGTGTTGTTGAGAAGGATTTGTTGCCGCCAATTAAGCATAAACACCGCAGTTTTGTGGTTATCAGCTAAAAGCTACAAACATTTATTAGCATGTATTTTAAGTATAAATTAATGATCTTACAATCGGTTGTCCTGGTCCGACAATATCCCACCAAAATCGTCAAATTGCCAGATTGTGTTCCTTCATGTACTAGTTGTTTCCTTATGAACGGTACGCGCGAAAATAGCAAGCAAATTTAATAAAATAAAAGCGTTTGTTGCGGGTTTCCCTCTAATTCGTTTTGTCGCACAGAACAACAACCGTCAAGAACATACAATTGTAAAGTAAATCACGGACAATAACCTCACACACACGAGGGGTGTTTTTCGCACATCTTCG
Source organism: Culex pipiens pallens (assembly GCF_016801865.2). Lineage (NCBI taxonomy): Eukaryota > Metazoa > Arthropoda > Insecta > Diptera > Culicidae > Culex > Culex pipiens. The sequence continues at coordinate 96,734,286 of NC_068938.1, read as the reverse complement.
CAAAGTGGAATCGGCGCTTCTCGTCGCAACAAGTGTCTCCAGAAGAGTTGTTGCAAATAAGAAGAGGCAACTTTAGACTTGGTTGAAAATTAAGATGATTCACGATTGGTGTGTTTTATAAAATCAAACCTTTCAGTAATATTTTTGTTGGGCATGTCAATCCAAACAACTTTGACAAATTTTCGCTTTTTAGAGCAACAAAAGTGCTCAAAACATCTATATTTTTTATAAAGCCTAATCTTGAATTGAACTGTTTTTTGAGGGTTTGCACTGTAAATCGAATTTCCACTTGGTTTTTCGATCTGGAACACTGTACGAGGGGGTGTGAGAGGGCCAAACATCACGAAAAATGCAGTTTTTATAAAATATTTTTTTATTATTTAGCGGAAACATACCTTTCTGCGTTTCTCTTGAGGATTTTTGTAACATCCTAGGTTTTTTTTTCACAAAAATTTTGAACTAAAAAAACTCCTGGCATAACCTTTAAATCAAAAAGTTTCATAGAGGTGACGTGTTTTTTCTTCCAGTGCCCGTCAAATTTCCAACAATCTGTCTTTGACCACGCTTTGATACGACGCAACGGCTTCGAGATACAGGGAAAGCAAAATTAATTATAAAATACAACAATATTCAACAACAACTTCCCAAATATCATTCAAAAATGGCTTATAAATATAAGCGTAGGATAACATGTCTACAAAGTTTCATTGAAATTGGATAGGGTCGAATATAAAAGTACCTTAAAAATCTTGTTTTGGGCTGGAATTAAAAAAAATGAAGATGAGACTTGCGATAAGACTTCCCAACCTCCTTCGATTTTGACCAGAGCCAAGGGAAAAAAACTTTAAATACAATTTGTTTTAACCTAAAAAAACGTTTCGCGTTTTTATATTGAACTTAATTTTGATGTTTAAAACCAAGCTTAAATGTTTAAGTAAACTATTTTAACACCGAATTCAAAACCTTCACTCGATAAGAACGGTAAACAAATATGCACAAACCCAGCCCGGAAGAGGAAATATGAAAATTACGGTCGGGCAAAATGCCTCCGGAACGAACTGCCGGACCCTTTCGCCCTTTCCTGACCTCCATCGATGGCCATTGAAGAAAGAACTCGGGGGCGGCGTGCATTTAATATTTCATTCTTTGGTCGGGCCATTATGGACGCAGAAACGGCCGCTCGGTCAGTTGGCTGGGCAACGTAACCAGAATGGTATTTTTATTAACTTCCTACTTTGGGTGGAATTGTGTGGAAGTGTGAGAGGGTGTCGAAAAGATTATTGTGGGTGGTCAAGGAGTTGGGTCCAGAGATGTCTTAAGGGTTGGATTTTTGAACACTTTTGATAAAAATAAATGTTCTACCTGGTCACTGAAAGAGCCAGAATATTATATAATTCACTCAATAAATTGCAATTTTCTGAAAACTATTTTTTAGATCCTTGCTACTTCACTGAACCTAGAAACCGGCATCTTCCTAAGAATTTGGTTTCTGCTTGGGAAGACCACCTAGTCTTTAGTATTCACAATATATTTTTTCCCCCACAAATGGTCATGCTATCAGGAAATTGGACGGCACATAGCTGCTTCTACTTTCGCTCGGATTTATTGTATTGCATTTTGATTGGAAAAATAAGAGCTGAACGTGCGCACTCGTGCTAACTTTTGGAAAAGATCAGTACAATTTCCTGGAGTGCCTAAATTGGAATTCGACATGCTTCGGTGAATGAGAACACTCACTATAGGCCAACTATAAGCTGTATTTTCACGTGAGTGCATCGATCGGTATTTTATGCAAAGCTGTTTTTAACATAAATGCTACAATCAATTAGAATTTTTTCATTTCCTCCTCTGCTCCACGAAATCAAATGAATAAAACATGATATATACGATGCAGGGGAATGCAACAATAGTCAGCGAGCAGAGTGCAATGTTTAATTTAGTATGATAGGAAATTTTATTTATCTGATAGATGCTGAACGATCGATATCGGTAATATATACGTTTGGAATAAGGTTATTTATATGCTTTTAAGCCTGTTTTTACTGAATTGACACCATGACAAATGTATTACTGAAACGACCAAATTCACCCTTCATCCTTTCGATTTGAAACCTGTTGGGTGTGTTGGGCTGTCAAAACCACAAAAATTATGCAATTATTTGCATTTTCGACTTCCCACCAACAAGCACCAACACATAGCACATTCGAAAGGCAATAGCCATAACTAAGTCAGATCCAGAATGGAGAACCATTTCAGCTGTGAAACGAGGTCAGGTTTGGGCTTACTGACTCGAATGCACATTTGGCAACCTACTGCCAATACCAGCTGCAGAGTGTGACCACATGGGGTGAGCTGAACTCTACAGGTGCCTTGTAAAGTAAGGTTAGAGCATGTATCGCTGGGTGAAATTTTAATTAAAGTTCAATTTTGAAGAAAACCAACTGGTCTCCATTTTTCTTGAAATTCTTCACAAATGCCAAATACTTCCTTCTTCACAGTGCAGTAGCCAAATGGACCGAGCCTCAATAAAGTCCCCAATAAAGTCCAATCGAGTCGCAGTAGTGTTGGTTTAGTGCTTTTTGTCGTCCGTGCTCCGTGTGTTTACCTTAATGCTAGTGTTCAAACAGTTTTCTCGTTCCCAGCTTGGGTCCGTTCGGGTGTAGATCTTTGGAGAATCGCAGGTTATTAATATTGATATCAAAATAGTAGTTGATGTAACAAGTTGCAAAATGATGTTTTTTTCAGCACGAATCGAGTTTTGTTTGTTCAAAAAAATAAACGTACGTTTTCTCGGTTTAATTTGGCGTCCGTGCGAATGATCAGCTCAAAAATTAAAACGGTGACGAAAAAAATACTTTGCAATTCCTTTTTTTTAGACACTGAATACACCAAAATGGATAAAATTTTATAATTTTAATGGCTGACAGATATCAATCTACATATAGTATTGCAGGTTGAATCAGGTTACAAAATGGCCTTCCCAAGTAACATTTTAGGCTTTATCAAAGCTGTCACAACCGCTATAAAACCTATCAGCCAAAACCAACATTAAAACCCCTTAGTCGTAACACACTCCCCAGAACCTTGATAAACCCCACTTAAAACCCAAAAGGACCTCCGCAAAAGGTTGTTACGGCCTATTTATAAAACCTACATAGGAGTTCAAGGCTTTACAACTGAATCCTAACAACATCCGCAGGGCCTTGATAAAACCTTTTGTTAAAACCTAGTCAGGAGTTATGGAAAAATGATATTTCATACGTCTTCAAACGTCTTATGCCAAATAGGTTTTATTTTGGCAAAAAATAAGTCTTCGTCTTGCCAAATGAAATTACGGAGATGGTTGTCAAAAATGGCGATGATAAATAATAGATATTAGAGGTAATCCAAATAATTTGAAAGCTTATTTCTCACAATTGATGGCTCAAATTCAGCTGCGGTTGAAATTTTATTGATAAATGTCGGGGAGATAGAGCCAAAAAATTCAACTCGCTTCATCAAAAATCAATATTTTGTAATCATAGTGTTAAATGTTAAAAAATATTTTATTGCAATTCTTTGAAAAAAATGTTCAAAATATTTTTAAACATCTATCGCTATTTAAATCTTACCAGAAATTCAGCATAAATGTGTGTTTTCATCAAATTTAAATCAAATTTTTCAGTTTTCTATTTTTTCAATCAAGATGGCGGTCAATCATATTCAATCAGAGCACGCGTCTAGCGCCATATTTATGCACTGCTATTTGGCCGCGATAAATGCTCTTTAAGGAGCTTATGGTTTTAAGTGAGCTTTTTACATGCCTAATGGCACTTGACAGCTACAACACCCTAGGTTTTAACAAAGCATGCGATAAAACCGTTTGGCATGGCTTTGCCATCTGGTTTTCAAGCCTCTGTTAAAACTTTCATAAAACCTTATTGAAAGCCATTCGGCTTTTATTTCCACCCGGTTTTATGTCCGAGGCATAAAACCCTGTTAGAACCTATTAATTAGCTCTTGCTTGTTGGTTGCGGTGAATGCCCAAATAAAACTATTAGGCAATCAAGATGCTACAATAAACCCTTAATAAAACTTGGTGGCGGCTAGTTGGTTTAAAAATGTTACTTGGGTTGTCTTCGATATATTTCATTTTGAAGTTAAAAATGGGTGATGCTCTGAAGTAACCATTGGCGTTTGATGAATGCTAGAAAACCAGGAAATTTGATTTTTGGAAACTATTTGTTGGTGTTCAGATATTGAAAAATTATGGCATTGAATAGACCAATTATAAATTTTGAGATAGCGTGATTTTTTAACTTTGTAAGGTTATTTTCAGTGTAGAGACAACTCTTTAAAAAAATTAAAACTGTTTATTCAAAAACATATTTTTTTCAAAATAAGCATTCGCAATTTGACATTTCATAGCATTTTTTTTATTTGGAAGATACTTTGGAAGTCTCGATACAAATTTGAGAGCTATCTAGAGCGTCCAATTTCCCGTCCCGGGAAAAAAATTCCCGGGAATTCCCGGGATTTCCCGAAAAAATATATTTCCCGTTTCCCGGGAAATTTGTAAATTTCCCGGGAATTCCCGAACTTCAAGCGGAAGTATACATTTTCTTAAATTTTTGGAACTGTCTTTTGAAAATGCTCTGAAAAAATAATAAATGAACAAACTAAACATGATTTTGTTGAATTAAATGTATTGTTTGGTTTATATATAATTTATCATATTATCAGAAATTATGAGATCACAATTATTTCTGATAATATTAATTTTTGAAGCAACTGGGAAAAGATCTATTGCTTAATGAGTATTAAATTATTACAATCGGGTAAGCATTTAACAGATTGATGTTATTTCATCAAAACAATATTAACTCCTTACCTCCAAATTTAAATTGAGTTTTTTTTTACGTTTTTGTTTAACATGATCAAATGGAATTGGTTCAATTGGTTGAATACCTAATACTTAATAAATTACAATTTGAAGTAAAAGAATTTGGAACACTGGTTCAACTACAGGTGTAAGAGGGTTAAAGGTGAAAAAATAGTAGACTTTTTGTGGAATGATGTTAATTTATCGTATAATTTAAACCATGTTGCATAATAATACAAAAAAAATGATTGAAAAATTACTTTCTATTGTTTGTTCTCAAAAAATGCAAAAATATATTCAAAGCTTGCTTCAAATATTTTAAAACATTGGATTGTTTGGAGTAAAACTAACACTCTAAAGCTTTACCATTTGTTCAAGAGCTGAAACCAGTATTTGTCATGAAAAACATAATTTCTGCATGTTTTTTCTCATTTCAATAAACTAGTCACAGAGGCAAGTTTAAAATTTCTCATCAAAAAATATCAAAATACATTTTCTTGTAGTTGAATGATTTTTTTACATTCAGTCAAGCTGTTAATTGATCGTAACACTTATTTAAACCATTAATGTTGATGTCCTATACAATTCTGTTGCATAATATTAATTAAAACCAAGATCATAACAATTTTCAATAAATTTAAAATTTCCCGGGAATTCCCGGGATTTCCCGGGAAATTGGCTGAAAATTTCCTGTTTCCCGGGAAATTTGTAACCCCGGGAAATTGGACGCTCTAGAGCTATCCATAGAAAAGTGCTATGTAAATATTGAAAAATCTAAAGGGATTTTCTGATTGATTTGGTGTCTTCGGCAAAGTTGAAGTAATTTTTTTTAAATAACTTTTTATCACAAAAAATCGATGTAGGCAAACATTACCGCCTTCGATTTTTTTCATTTAATTGCATGTTTAAGTGAACAAAAAGAGTCAATTTTTAAACTATAAGGTTTGATTTCTAGTTTTTGGCCAAGTTATGAATATCAGAAGAGGATCAGCAAAACAAGAAGAAAGAACCACCAGCAGCAGAAGGAGGAAATTCGTACAAAGCCGCACCACCAAGCGGATCGGGGGAAGTCGCCATGATGTGGCGATTTTCATGAAAAATGGCCATTTCGACAGTGGTGGCCACAACTTGGAGTGGCCGGTGCTCTCAAAGCAGGTTCCCCAGGGCAAGGGGGGAATTTTACAGAATCATACGAGTTGTGGCAATATGGGTATCAAAATTCGAGGTTTCTGATACTGAACATGAAAATGGCCATTTTGACAGTAGTGGACAACCTGGAATGGCCGATGCCCTCAAGGCAGGTTCCCCAGGGCAAGGGGGGAACATTAACCGAAACATACGAGTTGTGGCAATATGGGTATCAAAATTCATAGTTTTGATATTGAACCTGCTAATGGCCATTTCGACAGTATTGGACACATCCTGGAGTTGCCGGTGCCCTCATGGAAAGTTCCTCTTGGGGAACATTTATGACAATTTTGCCGACAAATCTATAAAACAAAAAAATATTCTAAATTTCACTAGCAATCCAAAAACATCAACAATCTCATTAAAATTGTTTGGTCTATGTCTTTCAGTTATGTCTCTGACATACCATCTTGAACTTATTTTTATATTTTTTTTAATTCAAATTGCTTAACTCAAAAACGGTGCATTTTACTAAAAAATATGAAAAAGAATTTTTGATTATAATTAAATTTTCGATATTTTCCAAAACTACTTTTTTTTAATCAACATGGACATGAAGCTAAAGAATCGTTGTACACAGTCTTAATAAACAATAAGTAAAAATAATAAAATTCCGAAAAATATGATCAACGATTTATCTTTTTTATTATTAAAAAGGTACATAACGAAGTTGACTTTATAGCTGTCGGCCACCATTGCTAGTACCAACCACTAGTGTCTTCCTTTTTATGTACAAGGACTTCGCCGCCCTGGGCTCCTTAGTGTATGTAAGTATGGCACGGAGCGACGGCGCCGAATACCCATATTTACACAAATAATTTTAGAGCGCCCGCCACGGGATTCGAACCGGCGACCTCTGGATTGGAGTCCAGTGCGCGGTCCGATTGATCCACACGGGTGGCATTCATACATTTGTTAAATCATTTCCCAACCATTTTTTAGATCTTTTTTGATTAATGCACGAGCCCTAAATAATGCCTCATTTTATATCAAGTAAATTGTTTTTTTCGCAGACATTTTTGAAAGACTTCATCAATCTTTATGTTTTATAAGGGTCGTTCTCTGCCGACTTACACAAAATGGAAAAAGTTGCCCCGACTCCTCAAAGGTTTGCGTAAAAACATTGTACTTAGGGGTAATTCACGGGCTAATTACGAATCCGAGGTCCATTTAGCAATATCTTGTGAAGGAGGGGCGGTACGACCCCTTTCATTTTAGTTAATTCGAAAAAGACGTGTTTTTCGATAATTTGTTGCCTGAAATTGTGATGATTTGGAAATTTGGTGTCAATTTTGTCAAATTTTGTTCGAAATGAGAAAATGATTCTGCTCGGTTATTTCAGTTTTGAAAAGTACATTTAATTCCCATAAAATGACATGAGCCTTTTTTTTTACAGTTGAGTAACGAAAAATCGCAAAATATTTGAAACCATTTTTGTATTTTTTTTTCGATGAAAAATACGTTTTTCAGAATTTTGAGTACGCCATCAAATTTGGCATCCAATTTTACAAAAAAGTTCCTCTTATCATCACCAGTTAAGACTGAACATAATTCAAAAACGTGTCTTAGTAAAAATCCAGATAAATGAAAGGGGTTGTACCGTCCAACCGTTACGAGATATCGAAAAATGGACTTCGGTTTCGTGATTAGCGACCTTAAAACCCCTAAGGACAAAGTTTCACGTGAATCGAAGAGGGGCCGGGGCAACTGCTGTGTGAGTTGGCGGAGAATGACCCGTATGGATTTATTATGGGACCTCAAACCGGAACAAATGGAACAAACCTGGCAAAATTACGTTATCTACAGAGATTGGCTCAGAAATTGATTCTGATTTGTATATGCTTATGGCCTATTTAAAAAGTTCATATTTGGAGAGATTTTATACACAGTAAATAAAATCATGATAATATTACATCTAGTGATTATGACAGATTTGTTGTCAGAAAAAATGGCAATTTTTAGAAGAAAAAAAACCAAGCATTACAATGAATTGACAACGAAAGTCCAGAGAACTGCTCCCGTTCATTTTATCTGGGTTTTCAAGAACCGTAGCCTGTGCTGTTGTGTCAACTCGATGTCCGTCGAAGTTCCAAAAAGTAGTTGCAGCACACTGCCCTGGCCTACTACTCTGAGGCATCTCTGCTGGGAGGTTGTGTGTTGTGTGTCGGACCATTGTTTTGCCCGTCCTGATATTCGGGCACAAAATTGTGCACACACACACAAACAAACTATGTGCGATGCAGTTCGTGCGCAAACAGTGCAAATGAATGTTTTAAGAACAATAGCAAACATTTTGCAGTGCAGAGTGGGTGGAGGTCCTTTCCGCACACGGTGTATGAACGGTCGTGGTCCTGAAATCCGATTCTTGCGGATATTTCACGTGGTGAGTGGTGTGTGCGTGTAGGAGGCAGACCAATTGTTTACGCAAAGGATGAGCTGGAAGCATACCTGGAGTGGTTCAAAATTGACATTATTTCGTTGCCGCAGCAGAACTGAATCGTTAAAAATTGTACTTGACCAGAGATATCGATACATTTTAATTGAGTAAATCCGTTCAATTCCCTGCAATCGAAGACAACAAGTCAAATTTGAACCGCTCCAATACATGCTGTTTCCCGAGTGGAAAATTTGCGAAGTGTGTTTCTACTTGGAGATAATGTTTGGGGAGTTAGTGACACTAAGGTAGACCCTTATTTGGCCACAAATATTGAATTTATATTTTTAAAAGCTACTAATAATACCTCTCTTAAACTATTAAATTTACATTTTTTTTTAATTAAAAAGGAACAAGAGTTAAAAACCAAGATATGAGCACCAACCCCTAAACCAAATCATCGCAGCGTATCATCAGTCATCAGTTTGTGCTCCGTTCTCGGAATGACTAATTTTCTTCTAACGTCACACGGTGTCGCAGAGTCTTTGCCGTGTTGGATTTTGAGAGTGCACGTTGATGAATGATACAGGAGCCTCTTGTTAATTCAGCAAATGAGTTGAATTTCAATGAAAAAGCGTGAAAAGGGGTGACTGATTCGGGCGTGGCTCTGATTAGAAGGACACGTTAAACTGTGAACTTCGCTTTGCTTAAATAGAGCTGAATCAAAATTTCAACTCTGTTCTCGCCACAACTCGAACACTTTTATTTTAATGTTTGCTTCAATGTTTACCCGATGCCATGCAAAAATAAAGCATACATTATCTCTTCGAAAAAAAAAAACTCCACCCAAAAAGCACCACTCACGTGAGTAAATATTATTTTTACTTCGAACAACATAAACATCCACCGCCGATGAAGCTGTAAAATAAGCCCAAACAGTCGATATTTTCATGAAAATGCGGTTGCCGGAGGTCTTTAGGGTCGGCGTTGGATATAAAACATCGATTACAGAAACACAGAGTCGGGTTGCATTGTTGGCTTCAGTCAGTCGAGGTAAAATTCCCCCTCGTAACAGATGTGTGTATGTTTTCAGATTCTGTGGCAATTTTATATCCCCATGAAAAAATAAAATTTAAATGGGGAATTAGTTGAATTCAATGCATTTAATGCCGCAATTTTCGATGCAGGTATCTTCAACTGGTGGAAACGAGACACATTAATAAGGGAATTAATGTGATTATTTGAAGCTTTCCATCTCTGGAGTTTTTTTTAAAAGGTCCAATAAACCAAATTTTCCTTATTTTCAAAATATGTCTTTTTCGTAAAGATCATAAAATTTCACAAATGTTTTTTTGCCATTGAACCATTAGTTGCTGAGAAATGGGCATTAAAAATGTGGGAATGTTTGGATGACTTAAATTTTCTTGTTTCCTTTTCTTTTATTCACTGTATTTCAGGAACAAGAAGTCCAATCTTCAATGACTCTTATGCAATTTAGAGGAAATTTTCTGAACTTTTCGAAAAATATATTTTCAGGAATGGACAATCATGGGCATTATTAAAAAAATCGACTTTTATTTTTTTTTTTAGTTTGAATTCAACTTTAAGTGGCTATCTCTTGAAAACGGTGTTCTTTATCAAAAAATCTATAAAGTATTTTTCGATTGTCAAAAAACAAAAAGATCGTTTTTTTTCCTGATCCATTTTTTCTGAATAGTCCTCATCAATACCTACAACTTTGCCCATTACACCGAATCGATCAGCAAATTCCTTCAAAAGCTACAAGATTTTCAAATATATTTTTGTACCATTTGTGTATGGACAGCTGATGAAATTGTATGGAGCCTTGTATGGGTAAACCAATGACACAAAATGGCTTCTTTGATTGAAAATACGACGAGTGCTGAAAAATTCTATTTTTACAACGGGCAATTCTGAAAACCTCTTACGAATGGGATTTTTAGTCAAATCTCGGGTGAGTTTTCAAAAAGCCGTAAGAGCCATTGGTAAACAAAGCCCTTTTTGCATCGGTATTCGACCTACTTACGATAAACCAATTTCAAAAATGCTTGAGATTGTTCATTTACACGTCCTTCAAGTGCCCTAAACTAAAAACAAATGAAATATTGTTTCAATTTGAAGAAAAACGAAAATTAGTGTCGGAGGTCGTGGTGGCTCTTACGGATTTTTGAAAACTCACCCGAGAAATGTACATTAGCCTGTGATCAAAACATATGATCGAATTTGTAGCTGATATTACATTCCAAATGGGCGTCTTCACTGTTTTCGTGAAATTAGATTCCAGATTCGGATTAAGCGACCCAAATTACTGTAAGAAAGTAATGCTGGCCTTTTAGACATATCCTTGCAACGTCGTGTAATTAGTAGGCCTGTGAATTCTGGAATGTTTTGAAAATTGGCACTTTTTTTCTCACAAAAACTTAAATATCTTGTCTCTGGAGTATCAAAATTGCATTTTCTCTGAGAGAAAAATGTTCGAGAGCAACTCTCTACGAAATTAGCCGATTTCGACCATTTTAATAATTCGTATTATTTTATCTGTCTCAAACAATGTGGGGGACATTTTATGTAATTGGTTCACCCATACAAGTCTCCATACGATTTTGGCAGTTGTTCATACAAAAATGGTACGTAATATATTCGAAAATCTGTAACTTTTGAAGGATTTTTTTTATTGATTTGGCTCCAGCAAAGTAGTTGCAAGTTAAGAACTATTTGGAAAAAAGGGGTCACAACAAATTTTGCCGGATCTTAAATTAATTTTTTTTCCAATAAAATTCAATTCTCAAAAGTTATTTTTTTGCTGGAAAAATGAGTTTTTGGAAAAATTATAAATGTTTGATTGGCAAATCCATTGTTAGAATATCCAATTACATCAAAATGAACTATAGTACAAATCATAGTTGAAAGGTACCCCAAAACTCTATTAGGTTATAAAAATTACGATATTGTGAATTGATTATTTAGTAATAAAAACTAATTAAATTGAATTGAATAAATGTTTGTCAAAATTAGTTGACTTCAGTTTTAACGAAAAAATTAAATTTGCCATCGATTTTTTGATAAAATACACCGTTTTCAAAAGATAGATAATGTTTTATTTCAACTGAAAAAAATCCCGTTTTTGGATTTTTTTAAATAGTTTTCATAACTGTCCAATACTCAAAATATATTTTTTGAAAATTCAGGAAATTTCCAATAAAATTGCCTAAGCGACGTCTGATTCCTGAAACACATCGAAAAAAAGAAAAAGAAGTAGGATGATTGAAGTTTTCTAAGTCCAAAAATCCTTTTATTTTCATTTCCTATTAAATTATAAAAATTGTTCCTATTTTCAAAGATAAGGGTTTTATTGTATTCACAACTAACATTTGATGAGGGTCGTTTTTATTAAACGTGTGACGAATACGATATATTAGCAAAAGAAATTAATGACCTGTAACCTTTCCTTGGTACTAAAAAAAATCACACATTAGGTATCGGGGTCCTTTTCGACCCCAAACTTCAAAAAATCGCCAAATATCCGGTCCGGTCCAAATTCGGTTCTCTTGGTCTCAACTGAAAGCTTTGGATTTCCCCTTTTCGAAACCGACCTGGAAAACCGGATTTGGTCACTGTGGCAACCGGGAATCTGCGACAACCGAAAAAAGACTATGGAACAATTCATGGAACTTAGAAAACCCAATGTCTTGCGATAAAATAGAAAATAAATACTGATCCAACGATTTGAATGGCAAATGGAAGGAAAATATTTTAAGAAATAAATTATCAACTGTAGCACCAACGGGGTCAAAACTTACACGAAGCACCAAGGGAGATGCGCTGGAACTTTATTCGGTCCTGGGCTGGTAGTTCCAAATGTTTCATCAGAATTCCCACACTTCAGAATTTTGTAAGCTCTTCCAAATGTAAGTCATGAACTTGAAATTTTGAAATTTTTATTTTGAAAAGATCGGAAAATTTTACGAATGTTTAATTTTTTAATATTGAAAATAAGACCATAGATATTAACTTAAATTTCTATTTTTCTATTGAGCATGAGCATGAGAGACCACCCATGGTTGTCCTTCTCCGTTGCTGAACAGGACCGTAATAACAACAGGAACGTAATAACTAAAATTTCTATTTTTCTATTTTCCAAAAAAAAACAAATTTCAAAAATCCAAAAATACGGATTTTGGGAAATTATATTTACCAAAATCCGTACAACTTTGCCGAAGACACCAAATCGATCAGAAAATTCCTTCAAAAGTTACAGATTTTGGAATATTTTCGTACGATTTTTGTATGGACAAATGGCTTCCATGCAACCGGATAATTAAAACGTCGGGTAATCGAAACTTCAGATAATCCAAGCTTCTAATAATCTAGTAATACATTAAAAATCATACTGTGTGTTTCCAGAATGGAGCATTTCCATTCGAGCAGTTTTTGCTTTTTCTACAATGTATTTCTTATGGAGCGAACTGTCAAAAACTGCTCGACTGCGGGTGCTCCATTACAAAAAAAAAAATGTATAACTGGTTGCAACTAGAGAACCTTCAAAGAGAAATGACATGGCACTCAAACACAACAAAACTCGCTCTCCCGTCTCTTTCCCGCTCATGTGCTTCTAAACGAAGGAACTCAATTTTGACAAGTAATTCAAGCGCTGCACTGAGTGACGACGCTTCTCTCTCAGGTTCTCTAGTTGCAACCAATGCTTGAAAAGGGACTGCTCGATATTCGATAGAACTTTCTGTCAGCGATCATTTCTCAAAACGATATTTGATCGCTGACACACAACGCCTATCATGACCGTCATTGCTTGGCAACGGTCGAAGAACGTAAACACGAAGACGAAACGAACGAAAAATGCGCACCACTCAAGCTAGAGAACGTGAGTCATGACAGTCATTGCTTGGCGACGGTCGATGAACGTAAACACGAAGACGAAACGAATGAAAAATGAGCATCACTCAAGCAGCCGCCCGAACGAGACAACGTGCTCTTTCTCTTTCTCTCGTTTTTGTTTCTCTCTTCCTAGTGTATGCTGCGTGGTGACAGAAATCATATGATTGCTATCATTGGAGAGATGATCTGAATCTCGGTAGAATGTCAAACGACCGCTCTCTCTTCGATTTTTCTCCTGGAGGGAAGTCAATGATTGTGTGAGTGACTTTGCGAAGCACTCATTCCTTTGTGTGTGAAACGAACGGAAGTAGAATATAAAAATCAGGTTGTCGTGGTGAAGACGATTGGAGTGTTCTATCAGTTATCACAAACAAAGTCGAAATTTCGCAAGCCCTGGTTGCAACTGATATTAAGTTTCAAATTCCGATTCAAAAGCATGGTTCTCAATGGCACAAAAATGTATTTTTTTCGTCTCCTCTAGCATAATAATGGGCAAAAAAGCATGGGATGTTGAGAATTTAAATATTTCAATGAACAGTTAAGATGCAGACTTCAAATTAAATTTGAAGCACTGGCGGTACCAGGGTAGTAGGAAGACCTGAAAACCTCAATAACTTCACAGCATTTTCCTCAGAATGTGTGAAATTACTTATTGTTCTTTGGCACATTATTTAGAGAACATGCACTAATACTAATGGATGTTTGCCATCAGTCATTTCAAAGTACACTTTACTCCAGGGGATTAAATTTACGCGGCCCTTCGGCGCAACACTTTTAGTACTGCACTCGGCAGAAACAGCGCAAAGCCTCGTGTGGGCTCGGCAAACTCTATTATTTCCCATAATCGATTTTTGCGAAATTATAATCGGCTCGCGGTTCCTCGCGCGGACTGCGTGACCATTACCACCACCACCCTTAAAAGCTTTTCATTCACTCGCCATTTTGATGCATATTGCATGTCGTCGTGTCGTATTCCCCAAAGGGATGAAAGCTCGTATGCGTTGACTGCAATAAGCTCACATTTTGCAGCTGCACCTGGACTCTTTGAGCTACGACTGATGGTGGTGTGCTATCTAAGCACAATTTCGAAATGTTTTAAATTTAAACAGAGCAACCTTTTTTGATTAAATGGAAATAGTGGCAAGATTGCAAAACTTCGACGCAATGGCCGCTGTCTGGCGTGGCGTGGGCGTGATGCCACGATTCCGCAGGCCATTTATTCAAGTTTAAAATGCAATTAAAATTTCATTAAAATCCCTCTGCCTGCTTTTTACTGGCAAAAGCCCGCAACCACGACTCTCCCCTATACGGGAAAGGGGAGAGGAGCGTGGCTTTCGCGGTAAACTAACAGCATAATTTATGAGTGAGAATTATGAGGTAAAAAATATTTCCGCCATGTCCGGGCCCTGGAGTCACGTGGCGGGATTTATGATGCATCCCCCGGGGGAGAGGGAAACGTGAATTTTCCGTGTGATGTATGCAGAATAACAGATGTATGCACTTTGCATCACTCGCTGATGATTACGGTTCGACAGACACTGGAGAGCTCCGATGTGCACGGGAACATGCGAGCCCCGGTCTCAGGAGGTCATGCTGGCCGAAGGACGTGATCGAAGTGAGAATTATTGCGAACCTTTATGACTGTCCTGTACCTGGGTAAAAGACTACTTCCAAATTTGTTCTGATAAAACTGACCTCTTTAGGGTGACTCAATTTGAGAAAGAAAGAAATCATTCCAGTAGTACTTTTTAAAATCAATCTACTAAAAGTAGTCAAAAAAAATCAAAATCAAAGAAAAATTATTTGGAATCACTATAAATTACTATCAATAAAATTTACCTTTTCTTATCACTAAAAGAATAGAAACCCTACCAAAGTTCATCCCCACACAGAAAAAAAAAATGATGGTAATATTCATCAGGAAATGGTGACAGACTTTGTGGCAAAAAAATGATAAATTTTACCCCAGAAAATGATGAATTTTCATCAGGTTCACATTTTTACACATTTTTAATGTAATATTACTCAAAAAAAGAGGTAATATTCAACCTACCAAATTTTCAACATTCCAAAATTCAACTTTTTTTTTTCTGTGCATACCACACCCAAAACGTGAGTTCCCCGCCCCCAGTCTTACCTGTTTCGTTGAGCAGTCGGCAGGACTGCATGTGGTGACACAGGTGCCCGTACGCCCCGACGTCCGGCAGCGTCTGATTGACCTGGGACATGTGCCTGGTGAACGCGCCGACGACCGCGGCCAACCGGTCAAATGCGGACATATTTATGTGCCCGTTCGGGAGTCTGTGGAAGAAGGTGGGCGGGGGAGAGAGAGAGATATGTCAGAGGTTGAGTTGAAAAATGTCAAAAGTACATTCATCGGAAATGAATAATAATGTAATCAATGGATTGATTATCTCGCTGGAAGGGTGATGTTGTTGTTGCATGTGAGTGTTTACTGTTGGGGCAAAGGTTGGTGGACAATAATTACCTTTTTTTAATGTACCCAGGAAAACACAAGGTAAACAATATTTTGCTGAATTCTTTATTTATTGTGTTATTAATTTAATCGAAAGAGAATTTATCTCATTTTTCAATTGAATGCGCACTCAAAATTGCTCCAATTATCAAAATTGGCTGTTTCTCAACAACTAAAGCTCCAATATTCATCGTTTCTAAGGACAATTGCATAAGGAATTTTGTGAACCTTTCGATTTTTTTAGAAGTGGAAACTCTTGAAATTTGGTAGGGGAGAGTGGGGAGACTTGATCCCCGGGGAGACTTGATCCCAAGCCTGTATCTCGTCAGCATGTGGGTAAAACAATTAGCTTTGTTCTAGAAAGTTGTGCGAAATTGACTAAAACTCATTGTAGAAAACAAAGAAAAAAAATAAAAAAATGTTTAGATTGAGTTACATACATTTTTCGAAGAAGTGCTGCAAAAAACTTCCAAGAGATCTTTTTTCTTTGTTTTGATAAGTATAGAAAACACTCAAAAATTATTCAAAAAAATATTTGTTATACATAAATTGTTTGATAAACATATCAACTCCAAAACCCTTACGCATTTGACGTTAAATTTATCGTCATACTATTTTTACAATCAATTGTTTAAAAAATTGCGTTTAGGGAGACTTGATCCCTGCATTTTTACAGTCACTGGAATCAGCCTCAAGATTAAATAATTTGGCTGGGTTTTCGTACATAGTTTCCTTTAGTATAGTTGTACATAACTTACTGCAGTTTGAACCATTTTTCAAAAGTTTTGTAAACAAAAATTACCAGCCTTTGTAAACATGCTCAATTTTGGTTCAAAAAAAAAAAATTTAAGTTTTTAAATATTTTACATGCTAAACTTGTTATATTTTGAGCACAAACGTACAGGTTTAATGTGAAATTGCTGTAACTTATAGAAAATTAAAAGTTTGGATGAATAAGAAACATTTTGCTTAAGATTTCTTCAAAATGTTGAAAGGGGGATCAAATTACCCCCAACATTTTGAAAATGCCGGTTTAAAATATTTTTTTAAAACGCTTGGCATTATTCTAAGAGTTTATCTGATGAAATACCCTTATCAGCCAAACATAGTTGAATGTTTAAGCTTTCAATTCATGCAAAAAGATCATAGTTTTGTGAGAAGTTGACAGAGTTAGGTGCGATACAAAAAAAGGGGATCAAGTCTCCCCACTCTCCCCTACCCAAACATGTATAGGTCATCGCTTAAATTTTAAAGTTATCGCAGTTTTAGTAAAAAAAGTCGTTTTTTACCATTTTCGTCATTGTCCCGTTTTTGCGCGCGGCGTGTCTAAAAACACGGTTTTTATTTTCAAAAAATCGTATTCCGGAATATTCACCATTTTTTATATGTTTTGTAATTTTTTTTGAGGAATCCGATAAAAATATTTTCAGACATAGGCTGTTTGGTCCCGAGACCTTCAAAACAGCATTTTAAATTTTCATTCGACTTTTTCAAATGTTAGGATAGATATTTGAAACATCTAACTATTTTTCCTTAAAAGCCTATCTAATAACCTTTCGGTTGAAATGGTGCAAAAATATGATTTTTTGAAAAATGTTGTTTTTTGCGTAATTTTTTTTGAATCATGCTGTTTTTGTGGGGAATTGCTGTATATAGACGATTTTTTTTTGCGAAAATAAAGGTTTTGCGATGCAGTACATTGAAATTTCATAAAGATTCAAAATATTTTTAAACGTGCCCAAACATTCTAAATATGATCATTAATGCAGAAAATGCATTTTAGATGGTTTTCAGTGGATTAGACTTCTATTTCCATTCATTTTTTAAGGGGGTTGCGACATAAATTTTGAAAAATATTTGCAAGGGTCTAATTTTCACAAAACGTAGACTTTTCTAGAAAATACGTAGTTATGTGAAAGTTTAGAACATTTCAAAAACATATTATTACCCAAGTAACATCTTAGGCTTTATCAAAGCTGTCACAACCGCTATAAAACCTATCAGCCAAAACCAACATTAAAACCCTTAGTCGTAACAAACTCCCCAAAACCCCGATAAACCTTACTTAAAACCCAAAAGGACCTCCGCCGAAGGTTGTCACGGCCTTTTTATAAAACCTACATAGGAGTTCAAGGCTTTACAACTGAATCCTAACAACATCCTCAAAGCATTGATAAGACCTTTGTTAAAACCTAGTCAGGAGTTAAGGAAAAATGACATTTCATACGTCTTCAAACGTCTTATGCCAAAAAGGTTTTATTTTAGGAAAAAATAAGTATTTGTCTTGCCAAATGATAAAATGGCGATGATAAATAATAGATATTGGAGGTAATCAAAATAATTTGAAAGCTTATTTGTCGCAATTGGTGGCTCAAATTCAGCTGCGGTTGAAATTTTATTAATAACTGTAGGGGAGATAGAGCCAAAAAAATCAACTCGCTTCATAAAAAAACATTATTTTGTAATCATTGTTTTTAATGTTTAAAAATATTTGTTTGCAATTCTTTGAAAAAAATGTTGAAATTGTTTTTAAACATCCATCGCAATATTAATTATATCAGAAATTCAGCATAAATGAGTGTTTTCGTCAAATTTAAATCAAATTTCTCAGTTCTCTATTTTTTCAACCAAGATGGCGGTCAATCACATTCAATCAGAACACGCGTTTAGCGCCATATTTATGCACTGCTAATTGGCCGCGTTAAAAGCTTTTTCAGGAGCTTGTGGTTTTAAGTAAGCTTTTCGCATGCCTAATGGCACTTGACAGCTAAAACACCCTTGGTTTTAAAGAAGCATGCGATAAAACCGTTTGGCATGACATTGCCATTGGGTTTTCAAGACTCTCTTAAAACTTTCATAAAACCTTATTGAAAGCCATTTAGCTTTTATTGTCACTGCCTATTTATTTTTACGCAATGTCATTGTTATTGAAAAATTCTGGATCAAGATTTGAATGTTTTTTCTAAAACAAACAAGACCGGCCGATCGGGAATGATGCCTTTCAGAGCCTTAATCAAGATTTCAGTCAGAATGGATTCTACAGTGTGTAGAAATTTCATTTAAAATTGAAATTGATGTGGGCCATTCTCAGAAAATTCACACAGCAGTTGCCCCGACCGATCTTGAATTTCCGTGAAACTTTGCTCTAAGGGGTATATTTGGTTCCTGATCACGTGACGGTGGGCGTTACGTCCCTTTTCAATTTTCTAAATATTTTTTTTTAAACTACTCCATAAAATGTTCTAAAATTATCGTTCAATAAACTACTTTTGGACATGTCCTTAAAATTGAATAAATACTAGTTCAAATCAACACAGATTATAGCTTTTAAAATAAAAAAAAAGTCGACTTTACTTTTATTTTTACAGTTTCCAAGGCTCTCAATTTTACAGCACTGTTACTATCAACCCACACCTTCATCATATGAAGTGTACAAAATGCAATTTGCAGCGAGACGCAAGCTTGCACAAAATGCCAGCTGCAAACATTTCCCCAGAACATTCATGACTCTAAAAAACTAAAACTACTATGGGGGAAAAAAAAACTCCGGAAAATATAACGTACCCAACAACTAGTGTGATCCCTACAAACAATGAAGGCTGCGAAGGCGTCAGGTGGAAACTGTTCGGGCTGTTGTTTCAACTTTTGGCCTCCGGAAAATGCAGCACAGAGGATTACTGCCGGACCAGGTCCAAGGGACGCGCGCCAACACCCTCGGCAACACGACCCAGTAATTGCATCTGTGTGCGTGTGACTGTTTGTGTGCTGCGCAACCATCCGTTTTCGGCTATTTCGTCCACGTTGCATTTCCCCAAGGGCACCGGGCCACACCTGGGCTGATGGAGGCAACCCATGGTTGGTTGGCGGGTCATTCATGAACTATGAGTGCAGTTGATCTGAACCACTCTTAAAAAATATTCCAGTGTTGTTTATGGATGACCCCCAAGCACAAATCTCAAATGCAAACGCTGATGCAGCGACGTGTGTTCAATACAAAGCATGATGCCTGAAACCGTGGAAAGCCGTACGGTTCAACTGACGAAACCGCCCTCGGGATCCAGCAATCCTAATGAGTAACTTCCGTTCGACCAAAACCTCGGTGCGTTCAATCCAATCAGCACGAATTCGACGAAGTTAGGAGCAGCTGCTGCAGTGGCTTTTGATCAATGTTCAAAATTCAAATTAAAAAACGGCGAGATAAAGTTGATGAAGTTTCGTTAAACAGATTATTTGCAATTTGCAACACCTGCAGCTAACGAAATAATCAAGTTTTCAACACTAACGAAACATAAGTTTGGGGTCGTCGTCTTCACGCGTGCATTTCGGACGCCGTTTCGTGCAACTTTTTGAGATACCTTCAACAAAAACCATAAAAACCCCTGCAATGTTGCCACTCGTTATATATTTTAAACATTGTTTCGATCAAAATTTGCTACTTTGAAATAGTTTTAACCTGGGTGCAGAATAGTTGTCCGCAAAGCGGCCTCAATTTAGAACTGTCAAAGCGGAACCAATTTACTGTTCGCATAATTAAACCAAGAAGTGGCAAGTATTGTGATCGATCTATAATTTATTTAGTCAGGAATAAAAAAAAAAATCGACGGCTATTGAGGTATTCGAAGTCAAAACATCTTAATAAGAGGGTTGAAATCGAGATTGGCATAATTCGTCGCTAAAATTTTATAATCGCTATGTCTCACGAAAAACCTATGTTTATGACGCTCTTTTAAATGTTAGCGACGAATTATCAATAACTATGAATAGTACTTTCCAAATAATATTGGATAATCTTACTCCGATATTATCACTACACATAATCTCGGAACTCCCATTCGGTTGCTCTTCTGATTCACGAAATTCCACCCACTTTTGACACAATTTTTCATCACGTGGAAAACAAAAAAAGGCCTCTTTTGGCCGCCCATCGTTTAGTCTACGAAGAAAAAAGTGCGAAGCACTTAATTTTTCTACTATGGGGGAAAAAAAAACTCCGGTAAATATAACGCGCCCAACAACTAGTGTGATCCCTACAAACAATGAAGGCTGCGAAGGCGTCAGGTGGAAACTGTTCGGGCTGTTGTTTCAACTTTTGGCCTCCGGAAAATGCAGCACAGAGGATTACTGCCGGACCAGGTCCAAGGGACGCGCGCGCAAACACCCTCGGCAACACGACCCAGTAATTGCATCTGTGTGCGTGTGACTGTTTGTGTGCTGCGCAACCATCCGTTTTCGGCTATTTCGTCCACGTTGCATTTCCCCAAGGGCAACGGGCCACACCTGGGCTGATGAAGCAACCCATGGTTGGTTGGCGGGTCATTCATGAACTATGAGTGCAGTTGATCTGAACCCTCTTCAAAAATATTCTAGAGTGGTTTACGGATGACCCCAAAGCTCAAATCTCAAATGCAAACGCTGATGCAGCGACGTGTGTTCAATACAAAGCATGATGCCTGAAACCGTGGAAAGCCGTACGGTTCAACTGACGAAACCGCCCTCGGGATCCAGCAATCCTAATGAGTAACTTCCGTTCGACCAAAACCTCGGTGCGTTCAATCCAATCAGCACGAATTCGACGAAGTTAGGAGCAGCTGCTGCAGTGGCATTTGATCAATGATCAAAATTCAAATTAAAAATGGCGAGGAAAAGTTGATTAAGTTTCGTTAAACAGATTATTTGCAATTTGCAGCACTTGCAGTTAACGAAATAATCAAATTGTCAACACTGACGAAACATAAGTTTGGGGTCGTCGTTTTCGTGCGTGCATTTTGGACGCCGTTTCGTGCAACTATTTGAGATACCTTCAACAAAAACCATAAAAAATCGCTGCAATGTTGCCACTCGTTATATATTTTAAACATTGTTTCGATCAAAATTTGCTACTTTGAAATAGTTTTAACCTGGGTGCAGAATAGTTGTCCGCAAAGCGGCCTCAATTTAGAACTGTCAAAGCGGAACCAATTTACTGTTCGCATAATTAAACCAAGAAGTGGCAAGTATTGTGATCGATCTATAATTTATTTAGTCAGGAATAAAAAAAAAAATCGACGGCTATTGAGGTATTCGAAGTCAAAACATCTTAATAAGAGGGTTGAAATCGAGATTGGCATAATTCGTCGCTAAAATTTTATAATCGCTATGTCTCACGAAAAACCTATGTTTATGACGCTCTTTTAAATGTTAGCGACGAATTATCAATAACTATGAATAGTACTTTCCAAATAATATTGGATAATCTTACTCCGATATTATCACTACACATAATCTCGGAACTCCCATTCGGTTGCTCTTCTGATTCACGAAATTCCACCCACTTTTGACACAATTTTTCATCACGTGGAAAACAAAAAAAGGCCTCTTTTGGCCGCCCATCGTTTAGTCTACGAAGAAAAAAGTGCGAAGCACTTAATTTTTCATCGAAAACATCAACATCAACAGATCCAAAATGTTTTATAATAATTCACTTCAGCAGCAAAAAATATGTCACGCTTGAGCTTGAACATAGCCTTCTACTTTGTTTATGTTTACAGCTGTAGTGCAGTTGTATTAGTGGGGAGCAGTGGGGAGCTTTCGAAAATCACGTTACGCATTCTGTCTTTTCAGCACCCAGGTTTTAACTTTTTTACAAGAAAGGCATAGGATTTGCTTTTGAAAAAATATCTACGCAAAATTTAAAAGAAATCCGGTCTCGGGCTACACAAAACCTAGAACAAAACTCCAAGTAGGGGAATTATACCCTTTCTAATCAAACACCTACCTTCGTCATATGGAGAGTTTGATGCTCGATTAAAGCTCCAAAAGTACTATTTAGGCTGTAAACTTACCAGAAACAGCACCGCCTCGAGTAAGCACGCAAATGTATGCCACTTACTGGCCAAAAAGATCAAATTTAATGCATTTTTGATCATAATTTCTATTTTGTGAGACCATTTCTCATCATTTTGGTGGCACACACATCCACACGCAAGATCAGAGGTTAACTGCTTAACGAAAGTCGCCATCAATATCTTTTCACTTGCACTAACGATTTCAAAGCGCTTAAGATATAAAATTGCTTCCAACTACCGGCAACATGTTCTTTTGACCGTTACTTAGTCACTCACTTGAAAAAAAAAATCCCGAAACATGTAAATAATTAGCAAGCGCCATCAAAAAAACAAACGCGCTAAGTCTTTTGACGTTTCAATTTTGACCATCCATTCCAATCGAAGGCCGAAGAAAACCGATCGAGAAGCGAAGGCAAATAAAGAACAAAGGGTGGCCACCAACACCACCAGCAGCGTCTATTGGAGTGAGCCAGTGATGCCAGGAAACTTTCTCTATAAATGCTACTTTTCGTGAGTGTTCGCTCAAAATTTCATCAATTTTGGCAGCACGAAGCAGACCCAAACGAGCGTTGGAAGAAAAAAAGAACTAAGCTGAAAATAGAAAAATGGGCGTGGCCCAATGCACACGACTGATTAGAATGCGTTTTGAAATATTTTTTTAAAATGCTTGTAAAAGGAATAGCATAACTTTTAATAAAAGTGAAAATAAACAGAAATGTTCACAAAAAGTTGCTCTACTCGTTGGTGTACTTGGTTTTACTGAATTTCAAGGAACACTCCAGATTATCCAGCATCATTCAAACAAGACCGCTTATTAGGCTTAAAATGGGTTTATTTCCCCTACATTTCGACGTCGTCGTGCTATCTTGCCGCACCCGCCATTTCGACGTTCTGAGAAAAATGCGTTTTAATGTTTGACCTTGAATAAACAATAACGAAACACGTTTTGTTTGGCTGACCATTATGTGCATTGTCCCGAAGTTTGGTTGAAGTTGGTTGCTGGAGTCCCGAGTTATAATTACAAATGTTTACGGTAGTCTAACTTGTACGTGCGTCAAACGCGTTCTGACCTGAAATCCCTTTGGCCAGTTGTCGCACTTACATCAATTTTCAGAGAGTGACAAGATAGCACGACAAGATTGAAACTACTTTCATACGAAAAGTGACAAAAAATTTCAGAGATTTCTTGGTTTTCATTGAATATCTCAGAATTGAAATCGAATTTTGGGGATCTGTGAAGGTCAAAAGATGAGGCATTGTGAGCTGCACAAAATGGCGTTCTTAACTCAATTTGGCCCAAAATGCACGTACGACAAGTTAGCACGACGGCGACGATTTTGTAGATTTTGATGAGTTCTAAATAGGGAAACAACATGCAATTCCATATTTTTTTTTTATTTGGCTCAAACTTTAAGCGATCTTGCCAATGAAAGAAGCCATTTTGTGTCATTGGTTCACCCATACGAGACTCCCTACAATTTTGGCAGCTGTCCTTTTTTTCCTTGCCTATTTAATTACCAAATTTATTTTCTCAATATTTCATCACAGCCTATTTTTGGCCATTATGACCACCATCATGGATTTAAATAGCCTATATCACTTGAAAGCAGCTAATGATAACGTCTGATTACAGCTGGGTAGAGGTGGGCAAAACCGCTCTTTTTTAGGAGCCGCTCATTTTCGTTCGCTCATTAAAAAGAGCCACTCTTTTGAACGGCTCTTTCGCTCTTTTAAAAAAATTGGATGAAAAGTTTTTTTTTAAGAATCGTGTGATTTTAGAAGTTATTTTAAACTGGACTTTTATAAATTATTTGATAAAAAAGTTAAAACTGAAAACGAGAAGATGCCCTTGAAAACCATAGGTCTTGGTGGTCTCTATGTCAAGATTTCTACTCGAACCTAAACATCTAAACATCCTAAACATCATCTAGGATGTTGGACAAATTGATATAAATTTTAAAATTGCGTTTATTTCTGCAAGAATGGAACTAATGCTGATATTTATTTGGAGAAAATATTATGTGAACTCTTTTCTAAACTCTGATTTAATCGATAAAGTCTATAACGCTAAAGTTTAATCGGACAAAAGGATTTTTTTTCCATAATCTCTAAACTATTCAGTAGATTTTTGGTAATATTTTACAAATTATGCAATTTGAAATGCTCAAATTTGTATTCTGGTGTATTCCTTTTGGGATTAATTTTTATAAGGATTGAAATATTTTAAACAGCATTTTCAATTTCCAAAAACAAATTCAATACTACATGTTTTTTTTTTGTAAATTCATTAAATTATATTTATAAGAAAAATCATGACATCTTGAAACGGTTCTTTCAAAAGTCCAGAGTTTCGAAAAGAACCGCGTTTCTTTTTTTGTGAGCCACGGTTCGTTCGCTCTTTTTAGTGAACCGGCTCTTTGAGCGGCTCGCTCTTTTTTTGCCCACCTCTACAGCTGGGTAATTCTCCACTAACACACACAGCAGTAGGCCCGACCCCTCTTCGATTTGCGTGAAACTTTGTCCTAAGGGGTAACTTTTGTCCCTGATCACGAATCCGAGGTCCGTTTTTCGATATCGCGTGACGTATGGGCGGTACGACCCCTATCATTTTTGAACATGCGAAAAAAGAGGTGTTTTTCAATAATTTGCAGCCTGAAACGGCGATGAGATAGAAATTTGGTGTCAAAGGGACTTTTATGTAAAATTAGACGCCCGATTTGATGGTGTACTCAAAATTCCGAAGAAAAACGTATTTTCATCGAGAAAAACATAAAAAAAAAATAAAAACTCTGCCAGTTTCCGTTACTCAACTATAAAAACTTTTGAAACAAGTCATTTTAAGGTAAATTTAATGTACTTTTCGAATCTACATTGATCCAGAAGGGTCATTTTTTCATTTTGAATCATAATTTTTCATTTTAAAATTTCGTGTTTTTTCTCACCTGGCAGGGTTATTTTTTAGAGTGCAACAATGTTCTACAAAACTGTAGAGCAGACAGTTACAAAAATTTTGATATATAAACTTAAGGGGTTTGCTTGTAACCATCACGACTTATCGTGATTATACGAAAAAAAGTTTTGAAAAAGTTAGTCGGCGTCGATCATGGCCGTTCATCGTCACACGCGACAGACACGGACGAACAATGTTACACTCTAAAAAATAACCCTGCAAAGTTAGAAAAAAAACACGAAATTTTAAAATGAAAATTTTTGTTCTAAATGAAAAAATGACCCTTTTGGGTTAATGTAGATTCGAAAAGTACATTAAATTTCCCTTAAAATGACATGTTCCAAAATTGTGTACAGTTGAGTAACAGAAAATGGCAGAGTTTTTAAAACTTTAATTTTATCTAAAACAAATGTGAAAATTCCAATTTACAACCCTGGGAACCCACGTCAACTTAAGTGGTCCGTGTCCCAATGCTACATATTTTACTTCGGCCATGAACTTTTGGAAAGTTCACTTTTCCACGTACAGTAGGAAACTTTCCCACACGATGACGTTACTGCACACATCAGACCAACCGTCCGGAAAACCCCCCAGGAGAAGCAGCAGGATGCGGACAATATCGGTGCAACCCATGTCCCTCGGGGGGAGGTTTACTATAGATTCCACACTTCCACGCTCCACGCTCACTTACCGTACACAGCAGTCCTCCCGTGATTTAAGCGCCAGCTTGACGATGTCCACAAAAACCGGCACGACAACCCACTCGTTCGGCTTGGCCGACTTGGGCCCGGTGGCCAGCGATACCGTGGAAGATCCCGTTGACGATGGCTGTTGTTTCCGCTTCTTGTCCAACGTGGTCGAGCCGGGCCCGGTTGCCGTCTGTTTGCTCCACAAATTGCCACATCCTTCCGCGTGACGTTGCATACAATCCAATTGTTGGCTGGTCGTCGACGAAAGTTTGCTCCACTGGGGAAAAAAGGAAGAGTTGGGAGTCAAAAGCTTTTCGAGGACATTGGAACAGTTCTTTAGAAAATTATGGATATTTTCAAATATAATTATCAACTTTTTAATTCAATTTCCCTTACATTGTAAAATTATTCAACATATTTTTAGAAAGTGATGAACTACGAATGAAACTTTCAAAGAATGCAATTTCGCAGAGAATAGCTCAATTACATCCTGTCGGAGTTGAGTCCCGGCTTTGTCTTCGGTGCTCGCTCCGCTTGCTGGATGCATCAGTAAAGATAAAATTAATTAACGCTGGTGCCAGTTGCACCAAGAGCTGTTGTACAGCAAGTCCCATTCTCCATTATCCCGGGCTCAACGGTAATGAATTTACAAAACTTTTCCCAGGAAACAGAGCTGAAGCGTCCCCTTGACAGCTGATCCCGAGGCCCCAGGTGAAGTGGCCAAGCCCTCGTCAGAGCTTCAACTGTAGAGAGAAAGAGAGAGTCGAGCAGCAATTGAAATCAACCAATCAAATCGGATAAGTGGCCGGGTCGTTCATCGGTTCCGGCAGATTTCATGCCCGTTGGATGTTTGTTAGGAGAGCACTCCGGTTTTGAAGAGCGGAAAAAAAAGTTTCGCCCGGAAATCATATTTCATCCAATCGTTTCCGAGGATGCCAAGTGGGGGGCGCCACCATGCGGTGATGGAATGCAATAAATTTTCATTTCAGCACCCACTTGGAGTGTTACATCAATTCACGACGGAAGAGGGCGCTTGAAGTTTCAATTCAATAACTCAATAAAAAAAAGTAGGTTTATTTTGATTTTTTATCTCAAGTCTGTATTTATAATAACAAAAAAAAATGGTGAAGGAGCAATCGACCGCTGATTCAATTAAAATAAATCCTACACCTAAATGGTACAAATTCTTTAATTTTTACATCTGTTTGCAGTACTCGCCCATCAATTACTTGATGCTTGAAAAGTTTACCTTCTTTATTGCAACATCATCCCCCTATCAAAACATTTGTGTTTTCATCTATTTTTGTGTTGAATTTTCGTTTTAGTTTTGTTTCGCTCAACGTTTATGGGGTGTTATTAAGCTTAGTTTAAAACAGGGGTGCCCAACCTTTTGGCCCTGCGGGTCAGATCTTATTTTTCTGAGGCAGTGGCGGGCTGGAAAAAATATTTGATAAAAGTTAAAAAAGTAAACTAATTTTTTTGATTTTTTTTCATGATTGTCTTTTAAAGTAAATAAATAAAAGAACTAGTGTTGCAAATAAGATTCATATATCTTGATTTTAAGAATGAAAAAAAAAGATAACTTTCAACAATGTGTTCATTTGACTTATTTTAATTTTTGTTTGTTTAAAATTGTATAGTTATTGTTTTTGACGATTGCAATTAAATACCTTGATATAATTTTTTATAAAAAAAAACATTAAAATTTCAATGGTCGTTGCAATTTTTTTAAGTTTAATTTCCTCAACACTACAATATAAAAAAAATCAATGAGACATGATAAAATTTATTCAAACGAAATTTGGATTCGAATATCCTTTACAAAAAAAAAAACATTTTGTGTTGCTGTGCATCTTTATTCAATTATTTCATAATGATTTACAGTAAAAAAATTAAAAAGTGTGAAAAAAAAACTAATTTTTAATTAATTTTTCTTCGAAATTCAAAGTTTATGAAAAACTATATATTTTGCTCCCTAATTTCTTGACTCATTTTGAGACATTCTTTAATATTTTAAAAATATTTCCCGAGCAGACGGATATAACGAGTTAAAAACATTTTTTGATATTTGAAAATACTGGGCCAATATCATTGTATATTATTTATAACATGTTTTGTTATTCGTCGTTATGATTTTTTTGTTATTGAATTGTTATTGTAATAACAGAATAATAACATTTTGAGTTATTCTTCGAACAAATCTTAGTTTTTTTTTTGTAATTTTAACAACTAATCCGATCATCCCAAAAACAGTTGGAGTTATTTTTCCATTACAAAAATTGTTATTCCCAAGTTGTTTTGGCTTCCAACTAATATCAGACCAATAACAAATTTTGATGTGATAACATAAACTGTTATTAAACTCTTATGCAAAAATTGATTTTGGAAGAATTTTTCATAACACTTTTTGTTATTTTAACAGTATTTGTTATTGAAATGGCATGAATTTTGTTATTACCGTCTGCCCGGGTTGCGGCGATCTTTTTCAGTATGAATAATTTGCTTTTTAAGCTTTTTTTAATCTTTATCACTGAAAAGCTGTTTTGGAAAAATACATTAGTTTATGATTACTTAGGCCGTTGCAAATATTTTTTGAAGTTTATGTTCCTCGACTCTGACCAAAGTTGAGGGGAGGGGGAGGGGGGCAAGCGTAAACATGGTAAATATGATTATCAATGCAGAAAAATGCATTTTAGATTGTTTTCAGTTGATTAGACTTCTATTTTCATGGAAATTTAGAAGTTTTTTGGAAAAATATTTTTTTGCCCCTTGATTTTTCAGACCATAAACTTTGAAAAATATTTGCAACGGCCTTATTTATTTAAAAAATAGAAAAAAAGCAATTTGAAGTAAACACTGTTAAAACAGAAAGAAATTTTAATTTAGTGCCTTTTTATACATTTTTAAACAAAAATCCAAGTTTTTCATAAATCCCAATATATTACGAAATGGGTTATTTTGTTTTTCTGGCACCATTTTTCAGTTTAAAAATATCAATATAGAAATTATAAGAATCAAATTCAAACATGAGGAATGTTTGATTTGATGTGATAACCAACAGGGCCACAAGGTTGCCTAGAATTACAGTGGCTCAGACTTAAAGGAAGCATCTTCAAATTACTGCCGTATGAAGGGCCAAAAGGGGGTGGTTGGACGCGAACAAGCAAACTCACTCACGGTGAGAATCTCCTTCCGACAGAATTTTTCATTTTAAAATTCTGTTTTTCAAAAAATAACTTTTTTATTTTGACATTTTTTTAAGAATCGCCATAACGATTTGTTCATATATTACGTCCAGAGATTTCGGGATTTCAGACCCCCTTCCCCTCTGTCACGCACTTTTCCTATACCTTTAACATGGGCTGTCAAAAACCAAAGAACCCCCCAAAGTCATTTACCTGTATGGCCATTTTACCGAATTGACAGATTCCCGAATGGTTATTTACCAGATAATTCCATTTTCCCGAATGAAATTTACCTAAAGATATTAACTAAATTGTTTTTATGGTAAATATAAAGGCCTATTTTCACAAAAGTCAGATATAAATATTAAATTCTGCTAACGTGCGTTTATGTATGAAAAAAAAAAAACACACACAAAAATAACAGCAGAAGGCCATTTATTAACCACGCGGACATTTGAAGAGGGAGAGGAATTGAGATCATCCACGTTCCATACAAAAATTGTATGAACAGTTGTCGGCAAATGAAAAAAAAAATCCAACCCGGTATCCATCGGTAAGGATTGCACAGCAACGATATCTTTATGTGACGACCAGCGATGAAATAATCATCATCAAAAGAAAATCTTTGGATGTTCATCAAGAGAAAAAATCCGAAGGGAGCATGGCTCTCCTCTCTCGCGCACGAAAGATCGGTAAAAAGAATCTAAAAAAATCATCATCTTGATTATTCGGCGGAACATCTTTTTCACTACTACACATGAGCAGTTCTCTAGGATTTCGGTCATTCGATTTTTTTTTGTATTTTTTAATCCGACTGAAACTTTTTTGGTGCCTTCGGTATGCCCAAAGAAGCCATTTTGCATCATTAGTTTGTCCATATAATTTTCCATACAAATTTGGCAGCTGTCGATACAAAAATGATGTATGAAAACTCAAAAATCTGTATGTTTTGAAGGAATTTTTTGATCGATTTGGTGTCTTCGGCAAAGTTGTAGGTATGGATACGGACTACACTGGAAAAAAATAATACACGGTAAAAAAAATTTGGTGATTTTTTTATTTAACTTTTTAACACTAAAACTTGATTTGCAAAAAAACACTATTTTTATTTTATTTTTTTTTTGATATGTTTTAGAGGACATAAAATGCCAACTTTTCAGAAATTTCCAGGTTGTGCAAAAAATCATTGACCGAGTTATGAATTTTTTAATCAATACTGATTTTTTCAAAAAATCGAAATTTTGGTCGCAAAAATTTTTCAACTTCATTTTTCGATGTAAAATCAAATTTGCAATCAAAAAGTACTTTATTGAAATTTTGATAAAGTGCACCGTTTTCAAGTTATAGCTATTTTTATGTAACTTTTTTTCAAAATAGTCGCAGTTTTTCATTTTTTAAAATTAGTGCACATGTTTGCACACTTTTGAAAAAAAATATGTTTGAAAAGCTGAGAAAATTCTCTATATTTTGCTTCATCGGACTTTTTTGATACGACCTTTAGTTGCTGAGATATTGCCATGCAATGGTTTAAAAACAGGAAAATTGATGTTTTCTAAGTCTCACCCAAACAGCCCACCATTTTTCAATGTCGATATCTCAGCAACTAATGGTCCGATTTTCAATGTTAAAATATGAAACATTTGTGAAATTTTCCGATCTTTTCGAAAACAATATTTTCAAAATTCAAATCAAGACTAACATTTCAAAAAGGCCAAACATTGAATATTACGCCCTTTTAAAATTAAAAAGTTAAATAAAAAAATCACCAAATTTTTTTTACCGTGTATTATTTTTTTCCAGTGTAGTCCGTATCCATACCTACAACTTTGCCGAAGACACCTATGCGATCAAAAAATTCCTTCAAAAGATACAGATTTTTTAATTTTTATACATCATTTTTGTATGGACAGCTGCCAAATTTGTATGGAAAATTATATGGACAAACTAATGATGCAAAATGGCTTCTTTGGGCATACCGAAGGCACCAAAAAAGTTTCAGTCGGATTAAAAAATACAAATATTAAAATTGAAGAAAAAAGACCGATTTCGTAGAGAATTGCTCTACTACACTTGCAAGTGTAACGTCACACGTCGAAAAATAACCTGTCAAATTTTGTAGATGGGCAATGTGTGTAAACAGAGTTAAATAAATATTTTTGAGTGGTGCTGACAAGAAATTCACAAAAAATCATCAGCAGATTGATTTTCTTGGAGAATTTCGGGAGCGATTTTCTTTTGCGTGATTTGCTTCCTCTCTCTTCCGCGGGTGAAGAAAGTTTGCAAGAGAAAATGTTTTTTCGCGATTATTCCATCCCTGATTCCGTCACTGACGACTGAATGCAGGATTCAGTTTGCTGTAGAATTTGTTGAACTGAAAATAAGGTCTTTATCAATTAATTTTGATTTTATACTGTAAACTACCTTCTTTGCCATTAAATAAATTCGAATACTTTATCCGGCAAATTTGGTTTTCAAATAATTTTCCAGAGAAAATCTCTTTTTGAATTCCACTGACAAGTAGCCGGGACCTGGTCAGCTCCCCAACAACCTCCAGAGTGTATTAACGAAGATCATTCAAGTTTTATGATGTAGGACATATTTTTTCTGGAATGTGGGTTTCGGGAAAATGTCATAGATTTGTTTAGTTCAGGTGAACTATTAAATAATACATCAAATTACAACTTTATTGATTATTGTTAGGCTTAGTGATTTTTCACGCTCGAAAATAGGAAATTTCACGGGGACCTCAATTTCAAAACATCAAATTTCACGCAAATTTCGCGGAACGAGAAAAATGTTAAAATAACTCTGGAAATCTTTTGTTTAAATCACAGAAACTACTTATTATTTTTCAATAAAATAATCTTCACTAAATTTGAACGTGACACAAAAAAAATCTCATAATTTTCAAAAAAGTTTCCACCTGGTTTATGGACGAGCTCTATTTATATTTAAAAAAAAACAAAATGTAGGGCATGCGTATTATCATTTATTGAACTATTTTTTTTCATTTTTCGACTAATAAAGCAAAAAAGTTTTCGATGATTTGCTTCTGTTTTATCAGTTAACATTTTATTGAATTTCATATCAAAGCAAGATTCAACAATCTTGTCCAGCAAAAATGAGTAAAATGGATTGAATTTTCTGCGACATTCAGCCCATTCAATATATTATTTAAGGATTCATCCCTATTTTCAAAAACTAAAATAGGCAAAAATAATATAATTTGCAACGAAATCGAAATTTTTATTCAAAATCAGAACAGAAAACAATAAAAGATGGAAAATAAATCTGAAATGTTTTTAAATGGTGATTTCAGAGATAAAATAACAAAGCTTATTTCTTTTAATTTCTTTTGAAATTTTACATTTCAAATAAAATAGTAGTAAAATTTTTACTAAAGCGAAAAAAAATATTACTAAATTTTGTTAGTTCCTAAAAAACTGAAAAATCTAAACAATTCTTCAAATGGTTCATATCAAGCTTTTCAATTAAAATCTTATAAAATTTACTTAAATAGTGTTTATGGTTAAAATATTGATGTTATTTAAAGAAAAAAATTATAAATTTCAAAAATTCACACCTAGAGCGTCCAATTTCCCGGGGTTACAAATTTCCCGGGAAACGGGAAATTTTAAACCAATTTCCCGGGAAATCCCGGGAATTCCCGGGAAATTTAAATTTATTGAAAATTGTTTTGATCTTGGTTCTGCTGCAACTAAGTTGTTTAGAACAGCGTCTAAAAGGCTAAAACAAGTGTGAAGATCAATTAACAGCTTAACCGCATATAAAAAATTATAAAACTGCAAGAAAATTTTATTTTTTTCTTATTTTATAAGCTCCAATAGTACAATAAATCAAAAAATTATGTCATTTATTTTTTTATCAAGGTAATTGATAGTGAGTAGTGGAACAGCGTCTAATTTCGTTGTACCTCTTATGTTGGCAGGTCAGTACTTTGACGTTCAATTACAATTCATTGAAGGCGATTTCAACTGAAATAGAGTGATAAATAGCCCAATAAGAAGTGAGCAAGCAAGTTACTTTTA
Organism: Culex pipiens pallens; assembly: GCF_016801865.2. Lineage (NCBI taxonomy): Eukaryota > Metazoa > Arthropoda > Insecta > Diptera > Culicidae > Culex > Culex pipiens. Next base: position 96,700,775 of record NC_068938.1, on the reverse strand, counting down.
AAAGAATTGCAAAATTAGTTGTTTAAATAGGAAAAAAAAGCAAATTGGATGGAGTTAGGAGCGAGTTTTTAACCTGCAAAACCTACGAGAATTTCCCCTAAAATGAATCCATACTCCACAATCATACAAATTATTTTCTTACCTCTGTGACCAGTAAAAGAGAGCGTGGTTTAATACAAAAAGTTGGAAAAAAAACATGCAGAAATTATGTTTTTCATGACAAATAACTTTTCTAAAAAAAGTCATAATGGTTTCAGTTCTTGGACAAAATGGCAAAGCAAAAATCAAACTTCTCTTGTTTGTTTTACTTCAAACAACTCAATGTTTTCAAATATTTGGAATTAACATCATGTCACAATCAGTCTTACATTTTTTGATATTTAAGCTTCTAACACCCATTGTTACACCAGTGCTCCATTTTTCTTTTACTACGTATTGTAATTTCTTGTATTAATCTTCTCATTGAAAAGTGCCGGCGACAAAATTGGGCGAAAAGTTCACCGCCCGGAGATCGCGAGTTGGCGCGAGCGAATGAACACCGCGAAAAAAGATTCGGGGGTGCATTGGGGTTAAATGATCATTTCGTCATTCGGTTTAATTAAAAAATAATTATGTTTTCGTAAATATCGCTACTTTGATGCGATGTTATTCATTTTTACAGTAAATTAGGCATTGTTACATCAAATTTGACCTTTCAAACGCCCTAGAATGGCCAAATTTTAAAACATCAATGTTTGCCAATTTGACCGTTTTACCCCCAATTCCCCTTGTAGAACAAAAGAAAAGTTCATCCGCGGTCTGTCAGCAGCGCGCTGTTTTGTTTGCTGGATCAACATTTGGAAATGTCGAACGTTGAAGGAAATCGCTCAAAAAATGGAAATTAACCGATTTCAAATGTTATGGCCGCAAATGAAAGGTAAGGGTGGCTAATTTTTTATTCCGATCTGTAAAACTAGTTCTGGCGAGGGTTCTGGGCACTACGGCAATAGATTTTACCGGCGGGTTGCTTCCGGTTGAATTTGATTTGAGGAGAAGGTTTTTCAATCCACCAGGGGCTTATTCGGGGGCAACAGTTTCGGTAATCCGGAACTTCCGGTAAGTTTCATATTTGCAGTGTTTAGCATGAAAAACAAACTAAGACCAATCTTTCAAGTGTGCGCTCTTTTTGAGGAGGGGCGCAAACCGAAGAAGAGTGCAACTCGGGGGAGCGTTATTTCGGGGTTTGAGCGCAAATCGAAGGAGCGTTATTCCGGGGTTTTGGCGTAAAATGGGATTTTCTTTTTTAATTTTATTTACAATTAAACGAATCATTTATATAAGGGGTCATCCACAAAACACTGATAATGGGCCATCCTAAAATCTGGGTATCCAAGAACTCCCGGATGTCATGGCCTAGATAGCTACCTGATCAACGGAGGTCTATATAGGTGAATTAACCATCGGTGTAGCTTCAGATAGCTTTAGTGAACCACGATGGATACCCTTCGCCATGTTGGATTATTATGGGTCCTCCAGGAACTCCCGGGATTTATGACCTGATGATTTACCTGACTTCCGGGAGTTCCAACAATCCAGCATGGTGCAAAGTGTCCCTCCTGGTCCACTGAAGCTTCTTGAAGCGATACCGATGGTTGATATACCCATATAGTTTCGCGTTGATCAGGTAGATCATCAGGTCATCACTTCCTGGAATTCTTGGATGATCGATAACAACGTACCCCAGAGTATCTATCGTTGTTCACTACCTGAAGCCACACCGATGATCAATTCACCCATATAGACAATAGGGTCCTAAAGCCCTGAGTCAATTGTTATGTTCAACGGTAAAAAACAGATTAAAACCCATTTTTGATCATTTTTTTTATTTAAATGCAAAAAATAGGACAGGACAACATTTTTTTTGATGAATCAACTAAGGTCCGCTTAGAACGAGCTGTGATTTTTTTTTAAATTGATTTAAAATCGATTTTAAATCCTTCTCGGTCGTACAAAGTGTCATTGTACTCAGAAAAATAAGCTTTATCGTTGTGAACAATAATATCACAAATGTAAGCTTCACCTTTGGGCCCAATTGAAACAGAAACATATCAAACGAAATATTTGAAACCAAACCTGCACAACAACAAACAAACAGAAAAATGAGGCGTTAATTTGGATTCAACAAAGTATTTAATTCCTTTCGTTATTGCAAATCGACTTTTGATTGCATTTTCAGATTTGTATGAAACCTTGTCCATTGATGTTTTTTATGACCAAAATAGTTATTGTGCACTATTGCCTCATATTCTTCATACAAAATGGTGTCTGTCTATACAAGTTTTCGCAAATCTGTATCTTGAGATAAGATTTTCTGAATACCAACCATTGGCAAAGTTTTAAGTTATGACCAGGTTTGAATAAAAAACTTTTTTTAGTCTAAAAAAGCTTATAGTTACAAAGGTTAATACACCCATATAGACCCCCGTTGATTAGGTAGATCATCAGCATGGCTTTCTACCTAAGGTACTCGCGAGTGTGTAGTAGTGCGGTTGTCAAAATCGTTATCTCTGACTCTCTCACTCCACTGCCACTGACATTGTTTATGTTTTACTTTTCCTGGCACGGTCCATTGTTCGTTTGTTATTGTTTTGGTTTTAGTGGCACGGAGTCATGCACTCACACTAATGCAAAGCAGGATCGTGAGTACCTATGATATACAGCCTTGGATCATCAGGTCATAACTCCCGGGAGTTCCTGGAGGACCCATAATAATCCAACATGGCGAAGGGTATCCATCGTGGTTCACTGAAGCAAAATGAAGCTATACCGATGGTTAATTCACCCATATAGACCTCCGTTGATCTGGTTGATATCCAGGTCATAACATCAAGGAGTTCTTAGAAGACTTATAACAATCCAACGTACCCCAGTGTGTCCATCGTTGTTCACTGAAGCTACGCTCAAACCCCGATGGTTTGACACCAACTGTTGTCAGACGAACGGGGTCACTTTTTAGTTTGACACCCCTTTTACACGGAGTTCACGCACACTACCAAACGTGTGTTTTGATAGTGTGCGTGAGCGCCGTGTAAAAAGTGACAGTTCGTCACTTTTTAGTTAGACTTTGACCAACCAACGGGGTACAAACTAAAAAAGTGTCAAACGAAAAAGTGACCAACCATCGGGGGTTGAGTGTATACCGATGGTTAATTCACCCATATAGACCTCCGTTGATCAGGTAGCTATCTAGGCCATGACATCCGGGAGTTCTTGGATACCCAGATTTGAGGATGGCCCATTATCAGTGTTTTGTGGATGACCCCTTATATAAATGATTCATTTAATTGTAAATAAAATTAAAAAAGAAAATCCCATTTTACGCCAAAACCCCGGAATAACGCTCCTTCGATTTGCGCTCAAACCCCGAAATAACGCTCCCCCGAGTTGCACTCTTCTTCGGTTTGCGCCCCTCCTCAAAAAGAGCGCACACTTGAAAGATTGGTCTAAGTTTGTTTTTCATGCTAAACACTGCAAATATGAAACTTACCGGAAGTTCCGGATTACCGAAACTGTTGCCCCCGAATAAGCCCCTGGTGGATTGAAAAACCTTCTCCTCAAATCAAATTCAACCGGAAGCAACCCGCCGGTAAAATCTATTGCCGTAGTGCCCAGAACCCTCGCCAGAACTAGTTTTACAGATCGGAATAAAAAATTAGCCACCCTTACCTTTCATTTGCGGCCATAACATTTGAAATCGGTTAATTTCCATTTTTTGAGCGATTTCCTTCAACGTTCGACATTTCCAAATGTTGATCCAGCAAACAAAACAGCGCGCTGCTGACAGACCGCGGATGAACTTTTCTTTTGTTCTACAAGGGGAATTGGGGGTAACACGGTCAAATTGGCAAACATTGATGTTTTAAAATTTGGCCCTTCTAGTGCGTTTGAAAGGTCAAATTTGATGTAACAATGCCTAATTAACTGTAAAAATGAATTACATCGCATCAAAGTAGCGATATTTACGAAAACATAATTATTTTTAGATTAAACCGAATGACGAAATGATCATTTAACCCCAATGCACCCCCGAATCTTTTTTCGCGGTGTTCATTCGCTCGCGCCAACTCGCGATCTCCGGGCGGTGAACTTTTCGCCCAATTTTGTCGCCGGTACTTTTCAATGAGAAGATTAATATACCAAGTATTTAACGAATTGAAATAAATCTTCTTGCACAAAACTATTTAAAAAATGTTAAGATACCAATTTGATTTTCAACTCATTAGATCATGGTAAACAAAAACGTAAAAATTCTCAATTTAATATATTTTTTATGAAATAACTCCAAATATTCTTTAAGAAGCTAACTTAATTTTCCCATAGCTTCAAAAATTAATATTATCAAATATCAAAGTGTCTGATAATCTGATTAATTGTATATGAGCTATAAAATAAATTTAATTGAACAAAATCATCATCATTTATTTTTCTCTGAGCGTCTAAAAAAATGGTTCCAAAAAGTATAGAAAATGTGTACTTTTGCTTAAATTTCGGGAATTCCCGGGAAATTTACAAATTTCCCGGGAAACGGGAAATATGTTTTTTCGGGAAATCCCGGGAATTCCCGGGATTTTTTTTCCCGGGACGGGAAATTGGACGCTCTATTCACACCGTCTGTGAAATTATCAAAATTCACCAAACCTACATTAGTAATTGAACAAGGGTACTCACTCGCTTAATTCTACGGTAGTTCATTAAATTATTTTTATTCCTATTTGAGTTTGATAAAATATTTTGAAAAAAAAATCGTTACAGTTTCGCACAAACATAAAATTTCACGGGATTTCGCGGAAAAAGACAAATTTCGCGGATTTCACGCTGTCCGCGAAATCGTGAAATTTCACTAACCCTAATTATTGTGTTGTCAATCCTTTTTGATACGTTTTTTTGCTGTTTTTGTGAAAGATTTTTTTTTTAATTTTCTTCTGCGTTTTTATGTTGGTTCAAGCCATATTTTTTAACAAATCTTTTATTTTTACAAAAAACAAAGTGATCAACCTTTTGAAAATTTAATCGAGAGTTGATATCTGGATGGAACACTTTTAAATTCTAATAACTTCCTTTGGATTTTACCAATTGGGATGCTTCACCCTTCATTTTGTTGCATTTTTTAGCCCTTTCAGGTGATTTTTGAATTTAGGAATTTTATAGAAATTTGCCTTAAGAGCGAGTTTTTCACCAATGTGTAACAGGTCGTATAGAGGTGCTCTGATTTGGATGAAACTTTCTGCGTTTGTTTGTCTATACATGAGATTAGTGCGTCCATCCCGGGAATTCCCGGGACAAAATTCCCGGGATTTTTCCAAAACCGGGAATTCCCGAATCCCGGGATTTTTGATACAAAATTCCCGGGATTTTTTCTAAAACCGGGAATTTCCGAAGTTGAAAAAAATTAACAAATTTTGTTCTGGAAATGATGCAGTTTAGTTTACTGATCCGCAAAATGCTTTAGATATTTTCTTTGTTACCTAATAAATTTTAAATAAGACTGGATATTAAATTTACGTATATATTAATTTTTTTAAAGCTGAAAAAAAATTCTTCTTTTTTTTCAATTTTCAAACACATTTTAATGCTTTTCTGGTTATATCATAGAAATAAATAAATAAATTTAAAAAATGTATTTATAAGTAAGGCTACTAACTCTTGCTGAGCACAAATCCGTACACTTTGCCGATATGACCCCATGGTATAACAAAAACTGTTTAGGCATTGGAATTTGGGACTTAAAAATATAAAACGGTGTCGTATTTACAGCTTACAATTTTAACTTTGCAATCATAGTGCTTATGACTTGAACATTTAAAAACATACACAATGTAAACCGTGATTTGCTGATTCAAATCTTTATGTTTCTTCAATTTGTTTTCTTGAACATTTCTGAAGTTTAAAGTTGTAAGGATTAAGAAGCTTTTAAAGATGTTCTGAGTGTTTTCACAAAAATATTCGTTAATTCAAATTTACACAGTAGTAAAAAGAAGTAAATCTTTCCCAGTTCCTGAGGGGAACACCCTTGAAGAGTATCGGGGCCGGCATTTACAAAGCGGATTCAGTGGCAGTTTCATTCTCAACTTAATGTTAACATGTTAAGGTTAATGTTAACATTCCATAGGTCGCCTCCCTAAGGTGTCGTGATAAGGTCCAGTTTGTGACGATACACTACCTTCCCTTTACTAAGCAATCGAATCCAGAAGAGAAAAGATCACCAGTTGTGTTGGTCCGAGCCGGGATTTGAACCCCGATCTACCGCTTACTAGGCGGAAGCGTTACCACTAGGCTACGTGGCTCGGTCTACACAGTACACCATATTCTTTTTTTAAGTCACCTTTTTTTAAACGATTCTCGATTTACGCAACTTTTTTTAAGTCATGGCTTAAAATGAGAATGTCCATGACTTAAATTGAGAATATGACTTAAATTAAGAATCTTTGGGATTTCGTAATTTGTCGGAGAATTTTCATCATGTATCAATTGTATTTGGTTTAGTTATGTTATTAAAACATTTTATCATGGTTTTGGAACACCTGGGATGTTCTAGTCCATCCGAAACTTCCGGAAATTTTGTGCAGCAGGCTAACCGAAGAAACAAGTTGAAACTTCAAAATTTTGACAACGGATCCTACCCAGACTGCTTCAGTGAGTGCGGTAGGCTACAGTGCATTGTTGTAACGACTTATTGGGATGATCTGGGACATCCAAGGACTCCCTGGAGTTAAGATCTGAGGGTCTACCGCCGTAACAAGCAAGAGGTTGACGGTTTTTGACCTCGGGACATATCCGCATGGCTTCAGTGAGTACTTTGCTGATGTGTTGGGATGTCCTGGGTCATCCAAGGACTCCCTGGAGTTAAGATCTGTGGGTCTACCACCGTAACTAGCAAGAGGTCGACGGATTTTGACCCCGGAATATACCCGCATAGCTTCAGTGAGCATTATATACTACTTTACTGATGTTCTAGGATGTTCTAGGTCATCCACGGACTCCCTGATGTTAAGATCTGAGGGTCTACCGCCGTAACAAGCAAGAGGTCGACGGAGTTTGACCCCGAAATATACCCGCATAGCTTCAGTGAGCATTATATACTACTTTACTGATGTTCTAGGATGTTCTAGGTCATCCAAGGACTCCCTGATGTTAAGATCTGAGGGTCTACCGCCGTAACAAGCAAGAGGTTGACGGTTTTTGACCTCGGAACATATCCGCATGGCTTCAGTGAGTACGGTAGACTACTTTGCTGATGTGTTGGGATGTCCTGGGTCATCCAAGGACTCCCTGGAGTTAAGATCTGTGGGTCTACCACCGTAACTAGCAAGAGGTCGACGGATTTTGACCCCGGAATATACACGTATAGCTTCAGTGGGTATGGTAGACTACTTTGCTGATGTGTCGGGCTGACTTGAGTCATCCAAGGACTCCCTGGAGTTAAGATCTGAGGGTCTACCGCCGTTATGAGCCAGAGGTCGATGGGTTTTGACCCCGGGACTCACTCGCATAGCTTCAGTGATTATGATAGACTAATTTGCTGATGTGTTGAGATGTTCTGGGTCATCCAAGGACTCCCTGGATTTATGATAGACAACCAGATCTTAACTCCAGGGAGTCCTTGGATGACCCAAGTCAGCCTGACACATCAACAAAGTAGTCTGCCATACTCTCTGAAGCTATGCGGGTATGTCCCGAGGTCAAAATCCGTCGACCTCTTGCTTGTTACGGCGGTAGTCCCACAGATCTTAACACCAGGGAGTCCTTGGACGACCTAGAACATCCTAAAACATCAGTAAAGTAGTCTACCATACTCACTGAAGCTATGCGGGTATATTCCGGGGTCAAACTCCGTCGACCTCTGGCTTGTTACGGTGGTAGACCCACAGATCTTAACTCCAGGGAGTCCTTGGATAACTCAAGATAGCCCAGCAGATCAGCAAAGTAGTCTACAATGCTCACTGAAGCTATGCGGGTATATTCCGGGGTCAAAATCCGTCAACCTCCTGCTTGTTACGGTGGTAGACCCACAGATCTTAACTCCAGGGAGTCCTTGGATGACCCAGGACATCCCAACACATCAGCAAAGTAGTCTACCATACTCACTGAAGCTATGCGGATATGTTCCGGGGTCAAAATCCGTCGACCTCTTGCTTGTTACGGCGGTAGACCCACAGATCTTAACTCCAGGGAGTCCTTGGATGTCCCAGATCATCCCAATAAGTCGTTACAACAATGCACTGTAGCCTACCGCACTCACTGAAGCAGTCTGGGTAGGATCCGTTGTCAAAATTTTGAAGTTTCAACTTGTTTCTTCGGTTAGCCTGCTGCACAAAATTTCCGGAAGTTTCGGATGGACTAGAACATCCCAGGTGTTCCAAAACCATGCTAAAATGTTTTAATAACATAACTAAACCAAATACAATTGATACATGATGAAAATTCTCCGACAAATTACGAAATCCCAAAGATTCTTAATTTAAGTCATATTCTCAATTTAAGTCATGGACATTCTTTTTTTAAACGATTCTCGAATTAAACACCCCCATTTCGTTGTGTAAATTAAGAATATGGTGTACACAGTAGGCCGTCCCAAAAAAAATGAAAAGTTGTCATATCTTCGGTGCTCACCCCTAGAATGATAGATTAGGATGTCAGGAACAATGTTTTCATACAACAAAAAATTCCCAAAAATGGTTTACAATTCGCGCGCGGAGCTTGAATGAAAAAAGTGCATTTTTCGAGTATTTTTCAGAAATGCGCGTAACAATCATACTAAAGTCATTCAAATTTGGTCGCCTTGGGCTTCAAGTTATAGTTTAATGTCCCCTGAACAAATTCCTGTACAGACATAGTCCATAAAAGCTTGTGTTTGGGCATGGCAGGGCGTTTTAGGGAGAAAAATTTGTATTTTTTAGCCAAAAAATTTCAAAAATCACTCCCCAAAACGAACCAAAAAATTTTGCAGCCAAAACTAATGCATTCAGCTTATAGGAAATTTTACGGAGATCATTTTGCTTTTTTTAACATTCAATTTATGTCCACGCAAAGCCGAGATATTTGCATTTTAGTGAACAAAAAGTGACGAATTTTCAAAATTCTTGGCATATAAGCGTTTTTAGCATAAAACATTGGCTACTCTGATTACAAACGGGAAGGCATATATTTTTGGGACGGCCTATTACACAGGTTTTCACTAGCTTTAGATATCCTTTGGTTCTTTTATTGAATAAATATGTTTTGAAAGGAATATGAAAATAACAATTATGGAGTTTTTTAAAGGACAATTAACTTATTTTTATTTTTTGAAAATTATTCTTTTAAGATCAAACTGACTGAACTCGCGAAAAAAAAGAAAAAAAATCCGTTAAGTTAGTAGTAGTGCGTCCATCCCGGGAATTCCCGGGACAAAAATCCCGGGATTTTTTCAAAACCGGGAATTCCCGAATCCCGGGATTTTTCATAATTTGTCCCGGGAATTCCCGAAATTTAAAAAAAAAAACAAATTTTGGTCTGGAAATTCAGATTTGGTTGTGTAAATAGATGAACAGTTGATTACCTCATAATCGATAGTAATTTTAAAGCATTATAATTTGTATTCGACATATCGTCGCTTGTGTGCTATCTTGTGACACGTCATATCTTTTTACAGCAGACGTGTCACAAGATAACACACTAGTGACGATATATCAGCATTAATTTGGTTTACTAGGGAAAACCGTTAAAATTTTAGCTTACCGATCTGCAAAATGCCTAGCGCTTTAAATATTTCCTATTTGATTTTATATATTTTTAAAAGATTGAAATATCTACGTATCTTTATGATTTAAAATTTGGAAAAAAAATCAAATCAAATTATTTTTCATCAAACACCGGCATGTGGGGTAAATCAGGACAAATGGAACGAATAAAGACTACTATTTAGCCATTTTTATTGCATGATGTTTTGAATGACTTTGGTTTAAACAGGAATTTCCAAATTTATTGCTCTAAAATCTCCTTACCTATTCAGACTATATTCCTGTTTTTTCCTACATGGCGGAAGTAACTTAAAGATAATTTGTAAAATATGTCGAATTTTTAGATTGCTTTTCAAAACAACCAATGCGCCAAGAGTTTTCTATGTACATAGGTTCAAAGAAATGTTTCATGCTTTTCTGGTAATGTCATATAAAAAAGAAATATATTTATATAAGACTTATTAAAATTGAATCACATTGTAGTTCATTTAAAATCCAAAAGACAACAAAGAACAAAAAAAATCAATTGCATTTAAGCTATTTAAAAAGTGTCGTCCTTGTTTAGATTGAAGTGTAGTTTATCACCAATTAATATGATTAAGCTTATTCTATGATTTTGAGCTTGAAAAACATAACAAATATAATGAAAAAATAGATTTTATGACTGTTCAAAAAATTTCCCGGGATCCCGGGAATTCCCGGGATTTCAAAAATATTTTTCCCGTTTCCCGGGAAATTCAAAACCCGGGAAATTTGGACGCCCTTCATGAGATGAACTCATGCCAAATATGAGCCCTCTACGACAAAGGAAAGTGAACTAAAACGGGCATTGGAGTATGAGGTCCAAAAAACATGAAAAATCATAGAATTGCTCGCATTTCCGTAAAACTTGATCAATTCCAACTCTGTTAGCTGCATTCGAAAGGTCTTTTGAAGCACTTCAAAATGCGCCATAGACATCCAGGTTTGGTTAAACTTTTTCTCATAGCTTTTGCAAATAACTGTTAAAAATTGATTTTTTTAAACCTTAATAACTTTTTGCAACAGCCTACAATGATGAAGTTTTACGGAAATGCGAGCAATTTTAAGATTTTTTATGTTTTTTGGACCTCGAACTACGAAGCCAGCTTCACCCCACTTCCCTTAGTCGTAGAGGGCTCATATTTGTCGTGAGTTCATCTCATGTATAGACAAACAAACGCTGAAAGTTTCATCCAAATCGGAGCTCCTCGATACGACCTCTAGAACAAACCGAGCTAAATGTACAAATACTGCCTCTTAAGGTACAGACGTTTTTAAATCTTTAAACTTTGTGTTTCGATTCGCCCCACTTATCATTAACGATTTTGCCTTTTTCAAAAACCTCATGAGCTCATAGTTTGTGTTCCAGGGAACAAATTTTCCGAGGAGTGCGAAATGATACTACAGGAATGTTACAGAATGTATAACATCGCCGCTTAAAGTTTCAACTTTATCTTCAAGCTTCTATCAGCACTTGCCTCTACTGCAGAAAATAATGAGGTTTCTACATTTACATGATGCACTATGGTGCTAAATCTCGTGTTTTCAACTGAATGAAATACTGATTTTGATTTTGCAGTGTAAACCATCATCATCCATAAACAGCTTTCCAGGACATCTCATTTTCTTCCCCCGTCATTTGCGTCACAAGAGCTTTTTGTACCGCGGAAATGCACCACTCAACTTTACACTTCTCCCATTAATTTATTTTTATAACCCCCGGGGGGGGTAAGTCACTCTATATATTTACCGTGATTTGTAATCTCGCAATCGGTGGAATATCCAGCGACTCCAGGATGGTCGTTGCACTGTTGTAGTTCCCCACCAGCAGGCAGTACTGGGCGGCCCCACTCCAGAGCTCCACCGCCTCGTTCCGGTCCTGGATGTTTTGGCACTGAGGCGTGGGTGGGAAAGCGAGTAAAAATAATGAACGCATGAAAATTGCACGAGTAGACGCGTGTTGAGGTTTTGTCGTGGCCTAGGGCTTCGGTTTCCAGAGCAGGAAAATGGTTCAAAATTTATGGCGCATTGTGGTTTAATTAGTTGGTTCGGTCATTTTGAAATTTAATGCGTCAAAATGTGGGTTCGGCAGCGTGTGGTGAGTTGTGGGGATTTGATGCATGTTGCAACATTAGCTGAATTTCATTCATTCTCACCTTCAAAATCTCATTTGCCACCAGCAACCGTAACCGGGCGGACCACTCCAGGTAGCTTTCCAGGTTGCAGGTCTTCTTGCCGTCCAGGGTGGTGCCTCCAGTGGGACCGGGTCCCGAGCCCGGGGCTTTCGGCGTAAAGTCCTCTCGATTTGGGTCCTTCAGCAGGTTGGCATTGCACTGCACAAACTCTTCCGGTCCCACGTGTTTGGCCAGGTTCCGTTCGATGCGGCACAAAAGTTGCGCCAACTGGGACGCATTTGGCCATTTTATTGATTCAGTCTGAGTGCGAGGTTTTTTTTTGGGAGGGTATCAGAAAATGAAATATAAACACAAACAAGAGTCCATTAGATGAAGCGATCCGGGCTGTCGAGTGTATTGACATAGGGCCCGACCGGGTTCATTATTCGGCGCGTTTCCGAAACATGATTGATACGAACCTTATTGTCAACAGTTGATTGATAGCTTTTGAGTTCTTCCTCGTGTTTCTCAAGTTCGGTTAGACGAGCTAACAAGGCACACAGTAGTTCAGATACCACATCGGCTAATTTAGTATCTGCGCATCTGTAAGGATAAGTAGAGAGATAGAGTTTGGATTAGGGTCGAAAGGTAGCACCTTTCTGATTTCAGGGGAACATGGAACGATGATATGATCTCAGCGTGTTAGAATAGACTTAGGGTGCCTGCCAAGGTGTCTGCAATCCCTTTTTTCGTCAGCAAAAAATATTTTATTTGGACCTGGAGAAAATTTTATGTACACAAAAAAGAATTAATTTGAAACGTTTCCTATCAAACATCATGCGCCTCCATGAAATAATTCCAATGGATTTCATTGGAGGGAGCAGCTGCTCATTTCAGCAGCATGTTAATTTATTGATGACAATACAAGAGCTAAAACAATAGCTGTGAAAACTTCAAAATTACATTTCTTTAGTATAATATATGTTTAATTTAAAGTGATGTGTCATTAGTTCACCCATACAAGGCTCCATACAATTTCGGTAGCTGTCCATACAAAAATGTGTCTTCGGCGAAGTTGTGTTGTTTTCTGCCAATTTTTAATTTAATTTTTTTTTTCAAAAAAAAAAAAACAATTTCCCAAAATCCGCATGCTTTAATTTTTGGGTTTTTGTGTTGTAGGGGAAAAATTTGGAAAATAGAAATTTTATTCGAAAATTGTTATTAAGGCGTCATCCATAAAGTATGTCACGCTCTAGGGGGGGAGGGGGGGTCTGAGCAAGTGTGACATTGCGTGTTATAAGTATAGGAAAAGTGTGACAAAGGGGGGGAGGGGGGTAAATTTTGGCTGATTTTAGCGTGACGTACTTTATGGATGAAGCCTAACTTCAGTAAAATCCAATTAGCAGTCGAAAAGTACTTTATTGATTGAATATTTGACCGATTTGAAATGTTATTCTTGTTTACAAAATGTTATAATTAATATATGTAATTAAATTAATATAGAGCAATTCCAGCTCAAATCAGGATTTGTTTGGTACTTTTGTACCTGACCCTTTCCGATTTCAATGAAACTTTGTAGACATGTTATCCTAGGCCTATATAATCCTTTTTTGTGTATATTCAGTCACTTGTACTTGAAAATGACATCTGAGACGGGCGTAAGTTATTTAAATATTATTGTATTTTGTAATTTAAAAATCACTGCATCTCGAAGCCGTTGCATCGTATCAAAAAGTGGTCCAAGAAGAACTTGTAGGAAATTGGAGCTTTCTGAAGAAAATACACTGTAAGAAAAATACACGGCACTTTTATGAGATTTTTCAATTTTTAATTAAATTTTAAAGTGATGTCACGATTTTTTTTCGTTCAATTTTTTTTTAGGAAATTGCCGAAGATGATACAAAAGATTCACGAAAAATGCAGGATAGTATGTCTCTCGTAAGAAAAATTCAAAAACCATTTACTAAAACTGTTTTTTGAAAAGTGGTCTAAACGTGTTTTTTTTAACCAATGGTGGAACTCGATTCTTCAGACATTTTTTTCATAAAATTCTCTATATTGACCATTGTCCTTTGTCCAATCCTTGTCATAATATAGCGGTTTTAAAAATAAAAATGTTTAGAAATAGTTTTTTTTTGTGTTTTTTGCCAATTTCTGTATGACAGACTTGCTTTTTCAGTCTCGTAAATTTTTTTACCGGAAAGCTCGTCCAATTTCCCATCAGTTTGCCTTTGACAGCATTTCAATTGGATGTATGGGCTTACAAATATAAGCTTAATTATATTACTCATAACTGCTAATAGAATATTTTTTTTCAGTGTGGTAGAAACCTGGATAGTAAATAAGCTTACGTAAATATTAAAACGAGTCAAATTTAAAAGCTTTGTTTTATAATTAAAAATACAAATTTGAGGGAATTGATTTTTGGCAAAAAAAAGTTAATGAAACAATCGGTTATTTTTCCGTGTACCAATTATTATTTTGATAAGTCCTCATCAATACCTACAACATATCTGAAAAATATTATTTTGGAAATGTTTTAGATGACAAAAAATGCATCTTTCGAGCTATGGCACAAGTTGGTCACAATTTATAAGGCAGTGCTGCCAATTTTCTAAGAATAAATTATTAAAAAAAAACGTGAAAAAGTAAAAAAATCTTGGTTTTTTCAGATTTTTTTTTTGCTGTCAATCTTTAAAAAAAACATAATTTTTGAAATTCGTAAAAAGTCGAATAATTTCATGCTTTTTTTAATGTATGGTTAATAGTTTCAAAACTATAATTGATGAAGTCAAACTTTTTGAAGCAATCTATTCGTATACTATCGCTAAACAACGACCCAAATTTCAAGTAAATTGGTTACACCACCCAAGTTACCACAAGCACTTAATAGAAGTATTAATTCAGCACTAAATCAGCACTGGAATGTTTTGAAGTAGTAAATAAGCTTTGCGAATGCCTCAAAGTACCAAAACTTTGCAGCATTACAACTGGCATTAAATCACCATTTACGACCTTGAAAATGTGCTTCAAAGCATTTGATGTTTATCAACAAAGTAACCCATCGATACGGGAAACATTTCAGCCTGGCACGCTCTTATTGACTTTTATCCTTCTCCCGTCATACCGTTCCAGTAAGCGTGCGGGCTAAGGCGCAATTCCCCGAGTGTGCATCAGTTTTTTTTTTCGTGAACTGGGTTCAATTCCCGCTGATTGACGTCGATAAAGCAGTTTATTTTTGTTCGAGCTATCGGTGAAGTATTTAATTAGCATCACTGTGCGCCACTTGAAATATTTCTCAAGGGAAAAGTGCTGATTAAATGTTTTGAAGCATTATTTGCTGGTATTAAATGCCAATATAATGCTGATTTAATGCCGCTATTTAGTGCCTCGCGGTTACTTGGGCAGTTAAGAGATAAAATAGATAATGTAGACAAAATCTGAAAAGCACGTGCCACAAGTGTGTTTTGAAATTGAAAAATGCACTACGGGTCAAAAGTGTGCACAAAATTCCCATACAAACTAAAATATGCTAAAATCAATTGTTTAACCGACTTAATCAGTATATTTTCAAAAACATAAGATGGAATTGGTTTAAAAAAAATGTGTGGAAAACAATTTTTTTCCGCTTTTCCCAACAATTTGTATGACGTGTAACAAGATAGCACGTATAACGAAACGTCATCACTAAATCATTTTCGATCAAAGTAGTCGTTGTCACAACATAGCATACAATCGATGAAACTGCAAAATAGTAGGTTATGCAAAAAGTTGCAAAAATACGAGTCCTACACTTCTCATAGTTTACCGTTAAAAACTTTTCATTACAAGTGCTGAAATGTTCAATTGTATAATACGCTTTTGAGGATTGTGTCACGTTCTCCAGAAAACCATTCCCCAGAATTTACTGTTCCAGATACCTTGGTTAAAAAAAATCCAAAATTTCTAAATTTTTCGACGTTTTTAAATTTTTATTCCCTTTTTTGAATTTTGATTTTTTAAATTATTGATTGTTTTTTGAATTTTTAAATTCATATCAAAAATAGCATTTACGGCAAAAAATAAATAAATAAAAAGAAACTGCAATTTATTCGACATTTTTAGAATTTAACATGATTGAAAAAAGGGAACATTTCTTAGAATAATAGAACGATTTTCCATTTTCTATTATTTTATAAAGATTTGATGACAAAAAAAGAAAGAAGGAAAAATTTCTGGGCAAGGATAAAATAAATTTATCCAATTTTGAATTTTGCAAGATATTCTGAAAAAAATAACCGTTCTTTGAATTTACTTAGTGACTCAATTTCTAATATTTTTCGTGGAAGAAACTTTTCTGTGGAATGGTTTTCTGGGAAATGGTACATTCTGGGGAACGTGACACAATCGCTTTTGAATGCTGAAAAGTATTACATTCCTATTCTTTTATTTGGCCGTCTTGTCATTCGAGAATAACAAGAAAATTAAGTAGTTTTACAATGGAAACCAAAAGCTCGTTTTTAATGCATTCAATAACAACCTCCAAATATTTGCAGTGCCGGAAATTAGTTCAAAACATAAAAGTATCTCCGATAAAAATGTGCAATTTATCTTTGAAGTATTTTCAGATGGGGTCTCTAGCATGAATAATTAATAGGGGCAGGGGGGGCAGAATGGTCCGCCTAAGTAAAATGCACCAAAAACCATAGAAAAACATATAAATTTATGAATTCATATAGTGGGCTTATGCTTTGGGATGTTCCCTTCAATGTTGTATACTTGGTTGATGAAATTTTTTAGCTTAGAACTATTTTTGAGCCACTTTAAAAAAAAAAGTTTTTTCGACTGCTTTTCCAGGGTGCGGGGCAGAATGGACCACCCTGCGGGGCAGAATGGGCCACCTTAGAAAACAAGCCATTTTGTCTAATACAATGTTGAAGGGAGATAAGAAATGACTTAAGGGACCTTTCTAACATAGTTTCCATGAAGTTGGACAACTTTTATAAAAATAGTCACTTACTAAAACAAACATTTTTGAAAATAGTGTTCAAATGTTGAAATAAGACACTATTTTTACAAATAAGCATCAAAACAAGTAAAAAATCAACTAATGTTGTATTAAACGTGATTTGTGAAGCTACAAGGAGTGAAATAATCCATTTAGCTCAAATTTCGTAACTTTTGACGTAGACTTACGTCTTTGTCGAAGGTACTGCGGTGCCATTCCAAAAAACCCGGGCCGAAGGCCCTGGAATATTGCGTCAATCGCTTATATCTTCCTTCCCTCAAATCGAATCGGCACGATTTTGGTTCCGTTCGATTCGAAAATAATTCAGCAATTTGCTATTAAATTTTCAATGTTGGTAAAATAGTTTTACTATTGTAACAACTCAATGTTTTAAAAAATTTTCAAAATGCAGAGATTTTGCAAGCTAAATGAACGCTTCCCACTCACGGACGGGAAGGTCAAGTACCTATTTTGAGGGGAAAATCACACAAGCAGCGCGACCGGTACCGGTCGCGAAAAAGGAGGGGAAGTAGCGGGCCGAAAACATATATAAGAAACTGCGCCAGATTTCAGACCATCATTCACGTCTCAGACGTTTGACCGGCAGCAGCAGCAGGAAAGCTCAGCCCAGAGCAGCAGCAGCAGGAGAGAGGGACCAGAACTGCAAATGAAGCGCGCATTGCCTTCTCGTCGTCACCGTCAGCCAGTTGCCTCTCGATGGCCGGACCGTTTGGATCTTTCGTGGTAGGGGGTGAGGATTTCCCAACTCTTCGGAGTTGCCTCACTCCCCGTCCCTCGTCCCACCCGGGACGAGGCAGCAACAAGATGAGGCGCGCGCCTGCTGCCTTCTCGCCGAACAGTTGCCTCTCGTGGGTCGTTGTTGTGAAACAATCAGGAAGGGGGTGAGGACTTCCCAACTCTTCGGAGTTGCCTCACCCCCCGTCCCTCGTCCCACCCGTGATGAGTCGGTGAAATGCCTTTCAGGAACTAGTGTTGGTCTTCGGGGGTGACGGATTGCACAGCTTTCTGAGGCTGCTCCCCCCCAACCCCTCTCTCTCCCCCACATTATGCTACCAAACTTTCATTCGGTTCGCAAAAAAAATCGTTTTTCGTTCTTCTCTCCTCCATTCGATGTTTCCATTGTTTAAATAAGGCTTTCTAGTCAAAGATTTACCAACACATTCAAAGTATGGTTACATGGCAGTTGCGGTCTTGTTGGGGGGTCCATCTCCCATTTACGATCTTATTCCGTTAATGTATTTCAAGTATCTAGCTAATTCTTCAAAATTAAGATATGGAAAACTCTATGTCCACATCTCAAAACTTTACGTAGTCTACGCCATTCCGGTTATGTCTGTGACATAACTACTTTGACTTTTGATTGTTTTTATAAGGCAGGAAAAGGGTGGTCCATTCTGCCCCCAAGTGGAATTTAATTTAACACTTCCATCACCAAGCCTCCAAATGATTTGAAGGTTCCGTTGTTGTTTGTTTACCTTGGTAGTAAACTCTAGTAACATTATAAGCAGTGTTGCAAATGAGTGATAAAAAAGCTATCAATAGATTATCTCTGCACCAAAAATATCCGAGAGTATAGCGACCGTCACTATAGCTTGTGAGATTTCTTCTTGTGTCTCGTGATTCCCAGCGATGTCATTCTCTCTCTATCACTCCTCCCCTTTTCCTCGACTATGCGCTCTCACCGCTGAGTCTCTCAATACCTCCGAAAACTGCAATGAGAGAACGCGAGATGGTGATTAGGAGTCGACCACGCATGACGTCCCGTTAAACTGCGTTTGCGAAATTGGTTTTGTGGCGGCTTTTGTGGTTAAACGCTATTGCGATAGGATGATCGTGGAAGCGGGAATGAGAGAGAAAAGGAAAATGTCAATCGCGAGTAGGTAAACACGAAAAAGTGTTCGGCTATGTTCGGCGCTGAGAGTTACAATGAAGAGAGAAGAGCCGTTGTGTTTGAGGCATGAATATTCAGGTGGGATAATTGTAGTTGCTGAGAGCTGATATTTTGATATTTTAACAACCCTGATTATAAGCATTGAACAAACTTTTTCAAACAATCATACTTATCAGAAAGCTTATTTAGAAACCTCGAAATAAACAACATTTGCGTGGTTTTGTCAATTATTTACATTTTTGCTCATTATTCGAAAAATACAATGAATTCAAACGTCGTTTTCGGTATGGTGATGTTATTTGACGTCCTTTATAAGACCCTTGCCTTACAGTTGGTCTAAATCCATTCTAAAGCCCAAAACCAAGGGTGGCCCATTCTGCCCCCCTGGTCCATTCTGCCCCCCTGCCCTTAATATATTATCAGTATAAAAGTCTATGCCTCTAACATAACTTTCAGCTCATTTGGTATGGTTAGTGGAATACTTAAAAGGAAAAACGGTCATGTCGACCACTCGAAGATTAAACACAACCACAAAAATTTAATTTCAAGCCACCCTATCGGCCTTCCCCAAAAAGGCTCCCTTTTTCATCTTACCTAGCTACGATATGTTTAACGTGGTTCATCATCCGTTCGTCGCGAAAGTCGTACGGGAACTTTTTGGTCCAGACGGCCAGCAGCGGCACCAACCGACCGAGTGGTTCCGGCTCGGGCAGGGTCTCGAGCAGCTTTCCCAGCAGCTCGTGGGTGCGGATGAAAAACCTACACGACAGCAGGAACGAGAAAACGTACTCCTGCAGGAGGGGGTGGTAGAGCAGAGCAGACAAGAAGGACATAATTTAATTTCCGTTTGATGTTTCACAGCATAGTCACAGACAGTGGGACGTGGCATTTTGGAGTTGAGAAATTTATTAAAGTGCAAACAAAGAAATGATAACAATAAAAAAGGAACAAAAATAATAGATTTAATTAGAAAATATGTAGCAAAAAACAAGTTTAATTTTCTGTGAATCTTACCTGGTCTAGATCATCGGCGTTGGCCGGCATCAGCAGGTCGATGAGGGACTCGAGAGGTCCGGACACGATGTTGCCATTTCCGTACATAACCCCGCCCGTTCCGAGGGCCGTCGTCGGGTGCTGGAAAACGGCCGGAAAGCCGGAAAACAAGGACAAATATTGTAGACTGAGAGAGATAGAGCGTCGGACATAATTGGAGTGATGCAGAATCAAGTGGCTTATCTAGCATCGTCTAGGGAAGGCAGCATCACGGCTGTTAATTGAAATTTGATTTCCGCAAATGATACGATATGATTAGTTGACGTGTCGAGGGTGTGATACTCGCCAATGAGCTATGTTCATATTGGTTGTATGTCGAGTACGTCATATGGTAAAACAATGGTTAACTTAACTTTATTTAAAGCAAAAAATGTCATTAAAGTTCTACTTTCTGAAATTAACAATCATAGTGAACGAGTTTCTATCTACTTTGGATAACCTCAAATAAGTACTTTTTTAATTAGTGGTTCATCAGAATCAGTACCAACTATGAACCGAAACGACCAGAATTTCTTGTTAGAAACAAAAAGGCTTCAACGTAATCACTGCCTTCGAATCAAGTTTCAAACGATGCCTCTCTTCAGGAAATTGCAGTTTCAATTGTCAGCTACGCTTAAGCTGAACAAAAAGTCCGATGAACATTCTGGGAAGAAATGACGTGATTTAAGATAGAATGGTTCGAGTTTTTTTTTAACTGAAGCTAAATTTTGTTCATTCTTGGGAGAATTGCTCTGGATGCCATTTGTTGTTTCCGTTATTGAAAACGCTTTTCTTCCTTTACTTTGAAATGCCTTTAATGCTACCCACTTCCGAATCGTCGATGGATGGATTTCTTTTTTCTCAACCTCTCTCTCTGGCTAGAAAAATAATGTTTCTGGAAATGCTTTCGTTCGAGCCTCCAGATAATACCCGATGCTTACTCGTTTTATTGTGAAACTTTCGGAAAGGAATTTCTTTTGATCCGTTTTGGATCGATCATTTTTTCCTATTCTCTTTTATTATTTGAAATGCGACTCCAGATGTGATTGTACAGTATCGTTCCGAGAATAACTCAACATCAATACTGTTGAGATATGGATGGTTAGGGATGATGGAAATTTGACTCAAAAATCAATAATGTAGCTTCCCTGTGGGGATCAACTTCTAGCTATCAAGTTGCAACGTGTGCATAATTTGAATGACATTTTTTCGAATGGCACCTTAAACGAGTCCTTCATGAGAAAATTTCATCTAACTTAGTTTGACATTGACTTAAAATTTGTAATCCTTAAAGTTTCAGACCATAGTTGAAAAGTTCTGCATATCGTCAATTCTTCGTGTTTTTTTTTGTAATTAACATTAAACTTTGTCCATGCTTTCTTTTGTCAAATGAGCAATTCTCTACGAAATCGGTATTTTTTTCTTAATTTAAATTTTCGTATTTTTTAATCTGGCTGAAACTTTGTTGGTGCCTTCGGTATGCCCAAAGAAGCCATTTTGCATCATTAGTTTGTCTATATCCATACAAATTTGGCTGCTGTTCATACAAAAATGTTATATGAAAATTCAAAAATCTTTATCTTTTGAAGGATTTTGGTCGATTTGGTGTCTTCGGCAAAGTTGTTGGTATGGATAAGGACTACAGTGAAAAAAAAAAAAACTACACGGCAAAAAACTCTGGTGATTTTTAATTTTTTTTGTGATTTTTAATTTCACTTTTTGCCACTTTAACTCGATTTGGGACCATCCATAAACCACGTGGACACCTTAGGGGAGAGGGGGGGGGGGGGGGGTATGGCGATTGTCCACGCTCCATACAAAAAAGTTTATTTTTGTACGGACAATTGTCCACGAAGTAGGGGTGGGGGGATTGTTGATATTTCCAAAAAAGTGTCCACGTGGTTTATGGATGGTCCCTTTGCAAAAAAAACACTATTGAGCAGTTCCAGCCCAAAACAGGAATTTTTTAGGTGCTTTTTTCTCGACCCTCTCCGATTTCGATGAATGTTTGTAGACATGTTATCCTAGGCATATATAAGCCATTTTTTGTGTATATGGAACCAGTTACCACTCGATAATGACATTTGAGAAGGGCGTAAGTGTTTTAAATATTTTTGGTTTTCGTAATTTAAATATTGCTGTATCTCGAAGCCGTTGCATCGTATTCGGGCGTCCAATTTTCCCGGGTTTTGAATTTCCCGGGAAACGGGAAAAATATTTTATAAATCCCGGGAATTCCCGGGATCCCGGGAAATTTTTAAAACAGTCATAAAATCTATGTTATCGTTATATTTGTGATGTTTTCAATCTTAAAATCATAGAATTAGCTCAATACTATTAATTGGTGATAATCTACACTTCAATCGTAATAATGATAGCATTTTTTTTATGAAAGATTTAAAGAGATTTTTTGGTTCTTTTTTGTGCATTTTATTTTAAATGCACCAAAATGTCTAACCCATTGTGATTCAAATTAAATAAGTCCCTTATATTTTTTTTATTTTTTGATATAAAATTACTTGAAAAGCTTAAAAAATCTTTTAAATTGTCTAAATCAACAAAAAAAGACAACAAATAAAATGATAACAGTCAATTTAAAATTTTTAATAATTTTAGACTTTCATGTTTAATATAAAAAATATTTTACAAATTATCTTTAAGTCACTACCGCCAACTGGGTAAAATCGAGACTACAGTCTGAATAGGTACAGGAGATTTTAGAGCAATAAATTTGGAAATCGGTGTACTAATTGTTTTGTTCTGTTCCTATTTTAACTGGAATCAATAAAAAAATCAAAACATTATGCATATAAAAAATACTAAAAAGCTGTCCGATAAATTTATCCTGATTTGCCAAGATTTTGGTGAAAAATAATTTAAATTTTAAATATAAGTAGTCTTTTAAAAATATATATATAGTTAAATAGAAAATATTTAAAGCGCTTGGCATTTTGCGGATCTGTACACCCAGAACTGGGCATCGGCATACGCGAGGATAAAGAGCACGATTCGGTAGTAAAATGGTACTGTGTGCGGACGGAGAGGATAAATCCTGAAATTACGAAATTACCGAGAGTACTTTACTCATGGGTTCATCTTAAAAAAAAGTTCATCTATCAAAAAAAAGTACCGGTACCGAGATTAGAACCCAAGACTTTCGGCATATTGAACCGTGCCTTCGCCGTATAGGCCACCATGGTTCGGTGACTAAGTGGCGGTCATTTGTCCATATAAGCCACTCAATAGGATGAACTGTTCCAATGAACGAATGAACATGCGAGAGGACTTTACTCTCGCAAAATAGCACTTTCCATACGTTTCTTTTCGTGAGGACTATCCCCTCGTTCTTTAACTTTGGGTGTGAACTAAAATTTCAACAATTTTCCCTTTTAAGCGAAATGAATGCTGATATATGCTGAATAGTTTTTTTTTCGATTCCTAATTATTTAACAGTTTATCTATTTCATCAACAAAATTTGAATTTCCAGACCAAAGTCTGTTTTTTCCAATTTCGGAAAATCCCGGGACAAAATATAAAAAATCCCGGGATTCGGAGTTCCCGGTTTTGGTAAAATCCCGGGATTTTTGTCCCGGGATGGACGCACTACATCGTATCAAAAAGTGGTCAAAGACAAACTTGAAGGACATTTGACGGGCTTTCAAAAAAAAAAAATACACTGAATGAAAAAAACACTTCACTTTTATGAGATTTTTTGATTTTTAAGTTTGAAAGTCAAATTTGAAAGTGAGCCCACGATTTTTCGTTCGCTCAATTTTTTTTTGAAAATAACACTAATGGTCCCATTTCCAATTTCAGATTTTTTCGAAAAAAATACTTTTGATTTTTTTGAATCAAGACTAACATTTCAAAAGGGCGTAATATTGAATGTTTGTGCCTTTTAAAGTGTTAGTCGTGATTCAAAAAATTTGAAAACTTTTTTTCCGAAAAGATCAGAAATTTTCACGAATGTTTCATATTTTAACATTGAAAATCGGACCATTAGTTGCTGAGATATCAACATTAGAAAATGGTGGGTTGTTTGGGTTAGACTAAGAAAACATCAATTTTGCTGTTTTTAAATCTTTGCATGACAATATCTCAGCAACTAAGGGTCGTATTAACAAAGTTTAAAAAAGCAAAATACAGAGAATTTTCGATTTCGATTTTTTGAAAAAATCAGTATTGATTCAAAAATTCATAACTCAGCCAAAGATTTTTTTGCCCATTCTGGAAATTTCTGAAAATTGGCATTTGAATGTCCCCTAAAACATATCAGACAAATAAAATTAAAAAAAGTGTGTTTTTAAAAATCATATTTTAGTGACAAAAAGTAAAATAAAAAATCATAAAAAAAAATTTTACGTGTATGAACGTGTATGACAACTTTGCCGAAGACACCAAATCGATAAAAAAAATCCTTCAAGAGATACAGATTTTTGAATTTTTATATACCATTTTTGTATGGACAGCTGCCAAATTTGTATGGAAAAGTATATGGACAAACTAATTATGCAAAATGGCTTCTTTGGGCATACCAAAGGCACCAAAAAAGTTTAAGCCGGTTTAAAAAATACAAAAATTAAAATTAATAAAAAAAGACCGATTTCGTAGAGAATTGCTCAGAAATAAAAAACTAAAAAAAGCAAAATTGAAGAGTTAATAAAAAAACACTGTATGAAATTTTAAACAAATTCAAATATTTGTCGAACCAGCCTAAGCCCAAGATTTACAGCAAACCAAACGGCTCAGAGCAAAAACTGGGTCATTACTGGGCGATCAGATTAATGGGCGCAAATGCTTACCGTCAGCGTGGGCGTACTTTCGCAGCACACTTCCGGCTGTTCGGACGTTTTCAGCGATATCACGATAGTGTCGTCGGTGGTTTCGCACAGCAACGACGCTGATAGGGTCTGTGGGAAAATGAGAAGAGAGAGAAAAAAAAGACGTCAGTCATGATGGTTGGGTTCTGGTGGAAATGGTAAATGTTCAACGGTGCAGCTTTAATTCAGTCGCTGCTCTCTGTGAATGTAGTTTGCAGCTTCAGGAAAAGTTACAGTTAGTTACAGACACTGAAAAGTAGAGCAGTTCTCTAGGATTTCGGTCATTCGATTTTTTTTGTATTTTTTAATCCGACTGAAACTTTTTTGGTGGCTTCGGTATGCCCAAAGAAGCCATTTTGCATCATTAGTTTGTCCATATAATTTTCCATACAAATTTGGCAGCTATCCATACAAAAATGATGTTTGAAAATTCAAAAATCTGTATCTTTTGAAGGAATTTTTTGATCGATTTGGTGTCTTCGGCAAAGTTGTAGGTATGGATACGGACTACACTGGAAAAAAATGATGCACGGTAAAAAAATTTGGTGATTTTTTTATTTAACTTTTTATCACTAAAACTTGATTTGCAAAAAAACACTATTTTTATTTTTTTTTATTTTTTGGTATGTTTTAGAGGACATAAAATGCAAATAAAGACATAAATGAAAATAAAAAAAATTAAAAACAGTGTGTTTTTGCAAATTAAGTTTTAGTGATAAAAAGTTAAATAAAAAAATCACCAATTTTTTTTTACCGTGTATCATTTTTTTCCAGTGTAGTCCGTATCCATACCTACAACTTTGCCGAAGACACCAAATCGATAAAAAAATTCTTTCAAAAGATATAGATTTTTGAATTTTCAAACATCATTTTTGTATGGATAGCTGCCAAATTTGTATGGAAAATTATATGGACAAACTAATGATGCAAAATGGCTTCTTTGGGCATACCGAAGCCACCAAAAAAGTTTCAGTCGGATTAAAAAATACAAAAATTAAAATTGAAGAAAAAAGACCGATTTCGTAGAGAATTGCTCAGTAGCAACTTTATCTGGTGGAAATGAAGTTTCTCGGATTTGGGATGTTTTCGTCTGGTTGGCGGTAAAAAGTTTGCCTTGCTTATGAACAATTGTGCAAATAAGACATTTTCAGACTGAAATGAGTTTTCAACTATAGTTTGGGTCATGATATGCGTGTAGTTTCATGTAAAAGGTTGTTAGAATTTTTTACTTATCAAATATTCATCTCTGGAAAGAATATAAATAAGTTTGTAAAATTTTTGCATGCGTGTTTGTTCTTATATATTTTTTTAAATGTTAATTATGTACTAAAATTTTATAAGCAATCGTTTAATATTTGTGTTTTGGACATATCGAAACGTCGCAGGAAGTTATGCTAATGTTACAATTAATGTTATACAGTAAATGCATGCATTAGGGTAATTCTCCGCCAATTCACACAGCAGTTGCCCCGACCCCTCTTCGATTTGCGTAAAACTTTGTCCTAAGGGGTAACTTTTGTCCCTGATCACGAATCCGAGGTCCGTTTTTTGATATCTCGTGACGGAGGGGCGGTACGACCCCTTCCATTTTTGAACATGCGAAAAAAGAGGTGTTTTTCAATAATTTGCATCCTGAAATGGTGATGAGATAGAAATTTGTTGTCAAAGGGACTTTTATGTAAAATTAGACGCCCGATTTGATGGCGTACTCAGAATTCCGAAAAAACGTATTTTTCATCGAAAAAAACACTAAAAAAAATTTAAAAATTCTCCCATTTTCCGTTACTCGACTGTAAAATTTTTTGGAACATGTCATTTTATGGGAAATTTAATGTACTTTACGAATCTACATTGACCCAGAAGGGTCATTTTTTCATTTAGAACAAAATTTTTCATTTTAAAATTTCGTTTTTTTTCTAACTTTGCAGGGTTATTTTTTAGAGTGTAACAATGTTCTACAAAGTTGTAGAGCAGACAATAACAAAAATTTTGATATATAGACATAAGGAGTTTGCTTATAAACATCACGAGTTATCACGATTTTACGAAAAAAAGTTTTGAAAAAGTTGGTCGTCATCGATCATGGCCGTTCATGGTCACCCGCGACAGACACGGACGACCAAACAAAGAGAAACGCAAAAAGTAACTTTTTCAAAACTTTTTTTCGTAAAATTGCGATAACTCGTGATGTTTATAAGCAAACCCCTTATGTCTATATATCAAAATTTTTGTAAGAGATTTTTGTAGAGATGTGCGTCCAACTTGCACAGATTCCCCTCCAGAACTTCAAGCCCTGAGATCATCTCTCTGCGATAAGTCATATGAATTATTCATATGCGTGTGTATCTAGCTGGCAGCATCCCCTCCTCAGAATTACCTTTTTATCTTTGCCATTATCGTCGGACTCGTCGTCGTCGTCGGCCTTTTTGGCCTGGTTCCGGGCCTGGCTGTTACGAATGCGTTGCCTCCGGCTTAATCCTTGGCGGCACCGGGTGCCACATGCGACTGCTGATAATTTGCTTGCATAGTAGTACATAGCCATGCGTCAAGACGGTGGTGATGAAGCACATCCATAGGCAACTACAACAGTAAAAACAACGATGACACAGTCGCGGAACAGTAGTGTGGTTCAGGGCCCCTTGGAAATGCAAAAATGTCAGCTAGACCGTTGCATTGTTGATAAAATCATTGTTCTATGTCTCCTGAAGCTCCCCTGAAATTTTCAGCAAATTTGGTTCAGGTTTCGTCACAGCTCTTTAGCATTTAAGTTTGCATGGTATTTGCATGGGAAATCTTCAAGTTTTTAATTTTCTAAATGCAAAAAATCTTCTACCGAGCCAAAAGTTCTGAAACTTCAGATATATATCAAAAATACTATAGGGAACAATTTTGTAGAACACTTCAACTTAATCTGAGCAGAACTGACTTAGTTATAAGTGGATTAAGTGAAGGTGTGGAAGTTGTGTTTTGCAAAGGGCCTCTTTCGCCAAATTTTCACCTGATGGCTCACTTTGATCGATGGCAAATCGTTTGACAACTTGTTTGTTGTTGATGTCAGAAGAAAAAAAAAGGAACGGCGGTTTCAACTTCAGTGGAACAAATTAATCCGTTTTCTTCGTCTTTTCAGGTTAAATTTGAAGATAAGCTTTTGGCCAGCGAAGTTCCTGACTTGGACCTGATCTCTAGGAGAAGACGGATTCAAGGATTTTTTTCAGCAACTTATTCAGGGCTTCTATTTAGTGTGGGAGTTGATGTGTTCCGTGGTGGTTTATTGAGGTGCTGACCGACGTTCGCGCTCCGGCGATGTACGTGGGGCCAGCTCTACTCTGCCGTTTCCCCATTACTAGGAGGGGGAAAGCTGGGGGAGGTCTATTGGTTGATTGGTGGCTTGTAGTTGCACTTGCAATCTTCGTCACCGGTGCAGCGTTTCTTCCACATGAGGGATGCATTCTTTAGTGCCGCATATTCTAAGGGAAAGCCGACAATCGTTACATCTTTTTCTAAACCGGGCATGCCGAGAAGGGGGGCCTCATTAGCGATGGAGCCAGCAGACTGAGGGTTGTCATCCTTAATGGCTATGGCGCGGAGGATGCCGCACAGGACTTACACTGACTACGCTGACCAAACCGGATGCACGCACACTAACTTAATCACCTGGTCCCGCACTTCCATGTGTAACGAGCGTGAACTGTCCACTCGGACCCCTGGATAGTAAAGATTGACTAGATTTAGGATAGATTTGTGGGTAATCGTGTGCGGGGACCGGTGGTGCGATGATAAGCCTCTTGGCCTGGATTAAGTCCTAGTCGACCCAGATGGTATTTTTCGAGACGAGATTTGTCTGATCACGCCTTCTGTCGGGTGGGAAAAAAATGTCGGTCCTGGCCAAACCCAGAATTTAGGTCGTAAGCTCAGTCCAGGTGAGGAGTCCTTGGGAAACAAATCTGCCTGGATAGCGTCGTATTTGGCAGTTGGACTCGCAATCCAAAGGTCGTCAGTTCGAATCTCGGGGTGGATGGGCGCGAAATTTCAAAAGATGTTTGCCCTTATAAGTGGTAATGATGGTCTCTTATAAGTGGTCAGCGTAGTCAGTGTAAGTCCTGTGCGGCATTCTCCGCGCCATAGCCATTAAGGATGACAACCCTCAGTCTGCTGGCTCCATCGCTAATGAGGCCCCCTTCTTGGCATGCCCGGTTTAGAAAAAGATGTAACGATTGTCGGCTTTCCCTTAGAATATGCGGCACTAAAGAATGCATCCCTCATGTGGAAGAAACGCTGCACCGGTGACGAAGATTGCAAGTGCAACTACAAGCCACCAATCAACCAATAGACCTCCCCCTGCTTTCCCCCTCCTAGTAAGGGGGAAACGGCAGAGTAGAGCTGGCCCCACGTACATCGCCGGAGCGCGAACGTCGGTCAGCACCTCAATAAACCACCACGGAACACATCAACTCCCACACTAAATAGAAGCCCTGAATAAGTTGCTGAAAAAAATCCTTGAATCCGTCTTCTCCTAGAGATCAGGTCCAAGTCAGGAACTTCGCTGGCCAAAAGCTTATCTTCAAATTTAACCTGAAAAGACGAAGAAAACGGATTAATTTGTTCCACTGAAGTTGAAACCGCCGTTCCTTTTTTTTTCTTCTGACATCAACAACAAACAAGTTGTCAAACGATTTGCCATCGATCAAAGTGAGCCATCAGGTGAAAATTTGGCGAAAGAGGCCCTTTGCAAAACACAACTTCCACACCTTCACTTAATCCACTTATAACTAAGTCAGTTCTGCTCAGATTAAGTTGAAGTGTTCTACAAAATTGTTCCCTATAGTATTTTTGATATATATCTGAAGTTTCAGAACTTTTGGCTCGGTAGAAGATTTTTTGCATTTAGAAAATTAAAAACTTGAAGATTTCCCATGCAAATACCATGCAAACTTAAATGCTAAAGAGCTGTGACGAAACCTGAACCAAATTTGCTGAAAATTTCAGGGGAGCTTCAGGAGACATAGAGCAATGATTTTATCAACAATGCAACGGTCTAGCTGACATTTTTGCATTTCCAAGGGGCCCTGAACCACACTAGCGGAACAGTCGGCCAGGACCGTGCGGCATCGGCGGCACTGAATCAGGCAGCACTCTCCGGATTCAGACCCGGCATCTTCTCCTATCCTCAAGGGGCCTCGAGCCATGTGCGTGATGTCGTACACGTCGTGGAACAAGGAGACCTCGGGGCTTCTGCTGCATACCAGAACACCAGATTC
The DNA here is from genome assembly GCF_016801865.2 of Culex pipiens pallens. Taxonomy (NCBI): domain Eukaryota; kingdom Metazoa; phylum Arthropoda; class Insecta; order Diptera; family Culicidae; genus Culex; species Culex pipiens. Next base: position 96,670,872 of record NC_068938.1, on the reverse strand, counting down.
CTGGGAAAAGGAAAATGAATGAATATATTATTAGATTTTTACTGGAATTTTCATCTTCGTGTACGTGTTATTACAGTTTCATGTGGTTATGTGTGTTGGATTTCTTGGTAAAAGGAGTCAATTACTGTGCTCACGTGCGAATAAGAATGATTTCAGAGAATCTGAATGAATAAAACATAGGATTTGAACATAATTGAGTTTCACCTTTTTGTGTGCATTCTGTACCACTGAAATTCGATTTGATTCCCGGAGTCACAAATATCAACATACAACCAGTTGAATCAATTTTTGAGCATTCGAAAAAAGACGTGTTTTACAATAATTTGCAGCCTGAAATGGTGATGGTTCGGCAATTTGGTGTCAAAGGGCCTTTTTATGTAAAGTTGGATGCCCAATTTTATAGCGTACAGTCATCCCTCATATGCGGAACAGTTTACAGATCGGCCAATGTTCAAAAATTCATAGCAAATCGATAATTATACTTAGTGATTCGCTTTTACCTTCATTTGAAAGTTTTTCTTGCGATCTTTCGAATGCTGTATCGAACAACTGCAAATTTTAACTTTTACATCAAGTTTTTGAAGAAAAACTTTGACCCTTGAAATCCACAAATTCGGAACACTTTTTTCTTACGGATGTAAACAAACTTTGGATCTTTCCAGGAGTACATATTTGTAACAAAATAATGACTTCACACACTGCAACCAGTGAAACTCAAGCTTAGTGATGTTTTATCCATGGTCTGATAACTTTTTTTTGTGAAAATATCAGTTAAATTCAGGTGTTCCAAAATTGTCAGACGCACAATTAAGTCCTACAATTATCGATCAGGCAATTTGGAGGCAGTATTTTGCTGCTCTAGTTAAAATTGTATTGAGCTGCAGTTTTTTGTTTAAAAAGTACTACTTTTACTAGTGAAATAGCAAGAAAATGTCCAAATAAAGGTCTTAAAAATAGTAGGGTCGAGAGAAAAGCTGCATTTGGCATGCTATTGACAAATTATCACGAAAGTGTTCCGAATTTGTGGGTTTTCCGAATATGTGGGATGACTTTACTCAGAATTCCGAAAAAAAACTATTTTTCATCGAAAAAAATACATAGATAGTTTCAAAAATTCTGCCATTTTCGTTACTTGAATGTAAAATGTTTTAGACATGGGTAATTCTCTACCAACTCACACGAAATCGGGAAAAGTTGCCCCGACCCCTCTTCGATTTGCGTGAAACTTCGTCCTAAGAGGTTACTTTTGTCCCTGATCAAAATCCGAAGGTCCGTTTTTTGATATCTCGTGACGGAGGGGCGGTACGACCCCTTTCATTTTTGAACATGCGAAAAAAGAGGTGTTTTTCAATAATTTGCAGCGTGAAACGGTGATGAGATAGAAATTTGGTGCCAAAGGGACTTTTATATAAAATTGTACGCCTGATTTGATGGCGTACTCAGAATTCCGAAAAAACGTATATTTCATCGAAAAAACACTAAAAAAGTTTTAAAAATTCTCCCTTTTTCCGTTACTCAACTGTAATTTTTTTTGGAACATGGGTCATTCCATCTCAACTGTGCACGAAAAAGTGCAAATTTGAAAATTACCCTCTCCGATCCTGCTCAAATTTGGCAGGGCTGTTGATACTATCGAAACATGCAAGAATCCCGAATTTCATCCAAATCGGACCACCCCCTCCATTTTTGTACCTCCCCAAAACATCGACTTTTTGGCGATTTTTGAGCAAAACCCCTATTTTCAAACGGCGATAGCTCAGGAACCACAAATCTTAGAAGGTAGGTCTTAGACTCAATTTTGAAGGAAATTGGACGTAGAATCCATTTCCGTGATCAAAATTTTGATTAATTTATTTTTTCTACCTGCATTGCGCAATTGAAAACTTTAAACGGCCGTATCTCAAAACACCCCATCTTATTTTTTTGATTTGGCCTCACCATCGTATTCCCCGTCCAATTTTTCATAAGAATCACTTATCGACAGAAATGAATATGTTTCGTTCCAGAGATATCGAATTTAAAAGTTTTGAGTAGTTGAGATTACCTACATCAGCTTCATTCGCCGCATCTGCTGGAAGCACACAGGCGGGCTGATCAATAACTGCTACCTGATCATTTATTGAAATAATAATTCATCATAAATAATCTATATCACTTTGAGCAAAAATTAACTGTATAACTGTAGGAAACAGGAGTTTAATCGCAAATGTTTATCTGCTCAAAAAAAATTAAGTGAATTTCTGTGCTAACTCACAGGACAGAGCAATAACGACACACAGTAAAGGATTACGACGGAGCGTGCAGGAAAATGCAATTGATCTTGTAAGTAACACTGAACAATAAGTGCACGATACATTATTGAGTAAAAAAATATGAATTAAAATTAATAAAATTTGTTGATACGTTGTATTCTAGTGAAGGACGATCACAAGGAGTAGGAAAAGGATTTCTGGAAAGTATAAAAATGAAAAATGTTAGAAAATTACAAAGTTTGATCTGCTGCGAAGCGGCTAATTCCGCAAATAAAGTTGCGATGATTTCGACACCGTCAGAACAACAATGTTTTTTTTTTCTTCTATCATTCTTGGATTCTTGGAACACAATACGGCTGCTGTCCACACGTATAAATATTTTGTTAATTAAATGTACCGTGACCAAAATCATCTTTTAATCAAATGGAGCTGGCTCACAATATAAAAATCGATTTAATATGATCAAACTTTTAAATCAGATTTTGGGTTTTTTGCTAAATCGTCAGTTGTGTGCTATCTTGTGACAACGACCATTTAGTACTATTCGAGAAAATCGATTTAAAAGTTTGACGATAAATATTTTCAAAATTATGAATGATAGAGTCAAACTTTTTGTAGCAATCGGTTCGTATACTATCGCTAAACAATCGCTCCAAGTTTGGTTAAACCAGTTAAAAGATACAATACATTATGTAAACAAAAATCTGAAAAGCAGTGTGCATACAAACTAAAATAAGCTTAAATCAATAGTTTAACCGACTTAATCAGTATGTTTTCAAAAACAAAACATTGCATTGCCTTTAGATGTGTATCAACATAAATTTGTGAAAAACAAGAGAAATTTTCCACATTTTCCAACAACATGTATGACGTGTCACAAGTGTGCACGATCATTTTGATGATAAATTGGTCTATGTCACAAGTGTGCATTACGATATCCGGGAAACGGAAGCGAGTTCCCAAAATCGGGTTAAAGCATCTTGTAGTGTTTGTTAAGTATAGCAAAACGTCTTCATTAACTCAGTTTCGACCAAAATGGCCTATGTCACAAGATAGCACACAGCTGACGAAATAGCACTATTTTGCTACCGCCCATGACAAAGGCCCTAGTCATGGCCTCGGGAGTACTCTAAAACGGTTAGCAACACGTAAAAAACGGTGCATTCAAAATAACCCAATAAATATTCCTTACACAAAAAAGATTGATCAAGGTATTAATATTTGCGTAAAATTATAAAAATAAAATTAATCATCTCTCAGAACACCAGGTAGCAGTTTTTAATCAGCCCGCCTGTGTGCTTCTAGCAGATGCGGCGAATGAAGCTGATGTAGGTAATCTCAACTACTCAAAACTTTTAAATTCGATATCTCTGGAACGAAACATATTCATTTCTGTCGATAAGTGATTCTTATGTAAAATTGGACGGGGAATACGATGGTGAGGTCAAATCAAAAAAATAGGATGGGGTGTTTTGAGATACGGCCGTTTAAAGTTTTCAATTGCGCAATACAGGTAGAAAAAATAAATTAATCAAAATTTTGATCACGGAAATGGATTCTACGTCCAATTTCCTTCAAAATTGAGTCTAAGACCGACCCTCTAAGATTTGTGGTTCCTGAGTTATCGTCGTTTGAAGATAGGGGTTTCGCTCAAAAATCGCCAAAAAGTCGATGTTTTGGGGAGGTACAAAAATGGAGGGGGTGGTCCGATTTGGATGAAATTCGGGATTCTTGCATGTTTTGATAGTATCAACAGCCCTGCCAAATTTGAGCAGGATCGGAGAGGGTAATTTTCAAATGCTGTTCCGCTTCAGATGGAATGACCCACATGTGATTTTATGGGAAATTTAATGTTGTTTTCGAATCTACATTGACCCAGAAGGGTCATTTTTTCACTAACAGTCCAATTGGACCATTAGTTGCTGAGATATCGACATTAGAAAACGGTGGGTTGTGTTGGTGAGACTTAAAAAACTTCAATTTTCGTGTTTTTTTCTTGAAGTGGCTGTATCTCAGCAACCTGAGGTCCAATCTTCTATGTCTCTCAGACAATTATATAGTAAATTTTCTGAACTTACCATGGGTGACCATTTCTAAAAAAAATATTTTTAGAAATGGTCACCCATGGTAACTATTTTTAAAAATCGAAAAACTGCAAATATTTCACTAAAATCAAACTTTCGGTGGCTATATCTTGAAAACAGAGCCCTTTATCAAAAAATCTGTAAAGTACTTATCGACCGGAAATTCAATTTTACATTAAAAAATTTCGTCAAATTTGTTTTTGCATGAAATTTCGATTTTTTCCAAAAATCACTATTTTTTAAAAATTCATAACTAGGCGGCAGATTTTTTGACCATGTTTCTCTATGGCTCAAAAGTTGTGGGTTTTCGTCCCCAAAAAACATTTCAAAAAGTCAAAGTAGTTATGTCACAGACATAACCGGAATGGCGTAGACTACGTAAAGTTTTGAGATGTGGACATAGAGTTTTCCATATATTAACTTTGAAGAATTAGCTAGATACTTGAAATACATTAACGGAATAAGATCGTAAATGGGAGATGGACCCCCCAACAAGACAGAACTTACACACTCCAGTCAACTCAATCGGACCGCGACTGCCATGTAACCATACTTTGAGTGTGTTGGTTAATCTTTGACTAGAAATTATTTAAATTATTTAAACAATGGAAACATCGAATGTAGAGGAGAAGAACGAAAAACGTTTTTTTCGCGAACCGAATGAAAGTTTGGTAGCATAATGTGGGGGAGAGAGAGGGGTTGGGGGGGAGCAGCCTCAGAAAGCTGTGCAATCCGTCACCCCCGAAGACCAACACTAGTTCCTGAAAGGTATTTCACCGACTCATCACGGGTGGGACGAGAGCACTAGCGTGCACAGGGTGGGGCAACTGCCCCACCATCCACATAAATTTGTTCTAAATTTGGTCAGGGGGTGTCCACAAATGACGTATTTTTCAAAACGTCCATATTATTGCCCCACCTTCCTCAAAGAGCTGGGCACGCTAGTGGACGAGAGACGGGGAGTGAGGCAACTCCGAAGAGTTGAGAAGTCTTCACCCCCTTTCTGATTGTTTCACAACAACGACCCACGAGAGGCAACTGTTCGGCGAGACGGCAGCAGGCGGCAGCTGCCTCGTCCCGGGTGGAACGAGGGACGGGGAGTGAGGCAACTCCGAAGAGTTGGGAAATGCTCACCCCCTACCACGAAAGATCCATCCGGCCATCGAGAGGCAACTGGCTGACGGTGACGGCGAGAAGGCGATGCGCGCTTCTTTTGCAGTTCTGGTCCCTCTCTCTCCTGCTGCTGCTGCTCTGGTCTCTCTCCTGCTGCTGCTGCTCTGGGCTGAGCTTTCCTGCTGCTGCTCCCGTTCCGACGTAAAAAAAAAAAAACGAAACTATTGGCACTACGCCCCCCGGGGCATGGCCTTCCTCTAACGTGGGATTTCTGCTCCAGCGCCTCTGACGAGACAGGAGAAACCGGGACCGACGTTTTACTTCACCATCCGATAGAAGCTCAGTGGATAAGGCGGGAATCGAACCCGCGTCTCATAGCATCATCGGGATCGGCAGCCGAAGCCGCTACCCCTGCGCCACGAGACCCGTTCCGACGTCTGAGACGTGAATGATGGTCTGAAATCTGGCGCAGTTTCTTATATATGTTTTCGGCCCGCTACTTCCCCTCCTTTTTCGCGACCGGTACCGGTCGCGCTGCTTGTGTGATTTTCCCCTCAAAATAGGTACTTGACCTTCCCGTCCGTGAGTGGGAAGCGCTCATTTTGCTTGCAAAATCTCTGCATTTTGAAAACATTTTAAAACATTGAGTTGTTACAATAGTAAAACTATTTTGCCAACATTGAAAATTTAATAGCAAATTGCTGAATAATTTTCGAATCGAATGGAACCAAAATCATGCCGATTCGATTTGAGGGAAGGAAGATATAAGCGATTGACGGATGACGCAATATTCCAGGGCCTTCGGCCCGGGTTTTTTGAAATGGCACCCCAGTACCTTCGACAAAGACGTAAGTCTACGTCAAAAATCTCGAAAATCAAAAAATACTTATTTTGGGAAATTGAGTTTTTGTGAAAAAAAGTTGATTAAAAAATCTACAATTTTTTTTCCATGTACCAATTTTTTTCTCAATAGTCCTCAACAATACATACAACTAGAGAGCCTAGAGCTTATTAGATAACGGCCATCTCAAAACAAAAGTACCAATCGAAGCACAAGAACTGTCAAACGGAGGTACCAATCGAGCAGAAGAAATTTCAGTTGGCGTTCAATCGATGGGAAGTATTGTAATTTTGGTGATTTATATTTTATTCGAAAAAGTGCAAAACACTAATTGAAAACAAAACAATTAAAATTTTCTTTTTCAATTAAAATTTTGATTTGATTCGTAAACTCATTATGTTGTTGCGTGTTAATGCCGCTCAAAAATGGTCAGTTTCGGGCGCTAATAACTTCTTGGGGAATTTTTTGTTGGAAATTTTTGCAAACGCAGCATCTTATTTTAGATTTACACCAACCATAAACTATGTTTAAACTCAGTTTGTTTTGGTTCAATTGACTGATCAAAAGAAAATCTGAAAAGAGTCACGCAGGTGCTTTGACAATTGCAGTGCTGCAAGCTATGTGCATGTAGTGGTGCCAGTTTCAGTATTTAAAGATGTCCGTTCTCTAATAAGCTCCAGGCTCTCTACCTACAACTTTGCCGAAGATGATCAGAAAATTCACTTAAAAGTTACAGCTGTTTGGATATTTACGTACCATTTTTGTATGGACAGCAGCCAACATTGTATGGAGACTTGTATGGGTGAACCAATGACACAAAATAGCTTATTTGGTCATAGGGAAGGCCCCCACAAAGTTTGAGCCAAATCAAGGAAAATTTAATGTACCTTTCGAATCTGCAATTACCCAAAAGGGTCATTTTTTAGAATTACCCCTTTTAAAAAAACATTACAATAATTTTACCATACTGCTAGTTGACTACTGAACAGCATTACTGTTTTCCTCTCTTGTTTGCTTGTATTGAATCATGCGAGTATTTATTGTGTGATGGGTACATTGTAACAGTTTTATGGTTTTATATTTGCTGCTTTCCTTTTTTGTTGCTTTTTCAAGTTGCCAAGCAATCAATCTGTCGGGGCCAAAAATATCATGTTCAAATGTGCGTTTTTTTCCTGTAACGAGTTTGAATTAATTTTGCCATTGCCTTTCCCTCCCCCACATTTACACCAGTCGTGATGACATTTTGCTCCCACGGTAATGTTAAACGGGAGTGTATTGGAGAGTTGTAAAATTGTGGGTGAGTTTTTTGCTAGAGTTTTATTTTCATTTCCACTTATGTGCTATGTAAAAAGTAAACAGATAGAACCGTTTGAAAATCTAGAAAACGAAGTTGACTGTATAGCTGTCGGCCACCATTGCTAGTACCAACCACTAGTGTCTTCCTTTTTTTATCTACAAGGACTTCACCGCCCTGGGCTCCTAAGTGTATGAAAGTATGGCACGGAGCGACGGCGCCGAATACCCATATTTACACAAAGAATTTTAGAGCGCCCGTCGTTGGATTCGAACCGGCGACCTCTGGATGGTGAGTCCAGTGCGCGGTCCGATTGATCCACACGGGCGGGACAAAAATCTAGGCTGGATTCATTAATCGAATTGCACACCATTATGCAATATCAAATAATTTATCCTTTTGGAACTTTTTGGTAACGGTTGAATGGGGTTGGAATTTGTAATTTATTTTCACATTAAAACATCTTGGATTGGAAATACAGTTTTCATGGTGTTAGCTATCATAATCTGTTCCTTTACTGAATTACACAGTACAG